>NC_133664.1:59539745-59852687 GCF_037893015.1 Macrotis lagotis | reverse complement strand
AGCACTAGCCTGGAGTCAGGAAGACCTAAGTTCAAAGTCAGCCTTAGACATACTGTGTGATCCTAGGCAAATCACATTTATCCTTTTTAATTACCTTATCTATAAATTGGGAATGATAATAACTCCTACCTCCCTTGCTTGTTCTGAAGATGAAATGATAATATTTATTAACTGCTTTGCAAATCTTAGTGTCACCAAATTATCTATTTTTTTTCTATCACTACCTAACTTTGTCCCTCTGACTTCTCTCAGTAGGAAAGTCCTTCCTTTTTTCAAGCAAAACAAATCAACACATTAGCCATGTCTGAGAAGGCAGATCTCACTCTGAATCTTCAGTCCGTCACCTCTCTCTCAAGAAGTGGAACATACTTTATCGCCTGTCTTTTGAAATTCCTGTTGTTCTCTGCTTTGATCATGTTTCTAAAGTCTTTGAGTTGTTTTCCTCCATATTATTGTCATCATGTAGATTGTTTTCCTAGTCTTGCTTTGTTCTCCTGAAAAAAAAAAATTCAGGGACATAGAGTTGTATTTACTAGATTCCTGATATTTCCCTACTGTCTTCAGTCGTGTGCCACCAATTACAGGTCTTATCCTGATTATCTCGGTAGCCATCCTGGGCTCCCCAGTCACTCTCTCCCCTGAGATTATTTTTATTTCTGTGCATTTTGTCTTCTCTCAGTAGAAAACAATCACCTTGTGGGCAGAGACTTCTTTAGCAGCTCAATGCCTCTCGCGTATTAGCTGCTTAATTAAGGATTAATTAATTAAGAAAAAATAAGTGAGCTAAGAAAGGTAGGGATTGTGACAGGATAGAAAGAATTGCCTTATGTATCATACATTAGCAATGATAAGAATAATAATAGCCACTAGCATGTATATAAAGTTCTAGATTTGCAAAGCACTTTACAAATATCTCTTGGAATCCTGACTGCAACTTTGGGAGGAAGGTGCTATTCTTATTTTCATTTTACATTTGGAG
Organism: Macrotis lagotis; assembly: GCF_037893015.1. Lineage (NCBI taxonomy): Eukaryota > Metazoa > Chordata > Mammalia > Peramelemorphia > Peramelidae > Macrotis > Macrotis lagotis. Next base: position 59,851,708 of record NC_133664.1, on the reverse strand, counting down.
AAACTAAAAAAAGAGAAGTTTAAGAAGCATGTGGGGTCACAGAACTAACAACTATCTAAACAGGATTTGAACCCAGGTCTTTCTGATTCCAGGTCTAGTAATCGATCCACTCTACCATTTTAACTGCCTCAATTTGAATTAGTTGCTATTATTATCAATTATTTACCCAAAGACTTTTGTGCTCCAATCTCTAGGCTATTTAAAAAAAAAACAAACCTGATTTGTAATGTACACATTTCCTTCATTGGATTAGTTAGTATGTAAAAAGATTTTTTTCAATTTCTGCTAGGATTTATTTTACAGAATTTTGAAAAAAAAATTACATTTGTTACTGTTGCCCTGAGAGTGAATTCTCCTTTCAGATTTCAGCAACACTTTTGCTTTCTCTACTTGGATGCCTTTATATTTGATTTTGAACCATATGTCATATCTTCCTTTGAGCTTGTCAGCTCCATGAAAGCTGGGCCATGTCTTACCTCGAACTTTATAACTCTCCTAGGGCTTAGCTCAAAGAATTTTTGCATGCAGTAGGCCTTAAAATTTGTAAGATTTATTAAACTGAATCAGAACCAAGAAACTGTAATTTGGCAGCTTGGAAGAACTTGATTCCCTAAAGTTTTGAGTTTATTTTATTTTGGAATACATGAGTATTAGTAGCTCAGGAAATTCCTTTTACCTCTTATAATTGATTTTTGGAGTTGTTAATATTAAGTTGGATTTCTTTCTTTCTCATGATTAGAAGTTTGTAAGATTATTTTCTCCTCAGTTATATTCCTCTGGGGTAAGGTTTTGTAAGCAATTAAAGATTAAAACATGATTAATAAATCATAAAAAGTTAAGACTATAAAACTAGTATTGCAGAAACATGTAGTTCAGATGTTTTCTTTTTTCCTTTTCAAAATTTTAAATATATTTAATTTGTATAGCATATTTGTGAATTTGGGTCTGTGGTTTGCCAATCCCACAACTGGCTAAGTGAACTTTTTTTTTTATTTTTTAAAATAATATTTTATTTTTTCCAATTACATGTAATGAAAAATTTTCACATTTATTTTTATTTATTTAAGGTAATGGGGTTAAGTGGCTTGCCCAAGGCCACACAGCTAGGTAATTATTAAGTGTCTGAGGTCAGATTTCAATTCAGGTCCTCTTGACTCCAGGGCCGGTGCTCTATCCACTGCACCACCTAGCTAGCTGGCCACTTCACATTTATTTTCAAAAAATTTGAGCTGCAAATTCTCTCCTTCTCTTACCTCCCTCCTCCCACTGTCACAATGACAAACAATTTGATATGGGTTGCATATGTGCAAACATGTAAAACATATTTCCATATTAGTCATGTTGTGAAAGAAGAAACAGATCAAAAGAAAAAATAATAAAACAAAGGGAAAATAGTATGTTTCAATCTGCATCCAGATGTCATCAATTCTTTTTCTCAATGTTGATAGTGTTTTCCTTCATGAGACCTTTGGGATTGTTTTGGGTCATCATTTTGCCAAGAATAGTTAAGTCATTCAGAGTTGATCATCAGTTATAGCTCTTATTGTTTACAATTTTCTCTTGCTTCTTCTCACTTCAGTTTGTATCAGTTCATGTAAGTTTTTCTGAAATCATCCTGCTTGCCATTTCTCATAGCACAATAGTTTTCCATAACATTCATATACCATAACTTGTTCAGCCATTCCCCAATTGACGAACATTTTCTCATTTTTAATTCTTTGTCACCACAAGAAGAACTGCTATACTATTTCTGTATAAGTAGGTCTCTCTCTCTCTCTCTCTCTCTCTCTCTCTCTCTCTCTCTCTCTTAAGGTTTTTGCAAGGCAAATGGGGTTAAGTGGCTTGCCCAAGACCACACAGCTAGGTAATTATTAAGTGTCTGAGACCAGATTTGAACCCAGGTACTCCTGACTCCAAGGCTGGTGCTTTATCCACTACACTACTTTAGCCACTACTCTCTTTTTCTTTTAGTAGTAGCCTAGCTGGGTGAAAAGGTATGCACAGATTGATTGCCCTTTGGACATAGTTTCAGATTGATATTTAGAATAGATACTTCAGTTCACAACTCCATCAAGACTGGTTATGTTTTTCTAAAAATTCTTTAGCATTATTTTAGATTTAAGTCACAACTATACTAACATTTAATTTATTCAACAGATATTTTTGGGTACTTACTATGTGCAGAATATTCTGCTGGACATTAAAGGAAATGGGAAGTTTAGTTTATATAACACACATGATCTTCATCCTCATGAAGCTTATACTATAGTAGATACCATAAAAGCAGGATGCCTATTGATTTTCTTACGATGAGTTGGAGTGTCTTTAAACAGGCGGTTCTGAGGAAACTTCAAAGATTGTGGTCCAAAAGTGGACAGTTGGGAAACAATAATAGTGTAAAGATCTTCCCACTGTGCAGTGAGGGTTCTGAATGAAGAAAAGTTTGGTACAAAATCATAAACAGTAATCGACCCTGCAGACAGTAGTCTCCACCTTCAAGTTGCCTTGTGAAAAAGACTACTGGGTTTTGGACCCACCTCAAATAATAACTCTTTGCTTTTATGTAACACTTCAGAATTTACAATGTACTTCTTTGTAGAGAACTTTATTTGGGGATGAACAGGGTGAATAAACAGAGTAGAATAAACAGGTAGAAAATAGTGTGGAGGGAAATACAATTAATAGTCATAGTGAAAAATTTCAACAAATTTCTCTGATAAAAACTTAATTTCTCAAATTTATAGAGAGCTGAGTCATATTTATAAAAACAAGAGTCATTTCTTGATTGATAAATGGTCAAAAGATGAGAGTGGGCAGTTTTCAGAAGAAATCAAAAGCTATTTGAACCGATATGAAAAAATACTTTAAAATTACTGTTGATTAGGGAAATACAAATTAAAACAATTCTGAGGTACCAACTTATACTTAAAATCAAATTGGCTTACATGATGGAAAGGAAAATGACAAACGTTGGAGGGAATTTGGAAAAATTGAGACTCTGATGCACTGTTGGAAGAGTTGTGAATTGATTCAGCCTTTCTGAAGAACAGTTTGGAACTATGTCCAAAGTTCTGTAAAACTGATATCCTTTGAGGGGCGGCTAGGTGGAACAGTGGATAGAGCACTGGCCCTGGAGTCAGGGGTACCTGAGTTCAAATCCAACCTCAGACACTTAATAATTACCTAGCTGTGTGGCCTTGGGCAAGCCACTTAACTCCATTTGCCTTGCAAAAACCTAAAACAAATAACCCCCCTCCCCCATATCCTTTGACCCAACAATTCCTCTCAATGAGGTCTATATCCCTATGAGATTAAAAAAAATGTACAAAAATATTTATAGTAGCTCTTTTTGCTGTGGCAAAGAATTGGAAATTGAGGGAATTGTCCATTAATTATGGAATGACCAAATAAGTTGTGGCTTATGATTTTGATGGAATAGTATTATGCTATAAGAAATGACCAGCAGGATGATTTCAGAAAAACCTTGAAAGATTCACATGAACTGATACAAACTTAAGTGAGCAGAACAGGAGAACACTGTACTCAGAAACAACACTGTATCATGATCAACTCTGAATGACTTAGCTATTCTCAGCAATACAATTACCCAAGTCAGTTTTGGAGGATTTATAATGAAAAATACTGTCCATTTCCTGAGAAAGAATTGATGGAGTCTGAATGCAGATTGAAGCACGCTTTCCTTTTCCTTTTTTAAAAATGTTTTTCACTTTTCTTTTTTTTTTCTGTTTTGTTTTGCAACATGACTGATTTGCATGACTGCACATGTATATCTTAAATATATCTGCACATGTGTATCTTAAATCAACTTGCTTGCCATCTCATTGAGAGGAAACAGAGGGGAAAAAGGGAATTTGGAATTCAGAATTTTAAAAGATGAATTTCAGAAAATATTTTTACAGGTAATTGGGAGGAAAAATAAAATACTAATTTAAAAAAAATGGTGAGTCATGCTTGACTCTTTGGACGCAATTTGGGGTTTTCTTGGCAAAGATATTGTAGAGGTTTGCCATTTTCTTCTCTAACTTATTTTATAGATGATAAAACTTAGGCAATCAGGATAAAGTGACTTGTTCAGGGTCACACAACTATTAGTACCCGAGGCTAGACTTAAACTCAGAAAGATGAGTTTTCTTATTTCTAACCATTGCATTTCTTAGCTGGCCTGAAATGGTGATTTGTAGTAGGAGGCAGCAAGGTGGCATAGTGGATAGTATATGGGATCTGGGGTCAGTAAGACTTGAGTTCAAATCCAACCTCAGACATTTACAAGTTGTGTGATCCTGGGAAAGTCACTTATCTCTGTCAGTCTCCATTTCCTCAATTGGAAAATGGGAATCACATTACCTAACTTCCAGGGTTGGTGTGAGGATCAATTGAGATAATATTTGGAAAGTGTTTAACACAATCCCATCTTCTTTCCTTCACAAGTATGTACCTCACAATATTGCTGTTAGGTTCAGTTGATAGAATGTGTATAAAATGATTTGGTAAAAATGTTTATAAAATGATTTGGTAAAGTTCTATCTCAATGTCAGTTTTTTTTTAGTTTTTTTCAAGACAATGGGGTTAAGTAGCTTGCCCAAGGCCACACAGCTAGGTAATTATTAAGTGTCTGAGGCCAGATTTGAACCCAGGTACTCCTGACTCCAAGGCTGGTGCTCTATTCACTGTGCCACCTAGCCACCACATTCATTGTGCCACCTAGCCGCCCCAATGTCAGTTATTATTAAGTGGACATAAATTTCCTATTTAAATGCACCTGAAATAATATAGTATAACTTTGTTGCAAGCTATTTGTATATTATTAAGCTTTTCCAACTTGTTCTATTGGAGTTTTTTGCCTCTGGTGTGCCTTAATATATTTATATAATTGTATAAGGGGTCTTACAATACTTAAATATTGATTTTTCAATTTCACCTTTTGTTTTTCAGTCACTATCCAAAGCAGTCCTTCACTACAGTGGCAGACACACCTGAAAACCTTCGGCTGAAGCAGCAAAGTGAATTACAAAGTCAGGTAATTTATAAATGATTAATTTAGCATCTCTAATCCCTGATGCTATAAAAGCACCTGTTCAGAGATTTTGCTAATGGCATTGCTGGGTGGTTTTGTGTGTGTGTGTGTGTGTGTGTGTGTGTGTGTGTGTGTGTGTGTGATGGGGGGTTAGTGTCATTAATACTGTCATTCAAGCATGTAAGTATGGTTATAATTACAGCAAATACTATATGATTTGGCATTTTAATTGTTTTGTACGTAAAAAATGAAATGACAAGGTAATAAAAATAAATGACCATATTAGCAACAACTATGCAGTAATAAAGACATGGAAATCAAAATGAAATAAAATATGAGAATGATTTTGCATCAATAATAAAATTAGTATTTACTTGTTTGAATGATTTGTCATTCAGTGACTTAAAAGCAATTTCCCAAGGATGAATGCTGATTTAATGAATTTTACTGCTCCTGTATTTGTACAAGGTGAACAGGTGATTCCTGGGACTAATTTAGAAGATTTTCTCAATCCATAATAATTGAGGATGAATTGATTATGACATTTGTTTTCAGAGATTTGGTTTTCTGTCATCTTGGTTTATAGAGGGTGTTCTTTTCACTGTTTCTTTTCATTTAATTGACAAATGTTGTGTCATACTCCAACCTTTTGAATATTTCTTGAGGCAAATGATCTCTTCTTTTACTATAGGGGTTTGCCATTAGAATTTCCACATATATATAAATGTTTATTTTGTTCAAATTTGGTTTGGTCAAATGATTATCATGGAAGAGGGAAGAAAAAACAGGGATTGGATTAGAAAAGATAAAAAGCCTTTCTTTAGTATCTTTAATATCTTTAGTATTAATTCTCCAGCTTTGTCTTTCATCTCATTTTATTCATGTTTTTAATATGAAGGGTTAATTATTGCCATATCAAAAATTTATATTTTATATTTAGCTCCTAATCAAGTATTTTGGCTGGAAACCTTTCAGAAATAAGGCAATGTACTCTGGTTGAGGCAAATGTTAGACATCTCTTTATAGGTAAGGTCTCATTCCCTTTTAAAGAAACTTAATCTTCACAGATGCTCATTTTAGCTATCACAAACAGTTGCTCATCATTCTGCAGAGAGGGACTAGGTGGAAAAAGTCACTAAATTGGGACTTGGGGACCTGATATCTAGCTTTGATGTTTTTAAAGTGAATTTTTTATTTCATTAAATGTTTCCCAATTACTTGTAAAATTTTTAAACATTTAAAAAAAATTTAAGGTCTTAATTCTCTCTCTACTTCCTACCTTACCCTCCTCCTTGAGAAAGCAATAAATTTGATGTTGATTATGGATGTGGTAAGGCAAAAAAAATTACATAGTTGTTATGCTGCAAAAAAAATAAAAAAAAGAAAGTAAAAAAACATGCTTTAATCTGTCTTCAGAATCCTGTCAGTTCTTTCTCTGGGGATGATAGCATTTTTTAATTATCCATTCTTAAGAATTGTCTTGGATCATTGTTTTGATCAGAATAGCTAAGTCTTTCACAGTTGGTCTTCCTTGCAATTATGCTGCTATTTATACAGTGCTCTCCTGGTTATGCTCATTTCCTTTTGCATTAGTTCATATCTGTCTTCTTGGTTTTTGAGAAACCATTCTACTTCTCATTTATTATTTCACAATAGTATTCCATCACAATTATGTACCACAATTTGTTCAGCATTCCCCAACTGATAGGTATCCCATGAGTTTCCAATGCTTTGCCACTACAAAAAAGCTACCATAAATATTTTCATACAAATAGGTCCTTTCCCATTTTTTTTTGATCTCCTTGGAATACAGACCTAGTAGTGGTATCATTGAGTCAAAGTTTTTGCAATTTTGTAGCCCTCTGGGTGTAGTTCTAAGTTGTTAAAATAGTAGACTAGTTTATAACTCTACCAACAGTGAAATGGTATTCCAATATTCCTATATACCCTCCAACATTTGTAATTTTCCTTTTCTGAATTATTAAGCCAATCTGATAGATGTGAAATGGTATGTCAGAATTGTTTAATTGTGCATTTCTCTAACCAGTAGTGATTTGGAGCATTTCTCTACAATTATTAATAATTTTTATTTCTTCTTAAAACTGCTTATCCATATCCTTTGATCATTTGTCCATTGGGGAATGGATTTTGTTTTTATAAATTTGACTCAACTATCTATATATTTGAGAAATGAGACATTTATCAGAGAAATGCTGTAAATTCTCTTTTCCTCAGTGTGCCCCACCTCCCATTTTTCTTCTTTTTGGCTGTATTAGTTTTGTTTGTTTTAGTTTCCTGTAATCAACATTATTTATTTTACTTCCCATGATCCTTTCTATCTATTGTTTGGTTATAAACTCTTACCATATCCATAGATTTGATATGCAGTTTCCCAAGCTTTTGTAATTAATTATGCTATCACCCTTTCTGTCAAAGGCTGCATATAGAATATATTAAATGCATGAGTGAACTTTGAGGGTAGTATGTGACCCATAGGTAAAAATCATTTATTTGTCTTGGTATAATATTGAGATGTTGGCTCTGTCAATTTTTGCCAAACTAATTTCCAGTTTTAAGTTTGAAACTTTAGGTTTATCAAATGTTAAACTACTGTAATCATTTACTACTATGTATTGTATCCCTAATCTATTCCACTGATCCATCACTTTATTTCTTAACCACTACCAGATTGTTTTGATGCTTCTTTATATAGTCCTGTATTTATTAGTCAGGTTTTCTATTCAGCTCTGGTTGTTTTCTCCAGATTCCTTGAAAGTCCTCTATTTCATTGTATCCCTTTTTTCCCTTGAAGTTTTACTGGATTGAATTTTTTTTGGTTGCAATCCCAGTTCTTTTTCCTTCTCAAGTATTATATTCCAAGACCTCTACCTTTTTTCTCTTTCTTTTCTTTTTCTTTTTTCTATTTTTTTTTTTGTTTTTGCAAGGCAAATGGGGTTAAATGGCTTGCCCAAGACCACACAGCTAGATAATTATTAAGTATCTGAGGTCAGATTTGAATTCAGGTACTCCTGACTCCAGGGTTGGTGCTCTATCTACTGAGCCACCTAGCCACTCCTCTACTTTTGTTAATGTGGTAGCTGCCAACTCTTGTGTATGCCTGTTGCTTCTTGGTATTTGAATATTTTCTTTCTGATTGTTTGAAACATTTTTTTCTTTGATCTGGGAAATTCTGTAATTTGACTATAATATTCCTAGAAGTTTTTGTTTTGGGATCTCTTTCAGGTAGTTATTGGTGAATTCTTTCAATTTTTATTTTACCTACTGATTCTAGGCTCTTGGGTCAGTTTTTGTTGATAGTTTCTGTTTAAGCTCTTCCTTTGATCATGGCTTTCAAATAGTCCTAATTATTAAATTGTCTTTTCTTGAGTTATTTCACAGGTCTGTTGTTTTTCAATGAGATATTTCACATTTTCTTTTCTTTTTTCATCTTTTATTTTATTATGTTATTTTTTGTTATCTTGTGTAATTCCAACTTTCTTTCTATAATGGTTATGCTACCTTATAGTGCCACAAACAATACATTCATGAGCTTACTTTCTATAACCTTATAACATCTTCAATTCCCATCTTTTATAATTTTTACCAATTAGGTAATAATTTTTACACATTGGGTATGAGGTAAAGTTTAACTTTTAATTTTCTTTCATTTGTATTCTCTTATTACTGATTTAGAGCATTCTTTCATATGATTGCTATTAATTTGCATTTCTTTTGAGAACTATTTGTTCACATTCTTTGGTCTTATCTAGTGGGAAATAGAAATACTGTGTTTCTAAGTAGTCATGTTAAAAACTAGTATTTATATAGTTTTCTTACTTTCCAAAAATATCATTTTACCCTCATAACAACCCTTAAAGGCAGCTACTATTATTATCCCTATTCATTTGTAACTATCTGAGCCTAGATTTGAACTCATATTTCTGACTTTAAGCCAAATGCTCCATCCACTTTATTCCTTAGTTACCTTTTTTTTTAAAGGTTTTTGTCAGGCAAATGGGGTTAAGTGGCTTGCCCAAGACCACACAGCTAGGTAGTTATTAAGTGTCTTGAGGCCAGATTTGAACTCAGGTACTCCTGACTCCAGGGCTGGTGCTCTATCCACTGCTCCACCTAGCTGCCCTGCTGTCTTATTTTTCAATGAATGTATTTAAATTTAAAAATTAAACAAACCAACCTTTCAGGTTTTAAGATTCAAGAGGTTAGAGCAGTCAAACAATATTTTGGAATGTCATTGTGACTCATTGATTCTTTTCCTGCCACAGGCCCCATTTCTGGGGCACATGTGAAGGTTTCATATTCTTCATTGAGTTTTTCTACCATTTCTATTATATCTGACATGAACTTTTAAATATGAAGATATTTCTCTGTCTGAAGAGGGTTAAAAAAGTCTTCTGTTAGCTAACTTTAAGTAACATTTTAGGCTAATTTATACTTTTCTTTTTTAGGGGCTTTACATTTGCTATCTTTTGATTTTTTTTCTTGTTTGTTACCTGTTTCCTATGGAATCTGATCTTTTTCTACAGTGAGTTCATGACGTGAGGTTTCTTCTTTTTTTTTTCAGATTTTTGTGTCAGTGAAAATAAGGGAATATTTAAATGCTTAGTTTGTGGGAGAATATTCAGTACTCTGCATTTTGAACAAAAGTCTGTGAGAGACATCCTTAGGTCACTGTTTCAAGTCTGGCTTCAAAGAACTTGCTAAGGGGCAGCTAGGTGGTGCAGTAGATAGAGCACCAGCCTTGGAGTCAGGAAGACCCGAGTTCAAATATGGTCTCAGACACTTATTACCTAATTATGTGATCTTGGGCAAGTCACTTAGCCCCATAGCCATGCAAAAAACAAACAAAGAAAGGAATTTGCTAATATGGGGTGGGGCACAGGTCAGGGGCCCAGTGGAGAGAATTCTGTTCCTGGAGCCAGAATTTGGCCTCAGATTTTGACTAGCTGTGACCTTGGGTAAAGCACATAGCTTGGGCCAGCCTCTGTTTGCTCAACTGTAAAATGAGGATAATAGCAACACATCCCTTATATTGCAGGATATTGTAAGATATTGTGGTATAACATTTGCAAAATACTTAGCCTAGTGCTGGGACACACTAGGTGATTAACAAATGTTTGGTTTTTTCTGCTCTTCTAAATCACACTATTAATTCTCAGCATCTCTGTCTAAAAGAGGGGTGGTGCTGTCTCATGTACACAAGCCATTTCTTGAACTAGAATTCAGAGTATTCCCAAAAACAATATTACACGATTAAATTAAACAGAGAACTCAGGTGGAAGCTCCTTCAGCAGTTTAGATTCTTACATCAGAGCAAGTCACTTAAAATGCCACCATTTTAGGAACTATTTCCCTAAAACATATAATCCAATCAGTGGTGGAGATGGGTAATGGCTTTAATTAGATTAAAATGTTCTGACTCTGTCTGGCTACTACCTCAGTCCGAAGTTTAGAGTTCCTTCTTAAACTATGATCCAATTTCCTCTCAGAAAGTAGTTAGGCCTGCAATTGGAATCATTTGAAAAGATTTCAGGGCAGAACATTGTTCAGGAATTGATAGTTAAAGACTGATAAGGATTTCTGGGTTCAGATGGAAGACTTCAGACAAGAATACCGTCTTTGATATTGTTTCTTCATAGATTAAAGATGAAATGGAAGAAATGGAGTGGAACTCAGAATGTTTCTACTATTCATCCTTTGTTCAAATATTTTACTTTATTATTAAAATATTGAATAGGTTTCAGAAGCAGAATATTAATCTACTTCACATTTATTTCAAGGTTCTTAACAAGCTTTGTAGATGTTAGCTCATTAACCTTTGGAACTTCCTTCACCTTCACAGTTGCTATAAAATAGGAAGATCATGACTATGATTTTTCTCTCTTTTAATGAGGCAATTGATGTAAGGTGGTTGATTAGGATATTGACGGTTGAATATAACCAGTTTTTTTGATTTTGCTCTGTCACAGTCAGAATTCTAAAACCTTTCCTTTCTTGATAGCTAATTTTCTTTATAATAAGTTGGTATCCTGAGAATGGGGGAGAGAGAGAGAGAGAGAGAGAGAGAGAGAGAGAGAAATAATCCCCCCACCCCCTTTACCCACACTCTCTTGAACAGATATGATTCACTTTCATCTTATTTTAAAAACACAAATAAGATTGGCCCCATATAAAACTATATTTAAAAGATTTTCTTTATTGTCTTCAGTCTTCCCTTTCAGAACTTTTAAAATCACCTTACTATATTTCCAGTCCCCTTTCTTTAGAATTCTATTTTTTTTAACAAGAATTATATCATTTATTTACTATGACTGGGGGATGAGATAGAGGTAAGACTCTTATTCTCTGCTCTCCTGGTCTTCAACCCAAGCTTACAAAATGACTTCATTACCACCTCTTCCTTCAAATAGAGTTTGCTGGTATAGAAGCTTTTCCCATTTGGGACTATCTCCAGTGGTTCTGATCTATAACTTGCCACAGGACTCAGATGGCTCCAGGGAAGAAAGTAAGGATAGTGTTTTGCACAGCCCTCTCTCACCTCAATCCAATTTACGCAGGTTATGGCATTCCCTCCCTGATGTCATGGTCTTTTTCAAGAAGGAAGGGCAGACAGTAATAGCTGGGATAGAGGACAAAAGGAAGAACTGGGAGGGAAGGTTCACAGAGATAAGAAAGGCCTTGGCTCAGAATGGAGAGGCTGAGACCCCTCATCTCTTTCTGGTCCTATGACCAGAAAGCACTTACCATTATTCAGAGGTTAGGGTGATTGTGTGTGTGTGTGTGTGTGTGTGTGTGTGTGTGTGTGGGGGGACCTGAAGGGATGGTTGGTTGATATCTCTGCCCCTTTTCCAAAGGAGCATGCTAACCCTTATTTGGCATCAAGACATCTGCAAAACAGCTACTTGCATCTCCTACCCCAAACTAAAACCCCCCAATTCTCTTCGGAAGAGATGTTTCTGAGGTTAGTAGATGCCGTTCCTCCTTCCTGAAACATCCCTGAGGGTCAGGCAAGAAATCCAAGACCTTTCTGAGACAAATCCTAGTGATGGGGAGGGCCAAAGGCACTGATCACTTTCGACCTGGACAAGCCTTCTGGTGGTCTTGAGTACATGGAGAATTTGTGAATGGATGGGGAGGTGAATAGAAAGGACCCCAACACTCTGTGTTTGGGGGTTATTTAGTCCAGAGAGAGTATTGTGGGTATTGAGAGTATTTTGGGTATTTCTTCCCTTTAATTCTAATCCCTAATTAGAGTCTGTTAAGTCTCTTGTCTTAGATTCACTTTTCACCCCAGTCCACAAATCACCATTTGCCTGTAGGGCTTTTGGCTTTTTCTAGTTCCTGAGTTCTTTACACGTTCTGACCTGACCCAACAATGGGAACATCCATCCAGTTCTATTATTAAAGGAGCTTGTTTTGATTAGCGATTATAAAAGGGTTATCCCTTTCAAGTGTAATTACATCTTGATCGGTTTTTTTTCCTTGTAAAGACATTAAAAAGCCATCAAGCCTTAAACAAATACATTTTAGTAGTAGAATTTCAGGCATCCTGTTGGATAATTGGAGAGATATTTTGGACTGCAGTTCTGGCGTAGCAAGTTGACAACAATAAACAGCAAACATTTATATAGGGAACACTATGTGCCAGACTGTGATAAACACTTTACTTAGCGCTGCTAACTCATTTGATCCTGACAATCATCCTGGGAGGTAGGCATGATTATTGTTCTTTACTGTTGAGGAAACTGAGGCAATTTGTCAAAGGTCATATAGCTAATGAGGATCTGAGGTTGGATTTGAACCCAGGTGTTGCTGACTCTACTTCACCACCTGGCTATCCCCAGTTGAGTGTTTGGCACATAGTAAACATAAATCCTTGTTGACTTGTCTTGTTTAAATGTGCAACTTTCAGTAAGTTAACTTATACCTCACTGAGCTTCTGTAAAATGTGATGCTATCTGTCCTCTGAGGTCCTTTTAATATCTAGATCTATGAACCTGTAGTTTTAAATGATTTACCTAAAGACAAACAGGTAGTAAATGTCAAGGTGGGCATTCAAACCCAAGCCTTCTTTCTCCAAATTCAACATATTCCTCATTATATCAAGCTGCCTTTATTTTATTTTATTTCTTTTTAAAGGTTTTTTTTTTTTTTTTGCAAGGCAATGGGGTTAGTGGCTTGCCCAAGGTCACACAGCTAGGTAATTTATTAAGTGTCTGAGACCGGATTTGAACTCAGGTACTCCTGACTCCAAGGCTGGTGCTCTATCCACTGCGTCACCTAGCTGCCTCTCAAGCTGCCTTTAAAGCTGAAGATGATATTAATTCAGTTGTGTCCACCTCTTCATGACCCCATTTGGGGTTTTCTTGGGAGTGGTCTACCATTTCCTTCTCCAGCCTATTTTACAGATGAGAAAACTGAAGCAAAAAGGATTAAATGACTTGCCCAGGATCACACAGTCTTTGAGGCCATATTTGAACTCTGGAAGATAAATTCCTAACTTTAGACTCTAGATATTCTATCCATTATGCCACCAAGCTGCCCCAAAGATGACATTACTTTCTCCCTTATCAGTTCTTAAGGTTGGAGTTTAAGTCAAGAGTACCTTTTGAAATAGCCGCAGAAATAATTTTTAAATTCTATTTGTGGTGATTCTTTGGGGTTTATAGTGTTTCTATTGAACTGCAGGAAAACTTCAATTAGTCAAGTTCATACCCATTTAAGTTTACATTATTATATTTTACTAAACATCCAACTTCATCCAAACTTCATTTTCCTCCCTTCTTATAAAGTTTCTTAAGTATTTTTTTTTTTGTAAAATTTTTTGATTTGTGATTCTTCAAGGGCTATTTCATAAAGTCAAGAAAATGAATTTTGACAGGTAGTATTGCTTTATATTTCTGTCTCATTTTCATAGATTTATTTTCTTTTTTGAGGGTTGTGATTAATTGGTGAATCAATCAGTAAGCATTTATGAAATACCTACTGTGCAAAGCACTGGAGATATTAAAAAAAAGATAGAAGATAGTCCCTGCTCTCAAGGAGTCTGCAATCTTGATTATAATACTATTACATCATATGTAGTATATGATTATACTCGACTTTGGAGATATCTTTAAGTTGATCTACCTTTTCTGAAATGAAAGATTCACTCTTGCTTTTTCTTTCTAGCAGCAGTATTTTCTTTCTTTTTTTTTCCTTATTGCTGGTGCCTCCAAATTTGAGCTGTCAACTAAGGTAATTCAATGGACAACTTTAGTTACTCAAAGCTAAAGTTCTTTGGGTCTTTGCAGTGCTATACCTGTCCCTCTTTCCCTTCATATGGAGAAGTAACTTAATGTAATAACATTTCATTACATCAATTAGTGAGGTGAACCAGATAACTTTCTCCATAATACATCTTTTCAAAGGAGGCACAGTAAGGTATGATCCCATGGGGGTACTAGTTGGTTTTCCTTGTGGCATGGGTTTCAGACAACCCTCCTCCCCAAGCCTTTGAATATCAGTCAAAGTAGGGCTTAATAATCTTCCATCTCCCTTACATTATTTCTATTTTAATTTGTTTCAAATAAACTGGACCAATTTTTATCTCCCTTTGTCCTTGAACTTGATTCAAAGCTTCCACAAAAATCCCAATGTGCTCCATGCAAAGAATCCTTATGTCAGAGCACTGCAGAGGATGAAAACTGAGCTCACAAACTTGCTTATAGGATAACAATTATATCAGTGTCTTGTGGTTCATGGAGCACCATTGAGCAACTTATTCCCAGAATCCTGGAGCTTTGTTCTAAAATGAGAATTGGCTTTTCAACAAATGGCTTTTGAATTTTTATGTGAGATATGGTTTTTCTTGAAGAGATCGATCAGATTCTTTAATTGGGTGAGAAGATTTTTGATCCTTGGTACATGAATGGAGTTAGCCAGTACTAGGTAGCAAAAATGAAAAGGACTATGTGTTAGGAAGTCCAGTGTGGCGAACTGAGTACCTGTTGGAATTAGGAAGTCCAGAGTTTGAATCAGACTTCAGATATTTATGAAATGTTGACAAAACGTTTTGTAAGTCTGTGATGTAACTTTCCCAAGATATGATTTATCCATGGCATTTGAATACTTTTGCTAAACTCCACAGTTTTATGAGGACAATTTATTATTAATATATTCAGTAATATTTTATGCTAATGCTATATTGTTATTTATTAACATCCCACTTCAGTTAGGGTGATACTCTTAACTTGCATTTTTGTATATAATTATACCTTTGTTGAATCATTTTAGTTTTGTCCAAATCTTTGGGATCCCATTTGGAGTTTTGTTGGCAAAGACACTGAGGTACCATGCCATTTCTTTTTCCAGTTCATTTTATAGATGAAACACTGAGGCAACCAGGTTGAAGTGACAGTCACATAGCTAATAAGTGTCTGAGACTAGACTTGAACTCAGGAAGATGAGTCTGTCTGACTCTAAGCCCCTTGCTCTATCCATTGTACCACCTAGCTACTCCCATAAATACCTACATACAGATATATATACACAAGTATTCATGCACATGTCCTAGGCTAATTGAGGTCAGAAAATTAATGGTTTACTTCCTCTATTTCAATGTGCAGCACCATCATCCCACTACTCATAAACATTAAAAGTAGATTTGTTTTGCTTATAATCACATTTTATCCATTCTGTGCATTAAAAAACAAACAACTTTTTACGTATGTTTTCATCAGAGTCCTGCAGTTAAGGCTGTAAATTCACAGGAGGTGGGGACTTTATTCAGTCTGCATTGTTCAATAGACAGCATGAGGCAAAGTAACTGCTAAGATTTGATAGGATTTCAGCTTTAGTAGCTTAAAGTAGCATCAAGCCTTTTTGGGGACACCTTGTGTATTCAAATGTGAATTTGTTAAGAAACTGCAATAACAAGATTCTCTATTGCATGCTAGGATTCCAAAAAACAATAATAAAATACTTTCTCTCAGGGAACTTCCATTCTCCTGGAGGAATGCAACATATACACAGAAAAGAAAATAAATACGTGTTAAAAAATATCTGCTGAATAAGATGCTATAGAGAGAGCCCCAATGAGAAGGGAAGACCTGCTGTAGGAGGTGGTATTTGAGCTGTGCATTGAATAAGCTGGAAAGGAAACACACTACTTAGCACATACTGTGCTAAGCAATGGAGTTATGAATAGAACTCCAGATAGTCCTTGCTCTAAAAGAACTCCTGTTTTAATTAGAGAAGACAACACATAAAGAGAACTCAACTTCAAACAGATATAAAGGTCAGATGATCCTTAAGACTTGGCAGGCAAATCAGCAGGGAAGACGATTAGGTGCCTTGAATTGTGGGGAGAAATGACCTGCCAGATGGTACCAGACTAGTAACTGTTGGGAAGAAGATAGCAGAGCCAAGACTTGGAGTGAAGAGAGCCTCCTTGGATTACTTCTGGTAGAGGTATAGATGTAAATGGTCAGCATTCAGCCAAGATGGGGCATCCAAGGTTTGAAGCGAAGTGGGGTCCTCTGGGTGACTGCTGGTAGAGGTACAGATGTGGATAATCAGTGTTTAGCCAAGATGAAGCTTCCCTTGCCTGCTGGGGACTAGGCAGTGCTATTTGGGGTGGGGCCAAGGAAGGTCCTTAGTTCCCAGGACTAGATATTGGTGTTTATCCATTTTCAGGCTGTATGCTAGCATAGGAAAGTTGAGGATTCTAAGAAGCAAAGGTGAGGGTTCATGTTAATCTTGGAATATGTTATACAGACTATGTGCAAAGTTTTATGGCTGGTTATTGGAATGTTAAGTGAAGGAAATCATTCAGAGGTTAGTGTGATTGATTTGAAGAATACAAGAAGGGCAATATTATGAAATAAGATTGGATGGGTAAATGGGAGTCAGCTTATGGAAAGCTTTGAATGTAAGGTGGAGGAGATTGTATTTTGATTGGATGAAGATAGAGATCTACAACATATTTCTTAAGCCTGTAGTTTACAACTGTAAATTTGGCTGCAATTGTATAGGAGAAAGGAAAGAGATCATTGAGAATATTGTTATAATCACATTATCAACTTGGATGACTGGGAAAATGTAATAGAAGTAATAGTAAATTGAAGTAATAGAAGAAGAAATAGAGTAATAGAAGAACTGGGGATTTTGGGTAATGGTAGAATGAGTTGAGTTTTGAACATATTGAGTTTAAGATGTCTACAGAACATCTAGTTTGAGATAAAAAAAACCCAAGAGTTGTCCAATAGGAAGGGAAGAACACTTCCTTTGAGGGGAGAATCGGGGAGAGATAACAAAGATGGCCTTGTCAGAAAAGACTGTCCAAATGCTGCCTTTGGTACACATTGATTTTGTGACTTTGTGCAAGATATAATATCTTTCCATTTCACAAGCAACACTCTGAGATAATTAATTTCAGAGCAGTTGTCAATTTGCATTGGCAGCCTTTTCTTACTAAGAAGTTGTCTATACAAATTAATTCATAAAACTAGACAATAAAAGGCAAAAAGTGTCATCTGCCTTCCCAGTTCCCAAGACTTGCTAATTTTATAATGGCCAAAATATTAGTGTTTGTTCAGGGTGAGATCTTTATCTCTTGTTCCTATGTATTGCTTTCTTTACCTTAAGTCTTGGGTATTTTCAAGCAGATGGGTAGAAGAGTGGATGACAAACTGGTGGACATGGAATCAGAAAAACCTGAATTTGAATCTATGACTGGGGCATCTAGTCACCTCTGGGGCATCTGAGACACTATTTATTTATTTCCTGGGCAAATCATTTGGCTTCTCAACCTGTTTTTCTCAGCTGTAAAATGCCAATAATGTTTGTTACTTGTCCTTTATTGAAGAAGACTAAAATGACATCACTACATTTGAGACAGATTATAGTGTGTCCAACTGTAGCTGATCAGAATAATACAAGCTCTGAATGCTCTACCACAAGTTGGGCACAAATAGTCTATGTGAACACCCAGGTGTTAAACTCTAAACTTAAGTATGTCACATGTCCTTTGAGCTGCTTCAATTATGCCTTCCTCATAGAGTCTTCACTGATGAGGGCACACCATGCTGGGTGGTCCTATGCCAGGGTCTCTCATGCTGTACAATAAAGTTCTTAAGAGAGACTTTTCATGGTTTCCTAGTATCACTTATTCTGCCCCCCCCCACCTTGTGAGTGCTTGCCCTTTGTGACTTCTCCATAGAATAGTCTTTTTGGTAAGCATATGTCTGGCATCCTAACAATGTTACCAGCCCATCAGTTGTACTCTCTGTAGTAATGTTTGAATGCCAGTTTAGCGCGAGAAAGGACTTGTGTCTGGTTTCTTCTTTTGCTGTGTCCATTCCCAATAAAGAACTTTAATGGTTGATATGGCTGAAAACATCATGGGAGCAAGGACACAACCTTGTGTCACTCCATTGGTGACTGGAAATCTCAAGAACATCATCCACCATCCAGAACTCGGGGAAGCACATTGTCATGAGACTGATGTACAACACTGATGAACTTCTCTGGTCAGTCAAATATTGACATAAGTTTCCATAAATCCTCATGAATGTGACAGTAAAAACAGCCTTGGTCAGATCTACAAATGCTATATACAGACCTCTTTTCTGCTTCTGACATTTTTCCTGGAGGAGTTGTTGGGCAGCAAACACCCTATCAACTGTTCCTTGACCCTTTCTGAAGCCACATTAGCTCTCAGGGAGGTGACCAACTTACAGGTGAAGGATCAGCCTACTGAGAAGGACTCTGGGAAGAATCTTAACAGCAGTGACTAAAAGAGAAATACCCCATGTGATTGTCCCTTTACCTTTATAGAGATAGATGGTGGGGGTGACATTCTTGAATTCTTAGAAGATAACCTCTTCATTTCATATATCCTGGAAAATTTCAGTCAGTTTTTAGATGAACAATGGACTCCCCTCCACCTTGAAGATCTCAGTTGGAATAGAATCAGCACTAGGTTCTTTTTCACTTGAAAGGAGCCTAATGGCATTTAAACAACCTCTTCTTCAGTTGGAACTTCAGCTAAGGACTGATTGACTTCAACTTGAGGTATACGGTCAATGATTTTTGCATTGATTGATGATTTAAGAGCATGGAAGTTTTCCCCATGTCTCTCTAGGATTATGTCCCTATTGTTTTAATCAATGTGGCTCCCTCAGTACAGAATAGTTGAGATAGATCATAGATCTTTGGTCTATAAATAGCTTTCGGAGTATCATAAAAGTACTTTGGATTGTTATTATCTGCATAAAACTGAATTTCATCTGCCTTCTTACTGAGTCAAGAGGTTTCCAGGTTTTCAAAAAATTTTACTTTAACTTCATCAGGGATCTCCATGGTGGGAGCATAGGAACTGATGATGGTAGCATGACATTTTCCTGTAAGTGGCAATTTCATTGTCATGAACCTGTTCTCTCCATTTGGTGGGTATTCATGCTTGTTGGCTAGATTAGTTTTGACTGCAAAACCTAGCCCAGTTTCACCGCACTCCTTTTCACTGGGACCATTCCAGAAAATGTATATGTAGCTCTGACTTCAACAAGTTGGCCTTCATTGCCAGTGCTGTTTCACTCAGGGGGATATGATACCTGCTGAGTTCTCTTGCAACAAGAGCTGTTCATCTTTCAGGTCTATTGGATTTTGTGTTGTCTTTGAGTATTTCATGCTCTAATGGTGAATAGAATCCTCTTTGAAGAAGTTTTTGTAGTTTTTTTGTGTCTTGACTGCAGGATGGGATTCCCACCTGCCATAGTAATCATATCAGGGTTGGGTAAGCAGATGATTTTTAGGGCACCTTTTCTAGACCCTTCCTCACATCAGGAGGTAAGCAATGCGATACTCAAAAAGGCTGCTCAGTCATCCAAGGGGGCTGCTGAATCTCACTGCTGCTTTATGTGGAGAAACAATGCCATGGCCTTGGTCACCTATGTGCAGGATTGTGACTTAAGCTCCCTGTGTATCAGCACCTGCTACTTTGTCACTTGCCTGCCACCTCAGGACTTTGAGATAGGAATACTAAAGTGGTATGGACGATGTCTTTTGATAGGTGTGTAAATTGGATTTAAGTGAAGCAGAGTTGCACAAAGTTGCTGGCCTCACTCTCTTTTCTAAAGTCATCATGATTCATTGGTAAGATAGAGTCAAGACAACTGTTAATAGCTCTAGATGCAATGGATGACTTAGAGGTCTCCCATGTCTAATCAAGCTCTAAGCTCTCCACATTACCTGCTTTATCTGTCTTCATGACTGTTGGAACGAAATTTTCTCATCTGTCCATTCCACTAGTGGGAGATTTCACATGCTTGGGGTAGACACCCCCACATTATATACATTGTGCCTCCCCAAACACAACTAACTGGTGAATGTGAGACTCCCTCAGTTACTCTCATCCTTGTTTAGCCCACCTACCAAAAGAGTTTGCCGGGGTATGGATGCTGTGCATGCCATGTCTTCTTGGAACCACAGGTGAGAGTTAGATAGGTGGACATCAAAGATGGAAAGCTGTACTAAAGAGGACTGAGCAGTTCTCAGACTGAGGTCCTTGAACACACCCTATGCACCCCCAAATGCAGATAATAAAAATAATTATAAAAACAAAGTTGTTATATGGATCATATCAGAAAATATGTATAGAGAATTTTGAAAATCTTAGTGTTACTTGTTATTAGTCATATTTTGGGCCACAACAAATTGGAATTATATGTTTTTTGGGGAAATAGAAGTAATTTCTTGCCAAACTTTAAAGTGGAATTGGGGATGAAGGGCAGGTAATTTCAGAGAAGGAAAAGTTTCCAGATGAATATTAAATAAAAAAAAGGAAAGAAAAGGAATGAGAATCTTCTGTATGAGATAAGAAGCTGTCTGGCATATATTCCTTGTTTGTTGGTTTTTCCCCCCTACTGCTTATTACCCCCCTTTCCAAAGCTGTTATGGAAAAAAACACTGCCATTCTACCTTGTGGAAATGGTTCAAGGTTTAATGATTCCTCATAACTGCTGCTTTGTAGGACTGATTGATGCCTGGAAGGTGTGATAATTTGAATCAGGTGCTGCTATGGAAGCAGCAAGATTACCTTGATTGGCTTTTAAAAGAGGGTGATACAAGAAAATAGGGAAGGGGAGAGAGGAAAATTATCTCTAACCTTGAAATGTCTTTGTTTTGTGTTCCACATAAAATGAATACAGATAAAAATAGGGAATAGTCTAAGTAAATTTTAAAATATGAAGAGACTTGGCTCATTAAGCATTCTTTTTATGGGTTGAAACAAAATCTTTGAGTATCTTTCTTTTTTCTGAATTCATGATATTTCATGTTTTGGGGAGACTTCATACACAGGAAATTTTTGAGAAGATGGTGCTAAGGTAGTCCATTTGTATAACTTCCACCTGAATGAAAATAGAAGAATGATAAATAGATATTTGAATAGCCAAAATTGAAAAAAAAATTTGAAAAATTCTGCTACTCATGATAAGAATGTCTTGATAGAAATCATCTGAACATATAGATGTATTTATTCATATATGTGTCTGCTGCTTATTGGTTGTTCACTATTTTTCAAACTCAGGGAGTAATAGAAATTGTAGTGTGATCTATGATGTTTTCCTGTGCATTTTTTTTTGTACTGCCTCAGGTTTGTCTTTATATTACTATGTAGTGAAGAATTGAAACAATTTCCTAGATAATTGGGGCCATATGCTATAGATTTATGTATGAAATGGCCATGTAATTGAGACAACATTGTGGCATTAGTTATCTGGATGTCTGTTTAAAATTTCCATTTCACTGTATACAAGTGTAAATGTTATTATCATACTGTCTTTGACATCCCTGCACTACTCTTTTCTTTATCTCAGGAACTTTTTCTTGGTCAAATCCTACTCATTAAGAATCTCAATATGTGAAGTCTTTCAAAATGAGTTCTTGATATGGATTCCATCTTTTTGGTTTAAACATATTTTGATAACTATATTTTAATATAATTGATTTCTTTTGTATTCTATGTATTTCATATTATACATTTAAAAACATTGCTCTGGAAAAAGGTCACCAGATGGCCAAGGGAATTTAAGATAGAGGAAATATGAAGAACTCTTGTAGATGTACATGAAAACTAATGGTACCTGTCACTATCAATAAAGTCCTTGGAAACAGTCTCCACTAAAAGTCCTATTCTGATGTTCCAACCTGATGTGACTCTGATCTGGTCTTATTGAAGGCTGCCCCAGTAGAGTACAAACTGTGATTACAGTCTATCAAGCTATAAAGGCTTTGAGTAGTGTCCTATTGATAACTGAATTTGATCTCAGAGCCAACCAAGCTAAAGATATAAGACTAAATGTCTTGGCTCACCATTACGCAGTGAATTATTTAGTAGAGATGCATAAAACAAAGAGATGTTAAAAACTGCTCCTCAGTCATTTAGTTAGGGTCTGGAACAGGATGATGAGCATTGAATGTTATTATGAAAGAGATAATACAAGAGATAAATCTTAAAGTTATTACAGAGAAATAATTGTCAGATTTTAGTGACTTGTATGACATGTAAACATAAAAAAGAAGTCATGTATAATGAAAGGGAAGTTCTCTGTCTCAATCTACCTGTAACTTAAGAGATTTTAAACTGTCTGGGGAAAACTTTGGCTCTTGATATCAAAAATTACCTGTTATGAAAAGCAAAAATCTAATGTTTCCCTCACAGATGCTGTGGTTTTAGGCTTCTCATTCATTTAAATAATTCAGTAGCTTATTTTAATCAAATATCCTTTGTATCAAAGATTTTTGAGGTCAATAATAATAAAGTTCAATGTGAAGAACTCTGTGCCAGGTGAATGGGTGTAGTCAGGCTGTTAAGTTTAGATAAGATTGTCTTCTGGTAAAACTGGGATGCCTGCTTGCCCTCAAGAAGCAGTAGGGAGACAAAAGACCATAAAACATGTTAAATGAATTAGTCATTTAACAAAAATACTATGTGAGATCTGGGGGAAGGAAAGTAATTAACAATTAGGAAATAATCAGCAAAGATTTCATAGAAGACCATTAAAGGCTGAGTAGTAATTGCACAGGGAAAATGGGCATTTCACTAATAGGGAATAGCTTGGGGGCAAGGTATGTTAAGGAGGCAGAGTTGTCTAAATTGGTGAGAGTATAGAATATATGAAGTGAAAAATATGAGATAAGTGCTTGGTTATTATAGAGTCCCTTGATTACCTGGCAGAAAATTCTCATTGCATATTTTTGTGGAGAGGAGTGATATAACTATTTTAAGTGTAAGAAAGATTGGTATGGTGTCTGACATTGGTATGATGTAGAGGTTGGAGTTGGTAGAGTTAAGAGGGAAAAGTGAATGTAGGAAGAGTCTAATTTTGGAATAGGCCAGTTATACAGAAACAAGGGCAGTAGTAGTCGAAATTGAGATAAGAGGATTGAAGTTGAAAAAGGTCATGGGGTGAAATGGTCATGAATGGGCAATTGACTGGGTAAGAAAGGAGGAAAGTCCAAAATAATCTCAAAATTACAGATATAGCAAATATATAATTAGATGGACATTGGCAAATCAGGTTCCTTTTAGAAGAAACAGACCTATAGATACCAGTTTTTAGGAATATTGAATTTAAGGTGCTGATGGCACAATTAGCCAAAAAGATCATAGGGGAATTGGGGAAATAGGTATGGTACATAGAATTGTAGAGTGGAAAGAATAGTGAGCTTGCAGTCATGAAAACCTTGATTCAGATGCTGTGTCAAAAATGAAGAAACTTTGTGACAATGGCTTTTCACCTCTGTGTTCTATTACCCCATCCACGAAATGAGAATACTAATACTCATGGGAGTATTATCTGTCTTTGAGAGTTGTGAGGATCGGCTAATACAAAGTATGTAAAAAAGACTCTGGACACTTTAAAATGTCAAATATTCCATTGCCTTCCTATTTCTTACCTACATCATGATAGCATAATGAGATTTCTAAGGGAGAGAATAGAGGAAAAAAGTTTTGTGCATCTCATCAAGATTACTCATATTAATGGGTCAAGCTAAAGATTGGAGGAAGCAAGAAAATAGCAAAAGAGGTAGCGAATAGAGAAGTTGGAAGAGAACTGGGATATGGTACTTCTGAAACCAAGAGAGACAAAATTATCCAGTGTTAGGAGTTGCCCAATTGTATCAGACTACAGAAAATTCATAGAGAATAAAGATTGAGTAGAAAATAGGTAGTGAATAATGGAATAGGAGGAGTGTGAGGCAGGACAAAGAACAAACATTACTTGAAAGTAATAAAATTTATTATATCCTTTAAAAATAGATAATGTGAAATGGAGAGTCATATCTCATATAGCATTTTGTGTGTACATGTTCTATTATATGTATGCTTTTGTGGTTTTTAAGTTCAGAATAAAATAAAATAAAGAAAATGGGTAGTTACAAAATGAAATCACTGAAAATAGACCCCCACCAGTCATTTTGATGGTCCATATTATTTAATATTATCCCCATTTCAAATACTAGATAAATGCTTTATTTTCAACACATAGGAATTGCTTTTCAGTACCAAAAGGATATCTTTTCCATTTACGATTTGTTTTGTCTTGTAAAAATAATCTTCACTTTTTGATTTTGAGAATTTGAAAAATTCTGATGGCTTTTAAATTCTGGTGGCTTTTTCTTCTGTAAGAAAAATAAAGCCTATTAAAAACTCATTAAAAAAACTATTGTAAAAAGGAACATTTTGATCTTTTGTGTGCTTTGAGGTCAACATGTAAATCAGAGAAATGTAGGAGAAATAAAATCTCACTATCCATTTGGGTTAGGTTTACTTGTGGATACAAATGATATTATTGCCCCAAATCGTCTGCAGTGGTTTTGTCTGAAAGGGGAAAAATGTTTATTATGAGCAAGATATGAGTTTTTAAAAAGTATGTTAAAAACATGAGGTCTAACTAGGATGGTTATATATTATGCTGAGCTCTTCCTCGCCCAGTTATTTAAATAAAGGATTGACCAGTAATGGGGCTCCTTAATTATGAGCTTTCACATTCACTAGGGAATATACTGACAATAAAGTAGTTGTTAGAAGCACTACAAATCTTGTTCGTTTGTCATTTAAATTTTATATCACCAATGCTACTACTGTCTCTGGACTATATTTAAGAATTTTATTGATGCCTTTTGTTTTTGCATCACATTCATTAGTCATTCTGAATGTACGCCCTTCCTCTGACTTAGTGCCCAATGAGCCTATCCTTATCACCAAAAAAGCCAGCTAAGCAAAACCAAATTGAGACAGTGACTACATATGACATTATATGCAGTATGCCCTTCCCTCTGGGGCATTCCAAAAAGCTAGAGTTTCTTCCTCATCTCTTTTCCTGGGACAAGATTGGTCACTATAGTCATGCAGCGTTTGGTTTCATTTTAACTTTCTTTTACCTATGTTTTTTGTCACTATGCATGCATGTTGTTGTTTGTCCTGATTTTGATTCTTTGCTGACTTGTGAAAGACTTCACAAGTTTCTCTGAATTCCTCATTTTTGCTTTTGGTACATAGTAGTATGTTAGATATATTTACCATAAATTGTTCAGCTATTCTTCAATCAGTGGGCAACTACTTTATTTCTATTTTGTTTTTTTCTGCCAGAAATGTTCAGTTATGAAAAATATCACTTTTTTAAGATCCAAATGATTACAGGACTTAGACATAAAAAACAATACTATCAGCAAATTAGAAAATCAAGGACTAGTTTACCTGTCAGATCTATGGAAAGAGGAGCAGTTTATGACTAAGGAAGAGTTGGAGAACATCACCAAAAACCAACTAGATGATTTCAATTACATTAAATTAAAAAGCTTTTGCACAGATAAAACCACTGTAACCAAGATCAAAAGAAATGTAGTAAATTGGGAAACAATCTTTACAACTAATGATTCTGACAAAGGACTCATTTCTAAAATAAACAGAGAACTGAGTCATAGTTTTAAAACAAAAAGTCATTCTCCAATTGACAAATTGTCAAAGGATATGCAAAGGCAATTTACAGATGAGGAGATCAAAGCAATCCATAGCCATATGAAAAATTGCTCTAAATCATTAATTATTAGAGAAATGCAAATTAAAGCTTCTCTGAGGTACCACCTCACACCTCTCAGATTGGCCAATATGACCAGAAAGGATAATGATCATTTTTGGAAGGGTTGTGGGAAATCTGGAATACTATTATACTGTTAGTGGAGCTTTGAACTCATCCAAACTTTCTGGAGAGCTATTTGGAACTACACCCAAATGGCAACAAAAATGTGCACACTCTTTGACCCAGCAATACCACTACTAGGTCTATACCCTGAAGAGATGATGAAAAAGGGTAAAAACATCACTTGTACAAAAATATTTATAGCAGCCCTGTTTGTGGTAGCAAAGAATTGGAAATCAAGTAAATGTCCTTCAATTGGTGAATGCCTTAGCAAACTGTGGTACATGTATGTCATGGAACACTATTGTTCTATTAGAAACCAGAAGGGACGGGATTTCAGGGAAACCTGGAGGGATTTGCATGAACTGATGCTGAGTGAGATGAGCAGAACCAGAAAAACACTGTACACCCTAACAACAACATGGGGGTGATGTTCAACCTTGAAGGACTCATTCCATCAGTGCAACAATCGGGAACAATTTTGGTCTGTCTGCAAAGGAGAGTGCCATCTGCATCCAGATAAAGAGCGGTGGAGTTTGAACACAGTTCAAGGACTATTCCCTTTAATTTAAAAAAAAAAAAAACCCAAGATATCTTAATGTCTGATCTTGTTACCTCCTAGACTTCTTGTCTTTTCCTTAAGGATATGATTTCTCTCTCATCACACCCAATTTGGATCAAGGTACAACATGGAAACAAAGTAAAGACTGACAGATTGCTTTCCGTGGGGGGAGGGGGGAGGGAAGTAAGATTGGAGAGAAAATTGTAAAACTCAAATAATGTCATTAATAAAAAATAAATAAATTAAAAAAATTAAAAAGGGAAAAATATCACTTTTTTCTATTTTTAAGGGAATAAAGCCAGATAATTGAAGTAGTTCTCATCAAGTGTTTGTTAACGAAATTCTTAAATGGTTGGACTGAATTACAACTTTATTAAATATATTACTATGCCTAATTTGCAACAACTGGATCAACATTATTTTGGTCTTTTGTCATCTTTGCCAGTTTTATATATATGACATGATGCCTTCAGGTTATTTTGTTTTGCATTCATTTTATTAATAATTATTTGGATAAATATTTATCATGGTTGTTGATTTACATTTTAAAAATACTGTTTACTCAGATCCTTTATCTGTCATGGAATGTCTTTTTCTTATTTATTTTTGTTAATTAACTGTATATCTTGAATGTCATCAGGCTATGATTAAAAATATTTGATGAAAAAGTTCCTGCACACAGTAAACAATTTTCAACCTTATTCTGTGTTGTATATAAAAGCCTTTTAATTTTATGTAATCAAAATTATCAATTTTTTCTCTTACAAAAGCTTTTACCCTTTGGTTAAGCATTTATCCCTAGTCAAACTAAAGAAAGGTGTTTATTTCCAAGCTCATTAAAAATTTGAAATCTTTCATATTCTGAATTTATTTATGGGTCTATTGAAACTCATTGTACTATATGATACAAGGTGTTGCCTTCAATATATTTTCTGCTGAATTGCATCCTGGTTTTTCTAGCAGTTCTAATACAGTAGGCTCTTTGTTGCCAATAGTTGATGTTCTTTAGTTTATCAAACATTGTACTACTCAATGCATTTTTACTTGTCTAACCAGTTCTTCATATTTTTATGTTTGCTTTGATTGATATTAATATAGTTTTGAGCAGTTGTAGCTTGGTAGTACTTCTCTCAGAATTGTATATGATTTCCCAAATGTAGAGGAGACATCTCTACAGAAGATAGTTTATCATCCATCATTTTCTTGTATCAGAACAATTGTTTTCATTTAATTATATTTCATTATACTCTCTAATATATTCCCTAATAATGTGAATAAATAGAATAATCCTAACAACTATGATCTTAATTAAAAGCTTCATCTAGAACAGGGATAGGAACTTTTTTTTTCTGTCAAGGGCCATTTGGATATTTATAACATCATTTGTGGGCCATACAAAATTATTAACTTAAAAATTAGCCTGCTATATTTGTTCAAACATTTAATTAATTCTCCCCTAAAAAATCTTCTAGATTTATTGAATTTGAAATCCCACCTGCAATAGTTGTGGTAGCACCAGATGAGATGATTCCAGGGGCCTTTAGGTGTCTTTGGCCTGGATATTTCCTTCCCTGACCTAGAATAAGGTCCACACTAAAATAATCCTTCCTTGGAGTTCAGCAGAGTTTCTAGTTCTTCAGCACATGGAGATATATATATATATATATATATATATATATATATATATATATATATATATATATATATATATATATTTATACACATACTTTATAATAACCACACAGATATTTGTTCTGCCTCTCCTCTTTCCCTTTTCTACTTGCTCTATCTCTCTGTCTCTGTCTTCCCTTTCTTTCTCTCCCTTCCCCCTTTCCTTCTGTCTCTATTTCTCTGTCTCTTTCTCTTTCCTTCCCTCCCCCTTTTCCATATTTTTCTTTTCATTCTCCCTCTTTACTTTTGCTTTCTCCTCTGCTCTCTACTCTCTCACCTTTTCCTTCTTAATCTCCCTTTCTTTTTTATTGTTCCCCTCCTTTTTTTCTTTCATTTCCCTTTGCTTTATTGTCCCCTCTCCCACTTGCCATTTTCCAGAGAAAATTCATAGTTCATTGGCTGCCCTGTAAGCATTGTTTTTGTAAACTTTAAAGCAATATGTAAATATCAACTGTCATTATTATTTAGACATAAGCATAATAGGATCTTAAAACATAAATTATATGACCAAAAAGATATGAAACAGTGTGTGAAGGGGAGAAATGTGAAATTATTTAGCCTACTTCTGAAGTAGGCTGATAAAGATAAGGCATTTATTAAATGCTTATTATGAGCCAACTGTGCTACAGTTGGAGTAAGATACTGAAAATCTTTAATTGTCAGAGAGGAATTTGTATATTATCCCTAAGCAGTAGGGAACTACTAAAGTTTCCTTTTTATAAAGCTCATTTTAATTTGAAAACAAATCAAGCATTTATTTTTCCCCCTCTCATTTTCCCTCCTTCTCTCTTCCTGTCCCAAGGGGAAAAATACAAACAGAATCAAACAAATTCCCATATTAGCACATCCCAATATATGTGTGTCTCATTCTATCACTTTTCCACATTCCACCATTCCACATTTTTCTGAAACTATCTTCATTTCTTATTGCACAATAGTATTCCATTCTATCCATATAGTATAATGTTAGATTCTTTCTCAACTGATGAACACCCACTTAGTTTCCTAGTTCTTTGCCAATACAAAGAGAACTGCTATAAATATTTTTGCACATGTTGGACTTTTTCCTCATTCTTTGATGTTCTTAGTCATTTAGACCTAGTAGTGCTATTTTTGTTGAGTATTGTCCACAGAGTTTAGTTTAGGGATAACTCAAAATTGCTTGCCAGATGGCTGTACCAATTCACATCTCCACCAGTATTACGTTAATGTGTCTGGTTTTACTCAGTCCCTCCAATATTTGTAATTTTCCTTTGACAAAATGAATAAATTTTGGAGAAAAACCGGCATGTTGATGTACTGCTTTCTTGAATTGGCTGGTGACATAGAATTGTGTTCTAGACATAATCAGTGTGGCAGCTGCACCAATTCCCTTTTGCTTCTAAGAACAAAATGTATACCTCTATTTTGGGTATTTAAAAACCCTTTGCAATCTTACTGAACCATATCCATTCATATTAAACTTGTACTTTGGTGCCTATGGTATCTAACCTCTTCAAAGAAGCTCCTCCAGATTTCTCTACTTCATCTAAACCTCTGTATCCTTTTTACTTCATTTCTATTTCTTATCAGTACTGCACAGTTTAGGACTTAAATTGTTCTCTACTTCATATGTACAAATTTTGTCTCCTTAGGACAGTTGTTACCTTCTTGAGAAAAACAGGTTCTGATTCAAAGAAAGATATTAGTTTTAGATTCAGATCTGGGTGTGAGACCTGGCTCCAGTACTTATCAGTCTGTGATCATGGACAAGTAAGTCATTTTCTGTTTCTCAGATTTAGTTTCCACTTCCATCAAATGAGAGTAATGAAATTCGTCTCTATCACGGTCCTCAGAAGAAAGCACTTAGCAAACTTTAAAACCCTATAGAATGTGAGTTCGACTTCTTTTTGGTTTCTCCCTATGGTATCTAACAAAAGTGTTTGGTAAATGTTGTTTGATTTATTAAATGGATCATTTGGAAACTATTGTGCATTCAAGCTATGGTTTTGCTGGATAACAGAACTTTAAAACAGAAACCAATGGATTTTGATATGTTACAGCCCAGAAAGCACATTCATTTTGCAAGAAGGGAAAAGAGGGGAAAGAGGAGGGAGGCAAAGAGGGAAGGGCTTTATTGGCTATTTGGATTTTGCCTCACAGGAATCTGACAAGTTATATTTTTCATCCTTATGAGTCAGGGACATAAATTGCTTTGTCACTGTCATTGTTCTCTTCTTTCTCTTTTTCCTCTCCTTCCTCTTATAATAGTAATTTGATTCAAAGATTCTTAGCAACTCAGTCACAGTTGGCGCTGTCCAATTGCTGACTGTTTTGATTTTTTTAGTAATGACAGCAACCAAGTTTTCTATTTCTTTGTGTTCTCTTCAGTGCCTAATGTAGTGCCTTGCATGTTAATAAAGTACCCCCCCCCCAATATTTAGTGATGGGATGAATCATCTGTTAAGACAGTATTTGAGATTCCATTTCCATGATTTAGTCTGTAGGCTTTTTCTTTCCTTGGATAATGATTTTCAGTATGATGTTAGGGAACTTTGGGAAAACCTTGGTCTTTCCTATAGCTCTTTACTTTCTGGATTCTTTTAAAATAAAAAATCCAGTTTTTAATCCATAAGAATCTTGATATAATTTATTTTGACTTCTTTTAAAATAGCCATTTTGATTTTTCCAGCTGATTTTCTTTATTATTTTCCCTCTTTTGTGAGTGCTACTGTTAATTTGTCAACTCATTTTCTTCACATTGGTTACTCATTACCATACCACTTAAGAAATTAATCATTTTATGAGTTTTATCCATTTGTGCTTTTATATTGAATAAATCATATAATATCTGAATATTGATTTTTGTTTGCTTTTCATGTTTCATACTGTTCATTTGTTTAATTATGTTTTCTGGGCTGATTTTTAGTCCTATTTCTTTTATCTTTGCTATATAATTTTGAGGATAGTGGAATTGGGAAAGGAATTGTTGACATTACAAAATGATTTATTTTTTCAAAAAGACTTATTTTAAGGGATCCATTAAGTAGTAACCAACTGATGCATTTATAT
Organism: Macrotis lagotis; assembly: GCF_037893015.1. Classification (NCBI taxonomy): domain Eukaryota; kingdom Metazoa; phylum Chordata; class Mammalia; order Peramelemorphia; family Peramelidae; genus Macrotis; species Macrotis lagotis. Next base: position 59,820,183 of record NC_133664.1, on the reverse strand, counting down.
ATTATTTTAACTACAAAAATTCATTTTGCATAACTTGTAATAAAGAATTAAGGCAAAGGAAACTTTTAGGAATCTTTTGTATTAATCCAGGTTTGAAATTGGTCTGAACTAATATGACTTCAGTAAAGATGGAAAAGAAAGGGCTGTTATAAACATCTGGATCAGAGAATTAAATTCATGGAAGATTATGAGTTAAACCTTTCACATGGTAGAGAAAGTGAAGTTGAGAAAGATTGGAAGTGACCTGGAGGTTTGAAGTATGGGTAACCTGTAAAGTATTATGATATTTTTGACATAAATAAGAAAGAAAGGAGGGTGAAGTCATGGGGAAAAATGATGAGTTGGTCTTTGGATATATTGAATTTGAGATGATGGCAGAGAAAAGAAGTAAAGATATCTAATGGGAAGTTGGAGAAATAGCCCTGAGCTCAGAAAAGTACCTGAAATCAAACATGAATTTCCATAATTTGAAAACAACTTAAAATTTAGTCGATTATATGGAAACATATCAAAACTAGACTTTGTCACTTGGACAGAAAGCATTTATTGTAAAAATAAAGGTGATTAATTCTCTAAATAACCACTGTCCACTTCTTAGAACTATCAAAACATATCCTGACGATGATAAGGCACAGAAATATGGCAGTATTGGCCATAGTTTTACAGAACAAAATCTCTATTACTTGAATCCACTTAGATGTTAGAGGCTACTAAAACATTGATTCTGCTTAGTTTTATCATTAATATTTAGATTATCCATTTGCATTGAAAACACTGTTTGGAGTAGAATGCATAGCAGCAAAGAATGCATGATATTTAGGGAGCTCTTAATGATGATCTTGTTTTGTTGAAGGCATATTTTCTTGACTGAGTATGTCTTGGTGGGCAAAGAGAGTCTTCATTTCAGGAAGAATTGGCTGAAGTCCTACATCTAACATCTCTCAGTGTCTCAAGCAACTTAAATTACAGAAAGATTGCCAGTTTGTATCAATAAAGGACAATTCCATTCTTAGAGCTCTTCACACCAATGAAAGTACAATCCAGCCTAGGATGAGGAGAGAGATTGGGACTAATGAATGATTTCATCAGTGTAAGAAACTCCTGAGTAAGCAAAACACCAAGTTAATTAATCAATATTTATTAAATATCTGCTGTCTTCCAGGCACTATGCTAAAGACTGGAAATACAAAAAAAAAAAGGCAAAATATAGTTTCTGCCCTCAAGGAGCTTACAAACTAATGGGGGGAGGGGACAGAAGTCAACATACAAACAAATAAAAGCAAAGCAAATGCTATTTAGGATAAATAGGAAATAAGAGAGGGAAGGCCCTAGCATTATGGGAGTTGGTCTGAAGAGTACAAGTCAGGGAGTAAGGTCTGAGAATACTGGAAAGGTAGGAAGGGGATTAGGTTTTGAAGGGATTTGAATGCCAAAGAGAGCATTTTGTATTTGCTCCTGTAGATAATAAGAAATCATTGGAGTCTGAGTGGGGAGTTTGACATCAGACCTGCATTTAGGACAATTACTTTAGTGGCTGAAGGGAGAATGGGCAGGAGCAGGGAGAGACTTGAGACAAGCAGATCTACTAGCAGCTTTTACAACAATGCAGGGTTGAGGATGGGTAGTGGTAGAGTCACAGAAGAGAAGGGGACATAGTTGTAACAGTGAAGTCAACAGGTCTTAGCAGTTTGGAGTGTGTGTGTGTGTGTGTGTGTGTGTGTTTGAGATAGTGTACCATATGAGAGTTGTATCTCCTCTATAATTAGTGTTAGACCTGAGTATTGAAAGCTAGGTGACTTGCCAATAACACAAGATTAAATCATGCAACTAGCTAGAATGAGGCAGATTTGTAACCCAGTTCTTTCAAGGCCAAATCTGAATACACACACACACACACACACACAAAAACACAGACATACACACATACACACACAAACATATGCACATACACTCTCCCCTTCTCTCTCTCTCTCTCTCTCTCTCTCTCTCTCTCTCTCTCCTCTCTCCCTCTCCCCTCCTTCCCTCCCTCCCGCTCTCTTTCTGTTTCTTTCTCCCAATAAAGTAAAACTTTATATATAATATATAATAATTTAATATTTATTAAGGATACTATGTAGCTTTATTCTGTTAGTCACAAAGTGACACTGATCTGAGATGAAAATAAGTTTTCAGTATTATCTCATAGTTTCTTCTTTCTTTTTGACTCTTGGAACAATAAAGGATTCTATAAATTACCTGCCAAAGTTATTTGTTAGCTTGCCTTGCAGTCTGTGACCACAGTAGTCTCTGAAGGCTTGATGGGAGTCTTTGAAGAGATGTGGATTGAATTAAATACTGCTTACTGGAAGTAAATAGGAAAGGTAAGTAATGTTCACACTTCTTCAATTGCTCTCATCAAGCCTTCAGAGACCCTGATCTGAAGGGGGTTGCTGGGGCCATATCATGCCAGGGGAAGGAAATTATTCCCTGGTTTGCAATGTTGCCATAGTTTACAACTATTGTCGCTATATACTCACATAATCACTTTCCCAAAGGGGAGTGGTAAGTTATATGAGTAAATATGTCATTGATTCCAGAAAGACTCCTAATAAAAATTTTAAAGAGAGTGTATTGCCACTTAGTAATTTCCATGGCTTAGTATTATGCCTATTTGCAAAAATAGAATACAAATAGTGTCATTTGGGTAGTTTATTTCTGGTAATAATGCTAGGAATATTGGGAAAACTTTGGGTAAAAAGTCAAAATTAGAATCAAGGGAACAGATGCTATGGAAAATGATAGAATGATAATAGTATCTCTAGAGAGGCTAACAAAGATGATTCCAAGTCATTTGATCGCATCTTATGACCATCCCTATCCCTTTAAATGGGTAAGGTATCTCTGGCCAGTTTTGATTTTTTTTTTAAAAGTGTAGTTACTGACACTTCAGTTATATAGCAATTTTTTTTGAGATTTTTAAAGGAGTTTTTAAAAAAATCCCAATAAGACATCCAAAGAAATATTTAAAGATGCTTTTAGTGACTCTACATTGGAAAATCCGAAAGTATTGCAAATATGATCATTATGAAACATTAGCTACTGTGTGCATGAAAACATCTTACATTACATACAAGTTGTGTGTGTTTGAGTGTGTGTGTGTGTGTGTGCATTAAACAGAGGAAGTCAAACAAAAGTCTTTTGTACCAAGAGACTATTAAAAGACAAACCTCAGTGCTGTGGAAAGGAAGAAAAAGGCTTGTATAGAATGCCCTATTATACAGGAAATAAAACTACTTTGGGGAGAGGGAATCTTGCCGAGACAATATCCTGAATAGATTGGAAATTTCCCAGCAATTCCGAAGTGTAAATAAAAGGACCCATCCCATGTTGCAGTGATGGGCAGAAATGACAGCCATGTGTTATCCTCCATCTGCACGGGTCTTCACAGGTGGTACTTCCTCCTTGCTTGGCCGACTTTCCTGGAGGCTGTAAAGCTCAGACCCAGACTCTTGCGTGTAGAGAGCTTTAAGAATGCTGTGGACATTGAGTAATGAGGCAGAATGAGTTTTCCTAAGGATGCAGATCACAGAAATTTGTCTGTCTAAGGTGAAGGTCATCTTTTGGATGGGAGTTTGCTTCTCAGATTAGAAATGGGATGGTAGATTTTTTTTCCCTTGGAAGTCATAAAAGGGCAAGAATCATCCCCAGAAAAACAGTTGGTTGAGGAGGCAAGAAACTAGTTTGCTGCCAGCAATATGTAGCTGGCCTTGGCCCTTATCTGCTCAGGAACAATTATTTTTGCACCAAGGAGTATTTGCAGAGACAGTTCCAATGCAGCTGTGTCAGCATTCAAGATATGTGAAAACAGTTCCCAGATAAATTATCTATGGAAGTGGACTTTTTTAGACCGTTTGAATCAGTTTGGTGTTTTTGTTGCTTGGAGTTTATTTGGAGCATTATGTGAAAATGGTTAGTGATGAAACTAGAAGGTTTTTTTTTTTCAGTTTTCCTGCATATTTCTGTTTATCTTCTTCATTGATTTGCTTCGCTGGGGTTCCCACTGGTATGCCTCAGTCCCCACCACTGGTACAGGTTCCCTCATTATTGTATTGAACTGCAGAGACCCCTCTTCAGTCTTTCCATTTGAGCTTTGGGAGCCCCTCCTCCTTGCTTATGTGGCAGCTTTTATTTTGCCCAGAAATGACAGCTACTGTCCAGCACCTTTTGTTTCATTGGCAGGGTGGTCAAGCAGCTACCTTCACAATTGATGCAATTACTAATGTGTTTCCTACGCATGATGGCAGACTTACAATTCCTCTGCCCCAAGGGACCGTAAACATCATTTTTATGATGTCTGCACTGCAGGCCCTGTCAGCTCAGTGTTCATGTTCCTGAGTATTGGGAGGCCCTGTGATTCAGAGGGGAATAACCATTCCTTTTCAAGTCCATTTTTCTTTCTTTCATGTTTCCCTGGCCCAATTTTCAGCTTCAGCTCTACAGCACAAGGGTTACATTGGCAATGGGCTCCCTCAACAGCTTTTTCAACCCCAGGATGTTGATGCTTAGAGTTGGCTGACAGAAAAGTTGTTTATAAGAATCATACCTCTTGGCTAATTACTTTCTAATGGTAAAAAAAAATGGAATAATTGGCTTGAAAGAGAGGAAAATGATTTCATTGAGCAGGGCAAATGAAAGAATTTTGTTTTATAGGGGGAAAAGCTTCCTTCATTCTAATACCATGTATCCCATTAATACCTATATGCAGAATATGTTCTTTGCCTAGCAACCTCTTATTGGGATGGGTTTCCTATCAAAACCATTTGGGGCAATGTTCTATACTAGTATCTTCTTTGCAGTTGATTCTGCCCATGGGTGGTACAGATTCTTTCCATGATATCCTTTGGAGGTATGCTATCCAATATTGCCTCCCACTTGTAACTTGGGGCCTTCTCAGAGTGGATTTGGCAAAGCTCATCTCTTATAATTGGTTTTTCCACAGTTTTATATCCATATTTTTCTGTTAAAGTTATCATTTTCTCTTATTCACAAAGACCAAATTGAGCTATATATGTAAGATTTTAGGGAACTGTTTGGTAAGAAATAAAACAAAACTGTTATTTATTGAATAATAGTTCAATCAATTGATATTAAATCACAATTAATTTTGCAATTTGAAAAAATTATTGAACATCATTCAATTTGCAGGATGCCATTTACATTTACAGGTTTACAAATGAGGCAATGGAAAGAACATTAAATTGTTAATCAGAGCTCGATTTCGGGGTCTATTAGTAACTACTTATATGATCTTGTGCAAGTTATTTACCTTTCTAGGTCTCAGTTTCATCACTGGTAAAATGTATGAACTATTGCTAAAGTCTTTTGCTTTTGCTAAGGTCCATTGCTAAGGTCCTTCAAGAACTAACATTCCTTATGTTGGTGTATCAACTGGGGTTCATTCCCCACATGGAATTTTTGTTTTCACTGAGTCTCACTGGAAAACCATTTCACAAAGGGCTAGATAATTTTAGCTGCATGATTTCAAGCCATGCTGATTTTTGTGTATTTCAATGATTGGTAGATTTATTAAGTAGTGCTAAATTTGCTAAGTGACAATTTATACAAAAAATCTTTTGTCTTTCCCCATTAGAAATTTATTTGTGTTACTTGATTCCTCTTTTTTAATTATAAAAGAAAAATTGAATCTATCAGTCTTTCATATCTTAGTGCAATTCAATTTTAATTTTTTTTCTAGGATGACTAGATGGAATATTAAATAAATTGCTGGGAATCAGGAAGACCTGAGTTAATATTCTGCGCCCCCCCAAAATCCTACCCAATTACTTGTTAGCTGTATCACCCTGGGCAAGGCATCTAACCTTTGTCAGCCTCAGGTTCCTCACCTGTAAAATTTTGCAGGTTTGCTGTGAAGCTCAAATGAAATAATGCATATAAAATACTTTGTAGACTTTAAGGTACTTTTTTGGGAAAGATTTTATTTAGTTTGAATTTTACAATTTCCTCCTTAATCTTGCTTCCCTTCCCCCACCGCCATCCCCCACAGAAGGCAGTCTGTTAGTCTTTTCATTGTTTCCATGATATACAGTGATCCAAATTGAGTGTGATGAGAGAAAAATCATATCCTTGACTTTAAGGTACTTTTAAAATTCTAGTTATTATTATTATTATTATTTTGAAGGAAGATGAACTGCAATGGTATAACTTTTTGGTAGAACTTCCAAGGAAAGATCTAGAAATAAAAGAGTAATCATGAAAATGCTTTCTAGGACATGAGGCAATATGTATAATGCCAGAATTACTCTGAACTAACATAATAGAAACTAGATAGGTACCTCAGAGTCTTGGTGGTAGAAGGAAGGGATGGTAAAGGTTAGAAGGTTAGGTTAGAAGGTAATGGGATCGAGGCACATTTGTCTGTGCTTGGGAAGGGATGACCAGAAAAATGGAGTCTGGAGGGAGGGGACCACACTTCATGCTTGCTCCAGGGAGGGAAGACTTTGATCCTGGAAAGGGATAGTCACACTTTCCCTTCACTTTTAGGAGCTCTGAAGAGTAGATTTTCATGAGTTTCAAGTTGGCTTCCCTAAGTGATCAAAGGACCTTTTGGTAGGTAGAGAGTGGGGAAAAACCCAGGATTTTCCATTCCTTTCCCCACCCCACCCCCATCCCTATAGTCAACTAAAAGACAATCATAACTAGGGTGTGATACTTGGAGATTTGACCAAGGATGTCAGTGTTAAAGGGCAGGAAAGCACTTTTAGTCTTCCATTAACAGAGAAAATAAATGTTTGGCACCTGAGAGAGAGGAGAGAGACAGGGAGAGAAGAAAAATATTTAGGAAATTACCAGATAACATGCCCAGAAGGAGTCTGAGAATTTCAAGGAGGCAGACTTTGGCAGTGAAGGGGTCACTTGGAAGCAAGGAAAAGTCCGGGGAAAGATTCATAGATGTGGCTCCTAAACTGAACCTCCTTGAAGAAGGAGAGGATGCAGGCCTCTTATGGATAATCAATTCTTTTCTAACTTATCTTGATTTGAGACCATATACAACTCCTTTTCCCCAGTTTTAGATTAGAAACTCCTTGAGGTCAGGAACGTTCAGGTTTCATCTTTGTGATTCAGAACTTTTGAAATAGTAGATGGTTAATGCTTCTTAAGTGGTATGGGATGAGGTTAAACATTCAGGACTCTTGTGGAAGCTTTATCTTCCTGATTCTCTGCACTGAATTTTCCAAGACTAATTCAGCCTTTTCAGCTCAATCCATTGTGTTTCTTTCTCACCTTTACCTTTCTTTTTCCCTTCTGGGAAGAAATGGACAGTTATTTATTAAACACATCCTATGCACCAATCTTTACTTTTATTATCTGATTTTATCCTCACAGCAACCCTGGGAGATAGGGGCCATTATTACCCAAATTTTATGGTTGAGGAAGCTGAGACAAACAGAGGTAATAGTTGAATTCATTTTCCTGACTGCAGGCCTAGAACTCTGTCTTCTGTGCCATCTACTAGCTATCTTCTGGGAGAAGAAAGAGAAGAGGGAAACAGGCAAATAAATATTCTGAACACTTGGAAAATTATTGAGGTCAGACCCTTGGTTTCACAATGTCTTTCTCAAATATCCTACCATACCAAAAATAATGAGTGAGAAGGTGGAGGCAGATTGATAATAGAATAATAGGGAATAAAGAAGAATCTATGATGTCTTTACCAGTTTATAACATCTCTTTAAAAATGAATATAAGGTTTATTTTAATATAATTATATTTAATATAATATAAAGTTCCTTTTACTATTCCTGGTAGAGATGGGGGAATTCCTACCAATGAGATCAGCAGCTATCTTCAAAGTATAAGTTTTGAGAGATGCTTCTTGCACTGAGAAGTTATTTATGGCTTAACCTGGGTCATATAACATTAGGTGTAGAGATGATACTTGAACCAAAGTCTTCTTGCCTCTAAGCCAAGTCCTTTAAGCACTAGCCATACTGATTCTTAAACCTTTTATCTGTAATATCTAAGGGAAAGTAATTGAATCACAGGACCATAGATTTAAACTGGAAGGAAAGTGAGATATACTTGAGGTTATTTTCCTCATTTTTTTTGCAAGGCAATGGGGTTAGGTAACTTGCCCAAGGTCACACAGTTAAGTCATTATTAAGTGCCTGAGACCAGCTTTGAACTCAGGTCTCCTGACTCCAGGGCTGATGCTATATTTCTATGCCACCTAGCTGCCCCCAATCTCCTCATTTTACAGATAAGAACACTGGACCACAGAGATTGTGACTTGTTTGCCATTTCCTTCTCCAACTCATTTTGCAGATGGGGAAATTAAGGCAAACAGGGTTAAATGACCTGTCTAGGATCACACAGCTAATGTGTCTGGGTCAAGTTTGAATTTGGGTTTTTCTGAAAAAGTTCTTTAATTAAGAAAGTGTGCACAGTCTCTCTTCTTAAATGGAAAACAAAATACCCACAGAACCTCTCACATTGTAAGAGACCATGAAGTTTAGTAGTTTTGTGTTGGAATATCAACCAGATATCAGTGGAAAAAAGGAATGACAAAGTCTAAATTCTTCCCCAATTCAGTTTTACTTTGAACAATGTATGTTTAGAATTTGTGATCTTTTAAGAGGAGGAGGGATTGTTTTATCTTTACCAAACTCATAGTTTCTTGGTTTTTTTAAAATATTAATTTTTTGTTAAGGGGAGATGTGTAGTTTCAGTACCAAACCATTCAGTACCAAACACCTATTCCTAGACAATTGTTACACTAATTACAATTTCTTCATTAAAGCAGTTTCTCTAAGAAGAACCATATTAGAACAGTTTGAATTACTTCAGGGAATTGAAAGTAATCAAACTTCATTTTAATTAAAACTGTTCTATAATTTAGGTTTTAATTCATACTTTTCCCATGCATGTTTAGATTACTGATACCTTACAGACTTTTCTTTGGCACAGTACAAATCAGTAAATAAATATGAGATGTAATAGTCTACTCCTATGGTTTATTTTGTGTTTTGAGGTTTTCCATCTCCAATTTAAATATTGGCATGAGATAAGTTCCATTGTATTGAACAAGGGCTGTTTGATACTAGGCATTTCTTGATAGTCTTTTATACTAGAGGCTCAAATGTATAGCCTGGGTACAGTTATTAACAGGGAAGAAAGGAAATTATTTAGAGTTTCTTAATGCATGTCCTACAACAATTTCAGTAGATATATAATGACATTTTTGTTGTTGTATTATTGTGGATAAAATAAATCCTAATTTTGTTTAATATGAATTTTTCTTCCCTTGAATATATATTAAGGTGAATACTGTGTATGGGGTAGCTTAGGTGGCACAATATATAGAATGCCAAGCCTAGAGTCAAGAAGACTCATTTTTGTGAGCTTAAATCTGGTCTCAGACACTTTCTAGCTCTGTGTAACCCTGAACAAGTCACTAATCCTATTTGCCTCAGTTTCCTCATCTGTAAAATGAACTGGAAAAGGAAATAGAAAATTAGTTCAGGGTTTATATCTAGAAAATCCCAACTAGGATAACAAAGAGATATGAATGAAACAATTGAACAGTAGCAAAATATTGTATTCACAAGTTTAACAAAACCTACCAATTAATTACATGTACCTATTAATATTATTATTCAAAACTTATTGATCTTGCAAAGAACTTGGGAAAAATGGCTGCGCTTTTTGAAGTATAACTGTAATAGATTATTTCCAGTGACCTTCAATTGATCTCTGTGTCTGAAATATCTCCATTGGTCTATCATTTATACCACTTCAAAAGAAATTTTTCCTTAAGTCCATATTTGACCACATTATTCTCCTACTCAGCAAATTTCAGTGACCCTCTATTTCCTCTATGATAAAATTGTGAAATTACCTTTTTGACTTTTAAAGATCTTTGCTGTCTATCTCCTACCTATTCTTCTAGCCTGATTGTACATTGCTCCCCTTTTTGTACTTTCGAAGCTTGCCAAACTAGCCCTTCTTCTGTTCCTCACTCACAACATTTCATCATCCATTGCTATGTCATTGTCTGGACACATTCTAGTCCTGGAATGCTCTTCCTTCTCACCTCTACCTCATGCAGAATCTTTCAAACATTATCTGCTACATGATGTTTTTCTTGATTCTCCCACTGGCTAGTTCCATCTTTATCAAACTATCTTATGTTTTAACTAAATTGTATTAATTTATATGTGTGCTCTTTCTTACTTTACTTTTTATGCTTACTTTCTTATATTTAATAGTAGGCTCTTAATAAATACTTATTGATTGAATGGGTTCAAATCTTAGATCCTTAGTCATATGAGAATAGGAAAATTATGTGGAGTTCATTTTCCTTCATTTGGAGAAGAGATGCTAGTATGTACATTTATTAACATGTATATTATCTATGGGCAACTAGGTGATGTAGTAGATAGGGTGCTGGGTTGACAGTTCAAATCCAGCTTCAGAGTCTTAGTAGCTTTGTGACCCTGGCAAACCCTGTTTGCCCCAGTTTTCTTATCTGTGAAATGAACTGGAGAAGGAAATGGAAGACCACTTCAGTATCATTACAAATAAAATACCAAATGGGGTCACTAAGAGTCAGAAACTACCAAAAAATGACACAACAATATTGTCTATTTCACACTTTATAAATTATCATAGAAATATGAGATGATAGAAAGAGAAAAAAGTTACAATAATATTAATAGAAACAACTTCCTGAAGGCCAATCTATCATCTTTGTCATGAAGGGGTTAAATAAAGGAATATTCAATAGCATGATGTATAGTGGAAATTCTGTATGCTAAGAAACAATTCCAGCACCTGTGAATGTCTGGAAGGACCTCTGAAACAATCACCTAGTGTATTGTCATGAGACCACTGATAAGATTTTTATTCTGTCCTGTGTGATATAACTGTTTCTTTGAATCTGAGAATTAGGCAAGGTTGTATAGGGTTGAAAGATAATAATAATTCAACATGATGATCAGGTTGATATGGAACTTACATGTTTTGGTACCATATAAAAGCAAGAGATTTTGAAATAAATTAGAAATACCAGCACTCTAGCTGTTGGAAATTCTTTGCAGATGGTTAGATCACTGAAATGTCAAATCACTTATATGCTGGAAGTGGACAGAAGATTTGAAAAGTTTTATGATGTGTCAGAATTATGTTAAAGCAAGATATAAATCAGTCATAGGAAAGGACTTCACATTATTTTTGCTTAATGATACCCTTAGCTCCAAATTATACAAAAATACATTGTAGATTAATGCAAAGAATAATAATCAATAACTTTGTTGATAAACCAGATGAGATAGAATACAATGAAAATTAAGGAGTCACTTAAATCAGAGGAGGGACAAGCTGAAAGATAATTAAAAAATCTAAATTTATACAAATTCTAGAAAGTGTCCTTAGAAATTAAGCATATGGTAAAAATATTGCTAACATTTTGAATCAGTTTTGAAAAGGAGGCACTCACACTTAGAGTAAATTTTTAAAAGTCACTTTTGAGTTGTATTTCATGAAATTAATAAATAGGTCAACTATACTAAAAAAAATTTAAAAATATTTTGTTTATTTTTCCAACTGCATGCAAAGACAGTTTTCAACAATTGTTTTTCAAGGTTTTGAATTTCACATTTTTCTCCCTTCCTTCCTTCCCTCCCCCTTCCCTTGGAAAAAAGTAATCTAATATAGGTTATACATGTATAACTTTGTTAAACATATATACATATTTAATCATGATGTGAAAGAAGAATCAAATCCAAAAGGAAAAAAATTAGAGTGGGAAAAATGCATAAAAGTTGAAGACAGTAAGTTTTGGTCTGCCCTTAAACGCAACAGTTCTTTCTCTGGATATGGATGGTATTTTCCATCACAAGTCTTTTAGAATTATCTTTGTTTATTTTTCTGCTGAAATGAATAATCCATCATAGTTTATCATCACTCAATAGTGCTACTGATATATACAATATTCTATTAGTTTTTCTCACTTCATTCAATATCAGCTCATGCAAGTATTTCTAGACTTTTCTGAAGTCCCATCCCTCATGATTTCTTATAGAACAGTAGTACCCCATCACATTCATGTACCACAATTTATTCAGTCATTCCCCAATTGATGGACATCTCCAAATTTTTGACGCTATGAAAAGAGCTGCTATAAATACTATTTTTTGTACATGTGGATTTTTTTTATCCTTTTTTATGTTCTCTTAAGTATATAGACCTAGTAGTGGTATTGCAGATCAAAAATCATGCAATTTTATTGCCCTTTGGGCAAAATTACAAACTGCTTTCGAGAAAGATTGGATCAGTTCATGACTACCTACCTACAGTGCATTAGTGTTCCAGTTTTCCCACATCCCCTCCAACATTGATCATTTTCTCTTTTTAGCCATGTTGGCCAATCTGATAGGTATACCTCAGATTTATTTTATTTTGCATTTTTCTAATCAATAGTGATTTAGAGCATTTTTCATATAACTATAGATTTAATTTCTTCATCTGAAAACTGCCTTTTCATATCCTTTTACCATTTAACAGTTGGGGAAGGACTTGTATTATAAGTTTGACTCAGTTTTCTATATATTTCAGAAATAAGTTCTTTATCACAGAAAAACTAGCTATAAAAATTGTTTTCCAACTTACTGCATTCCTTTTAATCTTGTATGCATTGGTTTTATTTGTGCAAAAACTTCTCAATGTAATGCAATCAAATTATCCATTTTGCATTTTGTAATATTCTCTATCTCTTCTTTGGTTATAAACTGCTCTCCTTTCAGATAAACTACTCCATGTTTGAAGAAAGTAATTTTTAAAAAGGTACTATCAGCTATAGAAATCATGAATGAACTCATTCTCTCATTTTTGAGAGTATGAAAACATTTTGGTACCTGCACATAATGACGTGTGCTATAATCATTGTTACTTTTAGGACTACAGAAGGGAAATGGAACTATTGTGGAATATAAACCCATTACACAAATGGATTTGCTAAAACAAAAAATATCACATAAGAAATATTTTGAGAAAACTATTGGAGGTCTATAGAAAGACAATAGAAGACATCACTTACGTATAATAGAGAACTCAAATATATTATCTGATTAAAAGTAGCAAAAAAGATATACCTAGAATTAAATCTGGGAAGCAAAGGTATATTAGAAATTCCTGATAACCTTAACTGGCAATTAATGTTTTAATGTTACCATACTGAAAAAAAAATATATGTGTGTGTGTATATATATATATATATACACACACACACACACACACAGAGTATATGTGTGTTCATGTACACATATATACACATATTATATGCATACACATATATGTATATATACATATACACACACACACACACACACACACACATATATATATATATATATATATATATATATATATATATATATATATATATATGGAATGTCCAAATTATAAAAGAAATTATAGAACAAAGTCCCTGTTGGAAGATAAGTTTAAAATCCTGATACTCAAATTCAATTAATAATAATTATAATATATCTAGCAGTTACATAACACTTTCAGTGAAGTGTGAAGCACTTTAGTTTCATCACCAACTCCGTTAGGTAAGTTTTATCATTTCCATTTTATAGATGAGAAAACTCAGAGACATTAAATGACTCACCCATGGTTCCATATGTAGTTTTGGACCCAGCTCTCTTCTGACTTCAAACCCAGTGCTCCTACCCCAATCATGAAAGAGGGATGCAAATTAGATTTTCCAAATTTGAAAGCAAAGGGAACTCCTTAGTGGTGGAAGGATGTTAAGAATCTTCTGTTTGAGGATGGCTTGTCTAGTTTTTTCACTTATCCTTGGGAATTATTAGTGTTTTATGGATTCTGGGTTTGAAAAAAAATGTCTTATTTTAACAGCATTCAAAATGACTAGTGAGAAATTCAGTACATGGGGAAGTCCTAGATTTGTAATTCTCAGCCTGATAATACTTATGGCTACAGGGCTTAAATCATCATATGGGTTGGTATGATTTCATAATCGGGTTTCATTTTATGTTGCTTCATGGTTTTAAATTTCATTTCTGCAATGTTGCACTTAACCAACATTGAACTGTTTTTTGAATGACATTATGAGATCCTTTCCCTGTAAAACAGAAACAGAAAATATACATGACTACACTATGTATTCTGTGTATCACACACATAAACATACACATTTCAATGAGAAAAACATGAGTGAGTACCCCCCTCCCCCCTACCTTGGTCTAGCTAGCACGTCAAACAGCAGGCACTTATTATGTAGATAGCTTTGAAAAATCACACATCTTCTGTTTATCTTTATTAAAGGCAGTCACCTGAGACAATTGATGACTTATTTAAATAAATGGTAAACTACCTCCTGGCAGTTAAAATTCTTGGGGCAATCATGTCACCATATCATCTGTAAAATAGGCATCCTTTCAAGTCTTGTTCTGAAAATGTCCAAATCAAAATAGCCTCTAAAAGCCTCTTAGCACTGCAACTTTAAATGGATCTATAACTAGAGCATTAGTACAAATGTTTCAGTAAAATATTATATATTAAGCTAACAGAGCAGTCATTTTGGTGATAGCTATATTAATAGTTTTATTATGGGTAGTATATTTGCAGTAATAGGCAGATGCTAGTTCTTAATAACCCAGTCAACAGAAAAGGGATTTTTAACTATACATTTGAATATTTCACCAATCATTGCCTTGGAAATGCCTTTGTCATTTTATTTTAATATTAATTTTAATTGGGGCAATAGCTTTGTCAATATTGAACTCTTCAAATAAGCCAATTATAAACACCTTTTTTGGGGGGCGGCTAGGTGGCGTAGTGGATAAAGCACTGGCCTTGGAGTCAGGAGTACCTGGGTTCAAGTCCGGTTTCAGACACTTGGTAATTACCTAGCTGTGTGGCCTTGGGCAAGCCACTTAACCCCATTTGCCTTGCAAAAACCAAAAAAAAAAACCCAACCAAAACAACACCTTTTTTTAACCTATGAAAAGCAAATTTAAAAAGAACTTGCAAATAAAGAGCAGATTGTTCTAATATGTTTATTTTACTAATTGCATACAAATTTTAATTTTCAGTTTGGTTTTTCTTTTTGTTTGCTTAATTTTAAATTTTCTTCTTCCCTTTTCGATGGGATTGACATAGAAATAATTAAAGGAGAAAAACATGAACATTCAGCCAAGACTATGCATGTTAGAAGTCTATGATATATGTACGTGCCTAATATTAATTTCCAATAATCTATATATTCTTAGGTGGCTTTCACAGACAAGCCAGAACCCAAATCCCATTTGATATTTGAAGTAGCCTGGTATTGTAGATGGAGTACTTCATTCTAAATCAGGAAGATCTGAGTTGAGGAAGTCCTAGAAGCCTTCCTATGGAGACTTGATTTTCTCAAGAATGAATATAAAACATTTATTAAACCATTACTATGGGCTAATCACTTCTAAATTCTGGGTAAACAAATATCAGAATGCGATTCTGTGACCTAAACAAGCTTATATTTCAGTTTGAGAAATAACCATCTAAGTTGTGAGCTAACCTAAGGATTCTTACCTTTATTTCATGGATATCTTTGGCAAGCTAATGAAACCTAAGAAGTCTTCTCAGAAAAAATATCTTTATATACATAAAATAAAATGCATGGTATACTAAGCAAATGAATTATATTGATATAGACATCCAAATTATTTAAAAAATAAAAACCAAAAACAAGTTCATAGATCCCCAGATTAAGAAAGCTTCAGGAAGTCTGAAGGTAATGAGGTGGAACAATATCAATATACTCAGAGGAAACAGTAATATTGATTTAATTACAGTCCTCAGTGTAAGATCCTGAAGAGGGAAGGGGAGAGGTACACATATTGGTAGGGCAGATAATGACTTCTAGCAAGATGACCATATCTAACCCCATTTAGAGTTCTCATGGAGGGGCGGCTAGGTGGCCTCAGATACTTAATAATTACCTAGCTGTGTGACCTTGGGCAAGTCATTTAACTCCAATACCTTGCAAAGACCAAAAAAAAAAAATAGAATTCTCATGGAAAAGATAACAATGATTTGCCATTTCCTTTTCCAGCTCACTTTACAGATGAGAAAACTGAGACACACAGTTTAAGTAATTCACTCAGGGTTACATAGCTTGTAAGTGTTTGAGACCATGTTTGAACTCAGGTCCTGTTGAACTTCCGATCTCCAAGGTCAGGTACTCTATTCACTGTACCACTCTGCTGTCCATCATAATAGCAAGTATCAGAGTTTAGATTTTAATCTTTAACCCTCTGTCTTTGGAATCAGTGTTCTTTTCACTATACTAAGAGGATTAGTAGCTTTTATTGTTACTGTCATCATTAATTCTGGTAATTCTTGGTGGTTGTTTGAGAGGACAAGATTGTCTTGTATTCTTACAGGTCTATTAACCATATCAATCTTCCTCCTTTTCCCCTGCTGCATTACTAAAGATAGTTGGAACCATCAGTACTCTACCCCACACACCTGAGCTTACACAGATATAAACAAACAAGTGAGTGTGAACGTGACTCTTCTATGAGCTATGGTTGAGTTGGTACAGAAAATATCTCAATCAGAAACACCTCAATTAATCAAGCAAAAGGAAATACTGGTGTTTATTGATTTATGCTGCAGAAAGATGTAAATCCAGTTTTTGAAAGGCAGAAGAGGACCTTGTAACCTAAAGTCCTCCTAAGAGGACTTCTTTCCAAAAGCAAATCATCACCCACAAATTTTGCTGTTCTGTAAATAAAATCCATACCTTCTCAGAATATTCAGAAAACATATCATCCAAAAAATAAGATCACACAAATCCAATCCAAACCCTTAAAAAAATGTAGTTTCTATTGCTGAAACCTTCCCAAACACAGATCCCATAGGCCTTCCCAGAAACCATGTGTGGAAAACTCATTGAGCTATTTTGAGAATTCTATTAAAAACAGGTACACATTGCAGAAGGCTTCAGACTCAAGTACAAGGCACTGATTTATACTATAATGTATCATTCCATATCAACATGATGTGCTATTATTTCATCTTAATGCGCCAACTGATATGTTTCAGAACTCTCCAAACAATCTAGTTGTCAGATTGTTTGACGGGGTTCAGGGGACAATGTACAGCAATTGGGGGAGGCAAGTAAGGAAAGAGAAGTTATTTATGCTTTTTCATATAGAACAAAATGGAAACTATGGAGTTCAAAATATTAAGCTATTCCTTCTACAGAAGAGAAGGCAAACCCAGTGAATTCTCAAACTGCAAAATCAAAGGGAGGGAGCAATATTCTTGTTTCATCAGGTTTTGACTGATCAGCATTTCTCATGGTATGGAACTTTGAACTTCTATACTCCAAAAAAGAGAGAAAACTCCAGAGGACGTTAGGAAGCAAAATTCTCTCCTGCTACTCTGGTAGGATGCAAACATTAAGAAATGGAGGGAAGCAGGGAGGGAGGGAGGGAAGGAGGGAAAGGAAAGAAAGAAGGAGGGAAGGAGGAAAAGGAAGAAGAGAAGGAAAGAAGGAAGGAAGGAAGGAGGGAGGGAAGGAAGGAAAAATATATTCCCCCCCTCCCCAATAAATCATCAAGTCAAAATCAGCAGCTTCCACTTTGAGGATTATGACCAAGAACTAAATAGTTTCCTCAATTCTCTGTAGATTTCTAATTCATTGCTTGGTCACAGGGCTAATAAAATCAATGGTGTGAGTTCAATATATGAGTCATGGGAGCATATTATAGGCACTAGTCTTGGGTGAGAAGAAATAGGGAAGAGGTAACTATACAGTGAAACATTTTGCTTGATTTGTAATAGATGTTGTTTCATCAGTTATAGTGTGTATGATAGCAATATTGCTGTTTTGCAGTTGTATGACTCTTTGTGATCCCATTTGGGGTTTTCTTGGAAAAAGTCCTAGAGTGGTATTTCCTTTTCCAGCTTTTTTTTAAAGATGAGGAAACTGAGGAAAATATGATTAGTGACTTGCTCAGGATCGCACAGCTAGTGAGTGTCAGAGGTCAAATTTGAACTGAGGAAGGTGAGTGTTCCTGACTGTACATCCAGTACTGCATCACCTTACTACTAATGACAGTAATATTCACTGTTGCACCTAGCTGCCAATAATAGCAATAATAAGAATAAAAACAGAAGCATCTTTCTTTTGATTCTCATGTTACTCATTACTTTCTGGCACGATATTTTCTGAAAGTCAGGTTATAGAGGTACTGCTGAGGGAACTCGACTAAGATGAAACACAACCACTTCATGGCAGTCAAATTGAAAATAAAGAGTCGTCCTCATTGGAGAATGTCTCAACCAACTGTAGCCTATGGATGTAATGAAATATTACTTTGCCATAAGAAATGATGATATGGATCTTGGAAGCCTTCTATAAAATGATACAGAACTAAGTGAATAGAAATAGGAAAAAATTTATACCCTAATAACAATATTATAGAGAAAAACAATTTTGAAATACTTGAGAATCAGTTCAATAATAAACCATCAATCTAACAGAATGAAAAAGAAGCATGTCACTCACCTCTTGGAAGAGAAATGCAGAACCACAAACAAAGAGAAAAATACATTTTAAACATGAATCATGGGAATTTGTTTTTGCTGGACTATAATGCTATGCATTGAGGATTTGATTTTATTTTCTAATTTGTTTAATGTAGGTTAGTAAGAAAAACAAATTAATAAAATTTTTCTTATTAATTTAAAATAAAAACTATTTCTTAAAAAGATAGCCATTTCAAAGTCTGAGAAAATTTCAACTAAACCTGTGACTCAGAGAAAATCTTCTCGATCCTCATCTCTGAAGTATCTGATTAGATTTTTGGGTTTGAAGGAGAGGGAAGAATCAGAGATGGCTCCTTAAGATTTAATAATATGTAACAAATAAACAAACAAACAAATAAATAAATAAATACACATTGATTGATTACCTTAAGTAATTAGGTAAAACATTAGGCTCCCACAAAGACCCATATAATATATAGCAGATTTATGGGATAATTGACTTGGAAAGAAACTAGAAAAGATCTGGTTGATCATTGAATGATTATTAATTTCGATTCTATTATACTTTTATGATAAACAATTTATTTTGCTATACTATACTTTACTGAGAGGCAATAAATCAATCAATTCATTAATACATTTTTCTTTAAAGCATTTAAGGCAGCATAATGTAGTGGGAAGGGGGATGGATTTGAAGTCAGGCTTGAGTTGAAGTCCTAACTCTGCCAAATGCTAACAGTATGACCCTTGGCAAATCTCTATACTAAAATTATAAGTTACAGGGATAGTGTTGGGTTGCATTTGTAGAGAAACTTGTTCAATAGGAACTTCCTCTTGAACAATTCCTACACCTATTCCTATACCAGTAGATGGCAAATTCAATAAAGAGTGTGTGTGTGTGTGTGTGTGTGTGTGTGTGTGTGTGTGTGTGTGTGTGTGTTGGCCTCAGTTTCTTCAAATGTAAAATGGGCATAATAAGAGCTCTGGCACAATGTCTAGAGTGTTGACCTTAGAGTGAGGAAGACCTGAATTCTAATCTGGTCTTATGCAATTTCTAGCTGTGTGAACCTGGGTAAATCATTTTGTTCACCCCAGTTTCCTCATCTAAAAATGACCTGGAGAAGGAAATGGCAAACCACTCCAGTGTCTTTGTCAAGAAAACCCCCAAAAGAGGTCAAGAAGAGTTGGACACAATTGAAAAAAATGATTAAATAATAATCTGGAAGGATGAGAATCTATTGAGAATATGAAAATATCTATCTAGCCTATAGTAGGTGCCAGAGAAATGCTTATTCTCTACAAATAAATCAAAACACATGCTTATTAAAAACCTACAGTACTATGCATGTAATACTGAGTCTAAGTGGTTAGAAAATGAAGTATTCTTATTAATTGGACAATATTTGGCTACCTGAAGGGTTAGCCAATACACTCCTTGTTGCAAATTTTAATAGTGAAAATCTTTTTAAGGACATTTTCATTTATTTCCTTGCCTTAAAATCAAGGTCTATTAACCAAGGTCTACTTGAAATGGAAACAATATTAGAGATAAAGTAGTCTAATCCCTCTACACCCTTGCCTCTATTCCAACTGAATGAGAAGTTTACAGCCCAGACAAGAGAAGGGATGGCATGAAGGTGGCACAAGAGCCTGGACTATAATCTAACATTCCTGGCAACCCTTTCTCTGCTGTACAATGTTGCCACTACGATTAAATCCATAGTAACCTCAGGTTATTTCTTGAAAAAAATAAAAATAAAAAAACAGTCAAAAACTCAAATAAACTCTGCTATCTGGTGGTTTTCTTGTCATTTTCATGAAGGTTAATTGAGGGTTCTGAGTTTTTGCTGTAATCTTGTGTTTTCAGCTCTCTTGTCAAGTCTACATGTAACTGGGCATCATTCTTTAGGAGATGACTTGCTATATCAACACTGAAATATCTTTTTTTTATCAGGCAATTCAAAGACATAATTGAAATTTAGCTCAGGGTTGATGAACAAAATTCACCAAAAACTCCAGGAAAGCTAAGCATATTGAATAAATGAGGGAAAATAATATTATCTTATCATGTAGCATCTATCTCTTAGGTTTTAAGAAGCTGCATTAGAGATTGTTAAAAATATCTGTCCTGGACTCAAACAACATCTCTTCCATGGGAGAGGGAGGGATTGTTATCTCTGATGTACAGCTGAGGAAATGAGAGGACACAAGAATTAAGAGAATTGTTTAACATCATTCAAATTTATCTCAGGGATGAACCATTTGACAATGTCATTAACAAAGGCATTAACCAAAAACCTGGGATGTTCAGCAATTTCCACTTAGCATTGGGATGTTAGGGAAAAAATGGCAACCAAAAACTGAGGGAAGTTCTAGGAATTTTCAGTTAGCACTGGGTAATTGAAGTTTAATAAATAGTTCTAGTTAGCCTAGATTATAATTTCATATCAAAAGTTATGTGTCTTTTAGACAGGGTTTCCTAAAAATTTTTTGTGTAGATAACCCTAAGGCAGTTGACTGATAAACCCTTTCTCAGAAAAATTTTTTTGTTGCTTATATTCATATATGTGCAATTGCTCATAACTTCATATGTATGAATATAGTTGTATTAATTCATATATATATATATATATATATATATATATATATATTCAAATTCCAGTTAGAAGGTGGTAAGAATAAAGATGTAATTTTTCCACCTAATTTTATAGATCCTGGAAATCTATGAATATGTCCTTGGGGAGGGGCAGCTAGGTGGCACAGTGGATAGAACACCAGCCCTGGAATCAGGAGGACCTGAGTTCAAAACCAACATCAGGAATTTAATAATTACTTAGCTGGTTGTCTTTGGGCAAGTCACTTAATCCCATTGCCTTGTCAAAAAAAAAAACCCCAACAAAAAATGTCATTGGGGAGATCCAAAAACTATCCACAGGCCTTGTTAAGAGCCTCTGTTTTTAGGGCTATTTTAAATTTCTTCATTTTTGGTAAAGAACAATCTCTTTCAAATATAATACTTATTGAAAGCTCTTCTAGGATAGAGATTTCAAAATTCCAAAGCAGGACGGTTCTAGGAAGGTGGAACTTGGCAGTTTGATGAACCTTAAATAGAACTGTGGTCTTGTCTAACAGCGGGAATGGGCTAATGGATCAATGAAATATTTTTCTAGTCTGTAATTTTTCTTATATTTATATACTTAATGTTAACAGATCACAATTCTATATGAAAAATTAAGACCATTTCATGGTGAAAAACTAAGATTTAAGCTTCTAAGAGTGATGTGTTAAGAGATCTTCTAATTCATAGGACAAATGTTATAGTCACAAATTTTCTTTTGTAGGACAAAATGATTATTCCCATTTTATACCCAAGAAATCTTCCCTGATGACCTGAGAGATTTGCTTTAACCACTGGCAGAAACAGATTTCTTTATTGGTTATATTTGGACATAGTATTGAATTATTAGCCTGGCCTTAATTTATTAGTGTATATTATCACTTTGAGAGAAAATTATCAAAATTCCATCTCACATATTTAAATGAAATCCCAATTGTGGCTGTTGAATTTCCATACTACCTAGAAGAAATATGATAAAAAATATATAATCTTTTGCTCTTTATTACTAGGGGGAAGTAGAGGTGATTTTTTTTCCCTCTATAGGTACAGGGTAATATCACTTGGATATAGTCTTGCATCTTGATCAACCTCCTTTTCTTTTTTTTCCCATTCTTCCTTTCCAAAAGATTTAATCTTGTCATAGCTATTCTCTACTTCCTGCCACACCAGGTAACCTTGTAGCTCTCGGAATGATCCATTTTCAGTGACATGTTTTGTTACTTCTATTTGTGTGATAACTAGAAATTTGAGATTATGCATCTGTTGGACATTCAGATGTTAGATACATTTTGAAGTTGAGCAATTTTGACAAATCAAATATTGGTGAAAATGGTAGTGAAGCAAAATGATCTAGTATTAAAATAACCCCAGTGTCTTGTCAGTCAATCACCATGCCCTCTTATCCCCATATATATATTCCCCCCAAACTCATCTGTATAGAAACATATAGTCAACACTTCAGCCTATGTAATTTGTTCCCTCTTAAGTGAATGTGACACAATACCTTCCAGCTTCTATCTGAAAGGCATTGGGATGATCTTTCTGGATCAGCCTCTCTCTTCTGGAAATTCCTGTCATTTAGCCTGGGGCATTCAGACAAAAATGGATATGTTGAATAACCCTTCTTCAGATTCTTTTTCCTCTATAAGGGCTTATAAGATAAGGTTTATTATTTGGTTCTACTTAAGTTCATGCTTTATGAACTACATTAGGAAATGAACTTTCTGACAATTTTTATGGCTTGGAGTTAGAGGATTGTGGTTTTTTTAAAGGTTTCCTTGGTTCATGTTGGTAGTTTGGGCAGGGGTTGGTTAGATATTTCTAATAGAATATTATTGGGTCATAAGAAGTGATGAAGAGGACATTTTTAGAGAAACCTGGGAAGACTTGTATGAACTGATACAGAAAGGAAATGCATAGAACAGGAACAACTCATACAACTCATACATAGAATTCTAAAAATTCTAAAAATGAACAGCTTTGAGTTCCTTAAAAGTCTTGATCGACACAGTGACCATATATGATTCCAGAGGACTGATGATGAACAATGTTACTTATTTCTTCACAGAGAGATAATAGATTAAACATTTGAACTTGATCAAGGTAGGAATTTCTTTTGCTTTCTGCTTATTTGTTACAAAATTTTTGTGTTTTTTTTCCTAGAGGGGGATGTGAAAAGAAGAGAAATTAATGCTTACTGATTAGAAAGTTTTTTATAAATCATGAGATTTATAGCCCATTGATGTTCTACTTAGGAAATTTTATTTTTCTAACCTCATTGGAATTAGGAAGTCTCTATTTTCTTTATGTGTAGTGTAGTGTTGTGTGTGTGTGTGTGTGTGTGTGTGTGTTTTAACTTCCCAAATAAATTCCTAAAAGGCAGAAGCCCTGCTTTTCTTATTTGTTTTTCCCTGTAGAATCTAGTACTTTAAGAAGGTCATAGGGTTATAGGTTGGATCATAGGATCATCAAATCGTAGACTAGAAGAAACTTCAAAGGTCATCTGATCTAATCCCTTTATTTTATAGATGAAATAACTGAGACCCAGAGAGGTCATAGGATTCTGTAGTTAGAACTTGAATAAACCTTAGGGATTAGCCAGTTCAACCTCTTCATTTTAAAGATGAAAAAAAAAGTATTTCAGGGAGGCTAAATCATTTGTCCTTGGGTCCTACAGATTGAGAGCTAGAATCCTCTGCCTAGTGAGCCCTCTAGTATTAGATGAATATTGTTGCACTTTCCAAATTTAATGATTTGTATTTTCTGTTACATACTCAGTTACATTTCCTGCACAATTCAAGGAAATCATGCACTTGTTGCAGTGTAATTTCATAAAAGTATATTTAGACAAACACATGTGTGAGAGTCTACATAATCTTGATAACTCTTCTTGCTACTGACATATTGGAGGTGGTGCTGACAAAGAGAAAACTCAGACCAGATGGTTTCCAAACAGTGAAACCACCTGGTTGATGAGGAATGCCAACCTGCCCTTTTACTTTTTTTCTGTATTGCCAATTGGGAAATAAATGTGCTTTGGAGACTTTTAGTAGCTCATGTAGAAGAATATCTCAAATTAAGAATATTAGAAAAGAAATCATACTTCATATTTTCAGTCCTAAAGTGCTACCCCTCCCCCACAATGTGACCCTTTGTAAGCGAATCATGCTCTTTTTCTATATTGCAAGGAAATAATCCGAGTCCTTTCCACTTCCACAACTGTAGCCACTGAAGAAAGGTCAGAGCAAGAGGTAAATGTCCACCTAAAAGATTTATATAAACTCCCAGAATCTTGTCATCTGAAGCAGGCATGGCTATACATACAAATATATATTTACACACACACACACACATATATATATATATGTATATATGTATTTCATATGTATATATGCTTTAGTATATAATAGAATGTGTATGAGATTTTATTTTGGTCATTGCCATTTTTATCTCCTGTCTCCCCTGACAAACTGTGCTTTAGAGGTGATGATGATGTTTGTCCTTTGTTCTCAAAGAACAACATGACATCAGAGAGTTGATGCCAGGGGGGCAAGGGAATTGGATTTGATGGCTCCTCCAGAACCATCTGGGTCCAGTGACCAGATATGAATCAGAATAATCAGAGATGGTCCTAGATTTTAGCCAATCAGGGTTAAGTGACTTAACTAAGGTCACAAAGATATTGTGTTAGGATTTGAAATCCTATCCTTCTGACTTCAGGGCTGGTACTCTATCTACTGCACCACCTAGAAATGAAATCAAAGACATTGCCTCTTTTTTTCTTTTTGTACAAGGCCATTGTTTGTTTCTGCTGTTTGGGACTTCTGAACAAACAGAAAGTCAGCTTCTCTGGGAAATTATTGACCTTATGCATTTACTGCCCTTTCAGACATCATGGTGCTTTATGGAGGTCTAAAGAAGTTGATGTTGCATGATGAAATTATCAAATTCTTAGGCTAATTGGAAAGGAGACTTAGGCAGTGACCATTTCAAATACTGATTTTCTAGGTTTCCAAGTTTCATATTTTTAGATTTCTTTTGGACCCAGTATTACCTATAAGAAGCATCAGTTTTGATAAAACTAACACAGAATAAATTCACTCTGAGTTCTTTTCAGAATTTTTTGTTTTCAGTTTTAAGGGAAAATATTTTTAAAAAGTTGCATTTGAATCCATTTATGCATATAGCAGGCACTTAGTAAATGTCTGAAGATAAATTTTATAATAATCTTTGGCAGGCTTAGACATTGTGGTGTTAACTTTGTATATATCCAGGAAATTTTTTTGGTTTTATTATAATACATCAGTGCCTGAAACAGGTAAGAATGATCACCCAACTAGAATCCTATTTCTACTTCTAATGTGTTAAGCCTAATCATTTGTTTTGTAAAAGGGATCTGCTTCCAAAGTCATTAGTCATTCATTCAACATGCTCTTATGGAGTCCCTGCCTACTTGAAAACAAATTTTATGACAGTCATTGGCAAGCTCACTCCTTGTGGTATTAAATTTGTATGTCTCCAGCATTTGGTTTTGTTTGTTTGTTTGTTGTAATACTTTAGTGCCTGAAATCTGTAACAACAGTTATCAAATTAGTACTGTATTTCCACTTCTATTTGTAAACCCCAATTATTGGTTTTGTAAGAAGACATTACTTTTAAAGTTATTCATCTCTGGATAGATGAAAATGTTTGTATTTCACACATTTAATTTTGACATTTATTCATTCAACTTTTCCAGAAATGACAACTGCTACTAATTCCAAGATTTCATTTAAACTAAAGAATGAAAATTTTCCACAGAGGAAACATAAATAATTTTGATTCATGAAATTTCTAATAGCTTTCCCCAACTGAAGGTAATAACCGACATTCATTTTTTATATTGTCACAAGTATAGGTAAATAACCTTGCAACATTTTCCAGTAGGTTATAAATAAATACTTGGAATATATGTGTGTGTGTGTGTTGGGAGGAGCGAGAGTGTGGTTCCATGTTTGAAATGAAATTCAACATTTAAGGAATAATTTTTTAGTATCTCGATCAAAATGATAAGCTATACACAATTGCCTGAGTATCAGAATTTTTGTAGATGAGGAAAGTTGCTAATCATAAAAGTGTTTTTTTAATTATAGGATCTTAGACCAGGAGGAGAATTTAAAGTTCTTTCAGACTTAGTCCTACCTGAAATACCATCTTCACCATCCCAGACAAATATTTATCAAATTATCTTCATATGAAAACTGAATATGGGAGAATTCATTACTGCCCAAAATGCACCCTTTCATTCAGTAGCAACTCTTAAGTGTTTAGGTTAGAAGTTTGAGGAAAATATACCTCTTTCTAACTTATATCTCTTGGTCCTGATTCTATTCCCTAGGACCAAGAAGAAAAATCGAATCTTTTTTTCCATTTGTTAGTCTTTCATATATTTGAAGACCACAATTGTGTTTCCCTAATTTTTCTCTTCTTTGGTTAAATAGTTCCAGTTTCATCAACTAAAACCATATCAGTTTTCATGGTCTTCAAGGTTCTTTACTATCTTGGTTGTCCTCTAGATTTTCTTCTGTTTTCAATGTCAGTATTAAAATTTAGTACCAAGGACTAAATCAATAGATAAGATATGACCAAAAGAGAGTGCATTTTGACTATCAGCTTCCTGATACTGGATGTTATTTTCCCTTGTGATTTCACTGTATAAACTCCCACTACCAATGCAGATTAACACCTGCTCAATACCTCAGCAGATTAAAATTTTAGGGAACTGCCTAGAGCATTGAGACTTTAAGTGACTTTCCTAGGACAAAATCATTTATATCAATCAACTATCAAAGTTAATACTTTGAACTTTGAACTTTTTGATTTCAGGGACAATTCTTTTTTTATCCCCTGGTTACATGCAAAAACTAATTTTAACATTCACTTTTTTTTTTTGACAAGGCAATGGGATTAAATGACTTGCCCAAGGTCACACAGCTAGGTAATTATTAAGTGGCTGAAGTCGATTTTAAACTCAGGTCCTCCTGATTCCAGGGCTATAGGGCTGGTACTCTGTCTACCCCACCTAACTGCCCCCAGCATTCACTTTTACAACCTTTAGTTCCAAATTCTCTCCCTTCTTCCCATCCCAATCTCCTTCATTGAGAAAGCAATTAGAGGGTACTAGATGGTGCAGTGGAGTTAGGAGGACAGGAGTTCGAATCTAGCCTCAGACACATGCTACTCACTAGCTTTCTGACCTTGGGCAAGACACTTAACACTGATTGCCTTGCATCCAGTGCCATCTCAGTCATCCTGATTCATAACTGACCACTGAATCTATATAACTCTGGAGGAGAAAGTGAGGCTCTGATGACAGCACAACCATCCCTCCCAGTCAAATCCAATTCATGTGCTTGTCTCTCTGATTGAGAATGAAGGACAAACATTATTTGACATAGGCTAAAAATATGTAGTCATGAAAAGCATGTAAAAGTAAACCTATGCCCTCCTCCCCCCCCAATAAAACCTCAAGAAATATAAAGTAAAATAAAAAGTATGCTTCAGTCTGTATTCAGACACTATCAGCTCCGACTTTGGGAAGAATAGTATTCTTTATTAAGTCCTCCAGAGCACTCTTGGGTCAGCATTGCTTGTAAAAGGTAAGTCATTCATAACTGATCATCCTACAACATTGCTGTTACTTTGTATATAGTACATTTTCCATTGCATCTGCTCATGTTAGTTTTTTTTTTAGAGAGGGCATTCTGTTCATTGTTTCTTGTAATAGATTAATTAATTAATTAATAATTAATCTTTACATACCAGAATTTGTTCAGCCTTTCCCCTGCTGATGGTCATCCCCTCAATTTCCAGTTTCCTGCCACCAGGAAATAGTTTCTATCTATATCCTTATACATATAGGTCCTTTTCCTTCCTGTTTTACATTTCTTCTGAAATTTAACTGTGGTAGTGACATTGCTAAGTCAAAGGGTTAGGCATGGGTTTATAGCCCTTTGGGCAGAGTTCCAAATTGCTCTAAAGAATTGTTGAATCTTTTCACCACTCCTCCAACAATGCATTAATATCTCATTTTTCCTCCATCCCCTCCAACATTTATCATTTTTTTCTTTCTGTCCCAAGGACAATTCTTTATCTACTTTACTACTTTTCAGTGCTTCTTCTCATGCACACTGTATTTCTATTAAGGTAACATGGTAGAGTTCCTAAGGTCACCTAAGTATTCACTTCATCTTGAAGGTGAAGATATTGCAAGTACATATTTTGCACCCTATACATCTTATCAGTTAGTAAACATACTGAAAACTGGAATGTGAATTGTATAGCATGACTTGTTTTATCTTTATTGAACCTATGCTGCCTCTTGCTTATTGCCACTTCCACTTCTAAGTGTCCATTACCCATCTGTTCTCTTAATTTGACACCACAAAGATGGTATTATAGAAATGTATATCCATTCTCTTCCTTCCTCCTCATTTTTTTCCTAGTCAATCTTAGATTTTAAGCATCTGTTTTGTTTAAAAATTGGGACAACATCCTTCTGCTTCCAGTTTGGTGGCAATGTTTGTGTTCTCCATGATTCCACAAAAATAAGAGAAATAATTGTTTTTCTAATATATTAAATAATCAAATTAGGATTGACAATTTTTCCCTTTCTATTTCCTCATTCAGGGACCAGTCCTTGGAGGTCAGCCAGTTTCTGAAGGACAAGGCTGGTTATGATAATGATTTAATCCTTTGGGAACATTCTCTTCAATCTAGGATGGAATCCCACCCAAACACTTCTGATTAAAGAGTAAATAGAATCTAATCTAAGTGAATTCCAGTGGTCTGGGTGGAGATGGACTCTTGTTTGGAGTGCTAGATGGAGGTAGTTGAGTCTTGTGATGGAGTCAGGTTCTCAATGAGAAGGACTGAGGACTTTTCATCTCCTCCCTCATTAGAAGAAATTCACCTATTCATTAATTATTAAACAATAAGGATTGATTTTTTCACCTCTCAGGACAACCCCTTTTCTTTCTTTTTTTTCTTTTTTCTTTTTAGATTTTTCAAGGCAATGGGGTTAAATGGCTTGCCCAAGGCCACATGGCTAGGTAATTATTAAGTGTCTGAGATCTGTCTTGAGCCCAGGTACTCCTGACTCCAAGGCCAGTGCTCTATCTACTGTGCCACCTAGCTGCCCCAACAACCCCTTTTCTAAAGGTGTTTAAGTAATTAAGCAGGGATCTCCAAAAATTTGTCTTTAGTTAATAAGAGAGACTACCATCAATGTATTGATTATTTGCTATTGGTTATTAATCACCCAGAAACTCTGTCTCTCAGGTTTTTGATTCTTTTCAAAGATGTCTGGCAACTCTTTAGCACTCATGAGCATGAATTCTTTTTTATACCAATTTCTTCTGGAATGTAGCCATGGTAGTGACATTGCTAAGTCAAAGAGTAGGCATGGTTTTATAGCCCTTTGGGCAGAGTTCCAAATTGCTCTACAGAATTGTTGAATCTTTTCACAACTCCTCCAATAATATATTAATATCTTGTTTTTCCTCCATCCCCTCCAACATTTGTCATTTTCTCTTTCTGTCTCAAGGACAATTCTTTATTTACTCTGCTACTTTTCAGTGCTTCCTCTCATGCACACTGTGTTTCTATTAAGGTAACTTAGGATCATGTTAGGGTTTTTTAATTCACCTAAGCGTTGTTCACTTCAACTTGTTGGTGAGGATATTGCAAGTACATATTTTATACCCTGTACCTCTTCTCAATTAGTAACCCTATTGAAAACTGGAATGTGAATAGTGTAGCATGATTTGTTTTCTTTATTGAAACTGTAATTGGCAATTTTTTTTCTCTTAAAAATACAAAAACTTTTTTTTTGCCAAGTGGAAAAATACATTCTTTCAAAGAAAGACTATAGTTTCAGGTTTGCCAGCATCATGAATAGCAAACTTAATGATTCAAATTTTTAAGTAGTAAACAGTTGCAAATAAACTTTGGACACACACACATCACTTTCCTATTTTTCCTTTATTTCTCCTTGGAATGAAGACTTTCTTGTTTGAAGTCCCAATTCCAGAGTGTTTTGGGTTGATTGTGATAACTTGTACATTCTTGATTCTTAATTTTATTCACTATTTTCACTCATTTTAGATTCTGTAATAAAGACCTTTAGTTTATTTTTTGTCTCTGGTTTCCTTTTTCTTTTTTTTAAGGTTTTGCAAGGTAATGGGGGTTAAGTGGCTTGCCCAAGCCCACACAGCTAGGTAATTATTAAGTGTCTGAGATCAAATTTGAACTCAGGTACTCCTGACTCCAAGGCTGGTGCTCTATTCACTGCGCCACCTAGCTGCCCTCTCTGGTTTACTTTCAAATGAAATTTTTAGTTGAAAACAAATACAATAGCAAACTAGCTTTTTTGTACATTTTTGTATCATTTAGCACATTTATATTAAGTTTGTTACTTCAATGGATATGTGACCACATGGGTTTGAGAGTTCTTTTTAGTGATAGAGATACAGATCAAAATCCATCCATGTTTTCCCAGCCTGTGACTCTTATTCATGATCTCCCAAAAGTTTACTACAGGGGGTCTTTTCAAAATACTGGAGTTCTTCTTTGAATGTATTTTAATCATGAAACCCAGATGGAGTAAATTATCTCTTAATAGGTCATTATTTTCTTTTTAAGAGATGTCTCTATTTCAGAATTAAGTTAACTTAAATCTAAAAGGTTATTTAAAAAGAAATGAGTAAATAAAGAGTGAATGAAAAACCAGTCATTAAGAACTTAGTATACTTCAGAGTACTATGCTAAGCACCAGTGATGCCAATATAAAAAAGAAGACAGTCTCCAACCTCCAAGGAAACCATACTCTAATGGAGGGAAAATACATATATTTAGTGGTTTCTTGGGAGGGGAAAATTTTGTTTGAAATATTACAGAGTGAGTAGAGCCATAGCAAAGAATATTGATACATTCTTTCCCATAACAATGTTAGAGTTGAAAACTTGATTATAATTCTAGACCTGCAAGGTTGATGGGATGTTTCTGAAGTGAGCAGAGTGGTGACTGGTGAGTAGAAGTCCACAGAGTAAATAAATAGGATTTCTTGCAGAGGAAATGATTCTTAGCCATGTGTAAATTATTTCAGAGCAGTGAGTCAAGAGTAATAAACTTTTGTGAGGTTTATGAACTTTTTTCAGGTCTTTTCAGTGACTAAGTTGTTAGTTTATTAAAGTGGCACTCTAGTTTTCTGAAAAAGATAATAATCCTTATTTTATTTATTATCAATTTGAACCTAGAAGTAAAATACTCCCAGGACAGTCATAAGGAGATTTGGTTTGATTTGATGCTCAGCTGTCAGTGGAAAGAGCACTGGATTTTTGAAGTCAGAGTAATTGATTTAAAAACCTAGCTATCACTTACTATTTTTGGACTTGATACAATTCACTGAACTTCTCAGGATCTCAGTTTACTCATCTCTAGGATGAGGGGGTTTGGACTGTGATCCTATATTTGCTGTTGAAAGTAATTACTTTAGCATTTGTTCCGGGATTTAGTAGCAATGTGACCTTAGTCATGCATGCTTATTCATTCATATTTATTTATTTTTTCACTCTTGTTAATTCATTAGTGTAGGCAGAAATGATAAATTTGAATCTATATCAGTCTTACATTTTAAGCCATTTTCTAATTTTTTCCTTTTTTTTGAATTCCTTTTTCTTTTGTGATATTATAAAAATATATCTGTTTGAGGGTGAGCATCTATTGAATCAATTACCTCACTACCACTAAAGCAAATCTCAGTATAACTTTGTCTCTGGAAGCCTCTGGAAACATTAAGATGATGCCACATCATGACTTTGTCATGTCCATTGTCCTGGATCAAATAAATGAATTAGTTTGTAATTAAAAGTTTGAATGTCCCCCTGAATGAGGGAGGCCTTTAGCCAACTCCTTGAAAGGAAATGGTTGAGAGTGGGGAGAGGAGCTTTTCAATTTCTCATCTACCTCCATTTGCTGGGGTTTGGATTTGCCAGAAGTGTCCTAGAAACAATGTCTTAATCAGGAACTATGAACAATCTGAAAATAGAGAGAAAGGGCAAATTCAAGGCTCTCCAATGAGCTAGGCAGAAGAATTATCAGTTAAGTGGAGCCCTGGATAAGAGTATCTGGTTTGGAGTCAAGAAGACTCACTTTTTCAAATCTAGCTACAGATGCTTATTAGTGTGTTAAGCCTACTTAACCTTTGTTTCTTTATCTGTAAAGTGAACTGGAGAAGGAATTGATAAACCAATCCAGTGTTTTTGCCCAAAAAGCTCATGAAGTAAGGTCATGGAGAGTCAGACACAACAGAACAGTAAAAAGGCAACATTTTGAGAATTCAGGAAAAAGCAGTTCAAGAAACTGTTAATTACCCCTTACCTTATATTCTCTAAACCTAAGACCACTACCTTGGAATCTGTGTATACTGGTGGGAGTGTGACAAATATTTTTGAGGGAATGTTTTGTACCAACAATTATTGTCTCATCTTAGTGATACCACTTTCTAAAGCCCAGTTAAAACCTATTAGCAAATTGATATTAACTGATAATAATGGAAGAGAATCACAATGAAGGGGTGCATACATGATTTAAAAAGAAACTCAACCTTCAGGATGATCCTAGAAACCTATGTATGGAGACTGCAGACTCTGACACCTGACCTACTGATGTCAGTTTGTATTAGGGCTGGTGAGTTCCGAGCTTATCTGCATTGCACTCACAGTCATAAATTTAATGAAAAATAGTTTAATCCATGCTTTTAGTGATTTTTATATTATTGACTTACCAAAAGGAAATGTAATTACTTTATGTAACAAACAATGAATTCACTCAAATATCAAAATGTGATGCTATTTTGATGTTGTTTACAAATAAATAATGAAATAATTTAAGTTCCTTCTTTACATATTGAGGATCCCATTTTTACCTTATTTGTGTATAATCGAGCATTTTGGCTTTCAGAGAAAGGGAAGGAAGAGATTATTTGGTCAAGGGATGGTAGTGGAGGGAAATAGATAGGAAAGTCACAATTCTATTGATACTCTCCAAATAGATACATAGATTGTTACAGATAAAAGAAGCCTTTTTTTGACACTGTCAATTGTTAGTCCTCTTACTTCCCCAAATTATTTTATACTTATTTTGCCTATAACTTATATTATTTAGTTCAGTGCACATTTATTTTAGTAGGATGTATTTACCATATCTATCGCCTAGCTCAAGTCCTAGCTTATACCCAGTTTGTACTTGTGCTTCATTAATGTTGGTTGAATAGAATTCTTCTAAAAATTAATTGAATGTTAATGATTTATAATTAATATATTTTTGTTGATGATTCATTCATTCATTCATTTCTTACACCACACATTTCTCTAGGATCTACTGTGTGCAGCACATTGGGTTAGCCACTGGGGAAACTTTATGGATTGTAGTTTGTGATGAACCTCTTAGATTGATACAAAATTAATTTTAGAATATGGGGTTATGTATGTGTTTGTGTGTGTGTGTGTATACATACATATACATATACATACATATATATATATATATATATATATATATATATGTATATACTATACATATACATTCTTACATACTGGTATTTTAAAGACCAAAATACTGATAAAGATATAAAAACAAATTACCCCAGACTGTTAGAGTTGGATGATGAATAGGTATGATAAAGTCCATATGTAGAAACTGGCCCATCTGCAAATAACAGATGGCATTTTTCCAAACGCAAGGGAAAGCTTGATTCAAGGTTTAGAAAATAATAAAAGTTAATCTAAAATAATTTTTATTGAGTTAAAGGCAGTTAATAAGAAAATGTACTCTGAGTTATGTTAAATTAAAAAAACCTATTAGACAAATTTAAAAGCACTTTAAGTTTTTTTTTTCATTTTATTAAAGGGAGACTGCTTTGGATTTCCCTTTTTCAACTCCATCAAAATGTCTTTAAAATGAATTTTACTATTTGTATACCCCAAATCAGCCTTTTTGTACCATTTGGCCAGATCCCATCTGGTGATTTTTGGGTTAGCCTGGTTTCTACTTATGGGTTTTAAAGTACATATGCAATTCTATCATTCAGTGAATGTTTGAGCCCCTCAAATGTGCTCAACCCTATGGGGGATACAGAGGAAAGAATATTGTATAGTGCCCTACAGGCCCTTACAATTTAATTAAGGAGAGACAAGACTAACACAGGAGACAATTAGAGAAAGATATAAGACAGTATGTAATTAAGCACTTAACTGTGTGAAGAGAACTAAGAATTTTTCCATTTAATATATAAAGTATGAGAGTCTTTCTTAAAGAAATGTAAAGAATGCCATCATTTCTTGAGAGCAAATGAAATTGGTCTGTTGATTTAATTTTCATTTTATGAGACAAGGTTTCAGAATGAAATGAAAAGAGGTTGGAATTTACCTAGTGGTAAATTCACATGTTGATTTTAAGTTTTCATTGGTGACAGTCTGCTGAGAGATAGTGCTTTAAGACCTGTTTCTTTAGTTGCCTCTCTCTCTCTAGTCACCCCTTTGACCCATAGTTGATCACCATTAGCCCTATTTGAGGTTGGGAAGGCTTTTTCATTTCTAGAGAAAATTTCCTCTTCATTATCATTTCATGTCTGAGATCTCTTTGAATTTAATGCAACAGATATTTAGTATGTGTTCTCTATTTGCCAGAAACTGAGAGGAACTGTTTTTACAAAGACAAAATAGAAAGGAATCTTGCCCTCAGGAAGTTTACAGAATTGGGATAGTGGTATACTAGGTACAAAAGTAAGTAAATATTAATTAAATTGTCAACAAATATTAATTAAGATATTTTTCTTTATTCTGTACTAAAGACTAGGTCCTGGGGATGCAAATGCAATCAGTGGACCAATTCCTACTCTAAAAGAGTTTATATTCTAATATAAAGTATCCTTTGAAAGTCATATGAAATAATTTCAGAAGAGACCACTAACAGATGTATGTGTATATGTTTGTGGATATGTGGGAAGGGATTAGGAAAGGGCTCATGTGGGAGGTAAATGCATTTCTCCACCATTTTCATTTCTTTGAATTTGTTTTTCATCCTTCTTTCCTCTGTTTTGGAATCCAAATTTTCCTGATCAGTTAGTGTATCTGGATTTGGAAGAACTTGATTAGGATAAAAATCATTAAGGATGACTGATTTCACATTTCACATAGACATAAAGCTCACCATTCCAGTGGGTTCTTATTAAAATGCAAATCTTATTTGTTTTTGGTTTCTGGTGTCACTTTTGGCATTTTCTTTCAGTTGTTTTTCAGGTATTCTCAACTATATAGTGACCCTATTTGCCTGTTTTTGGTGGGGGGCAGAAATCCTGGAGTCATTTGCCATTTCCTTCTCCATTTTATTTTATAGATAAGGAAATTGAGACCAACAGTGTTAATTGATTTGCCCAAGGAGGTACAATTAGTGATAGAGACTGGATTGAAGTTGAGAAGAAGTCTTCCTGACTTTAGGCCCAGCACTCTATCCAAAGCTCCATCTAACTCTCCACTGGCTTTTCTGTTCTCCTTTAATTTCCTTTTGGCATGCCAGCTTTAAAATAATAATAGCTAGTATCCATAAAACTTACCATCCTCAGCATGTATTAACACATATTACCCTACAATTTCTTCTTATTAAGATGGATGCTTTTACCCTTTCTTTTCTGGATTTTTTTTTCTTGATTTCATTTATTAATAAATTTTAATTCCTATCAATAGGAAGGAATATATTATTTGAATCTATATTGTAGATTTGAGGACTCTAGGGATTGCTTCTTATATATTTCTAGATAAATAATCTCCCTTTTTTACAACTGCTCACAATTATGGATTCATTATTATTCATCTTCATATAAAACCTCTTCTCAGCAGGTGGACAAAGACCACCTCCCGTTGCAGTGTCTGGGCATCTGCAGGGCCTTATGGTATACTGCTTGCTGATGACATTGGACATAAGGTACTACTGAGGATGCCCTCTTCAGTAGAATTGACTAAATTGAAGTAATAAAGGTCATTATTATAAATCAATGGTGAGTGGAATACTTTGATTTATTAAAATCAAAAATAAGTATTTAATGGGAGATCAGAAGACAAGCATAATGTCAATACAAAGCATACAAAGTTTGGAGGAGATGGAATTTTAAAGGTCCTTTGAAGAAAATTTGTCAGATAAAATAAACTTTTCTCCTATGCCTTTATGGAGATCCTTGTCTAGCTCTTTTCCCCTTTAAGAGTTATACAGCCAAGGAAAGTCAACATTTTTATTATCCTTTGGTCTGCATTCTCTCAGAGAATCTTGAAATACTGAGACTCCTTTATGATTGAATGCTGGAGGACCTCTTCTCCAACTCTTCTCTTGGGGACCTTATTCAGTTGGGTA
Organism: Macrotis lagotis; assembly: GCF_037893015.1. Lineage (NCBI taxonomy): Eukaryota > Metazoa > Chordata > Mammalia > Peramelemorphia > Peramelidae > Macrotis > Macrotis lagotis. Next base: position 59,783,555 of record NC_133664.1, on the reverse strand, counting down.
ATTACTTGATGTAAGGTACCTTAATGATCTTTCATTTTTTAAAACAACATGAATTTCTGTTATGTATAATTATTTTTCTTTAAAGCATATATTAAACTTAACTTAGTGGTAGCAAAACTTGTTTTGGTTATGCTTTCTTATGAACTTGCTTCACATCCCATCTATATTTTAGTAACACCTTTTTTTGTGCCTCTTTTACTGTTCATCACCTACTACCATCAGTAGCAGCAGAAGTTAATTCTATGTCAAATAGGAGTAGTTAACTAATAATAAAATCAGCTTTCACTCTTTGCATTTTAAGACTCTAAGAGGCATTAAAACTGCATCATGTTGGGCACACTCAATGGAAGATTTAAAGCAAAGGATGGAAGTCAAACAAGATAGGAAGGTCTAGATGTGTTGGGATCTGTTTCATTAGAAGGAGTGTTCACATTAAAACCACCAGTCAGATAGATAGTAAACATTTTTTAAACTAAGTTTTGAGTATATGAAGTAAAGTAGAAAGATAGCACGTGCTCTTATAGAGTTCACAGTTTAATGAATTTCAGTTCTAATGATAGATTCAAGTTCCTTGGATGAGAGAGAACCACAGTTTGGGACACAGAATGCACTTGATTAATGATCCATATGTTTGTCTATCCATCCATCTATCTACTCTACTGTTCTTTGGTTTGACCACATCTGGAGGGTATTACTGAGTTCTGGGTGCAGAATATTTACAGGAAAACAAACAGGTTGGGTTGAGATAAGTGCCATTAGATGGTTGAAAGGCTTTTACTTCTTTCCATATAATGGTTAATTGAAACAACTGGCAAAGTTTAGCATTGAAAAGCAAAAAGACAAAGGGGCTGGATATTTGTCTTCAAGTATTTTTGAGGACCAATATGTGGTGGAGAATATTCTTATTCTGTTTGGTCCCAAAGGACAAAATTTAGAACAATGGACAGAAAGTGCAGAAAGACTATTCTCAGTTTTCATATTAGGAAAACTTCCTTTTCACTGCAATTATCAGAAAAGTAGAATGCTCCCCCTTTATGTGTACTACTTTCTAACAAAATTGACTTCATTCATTCTCTATCTCTGTTCCATTGTCAAAGGACTTTCGATTCCCTTCAAAAGTGAAGGTGTTGAAGGGCAGCTAGGTGGAGCACCAGTCCTATCAGGGATGTCAGGAGGAGTCAGGAGGACCTGAGTTTAAATCTGACCTCAGACACCTAATGATTACCTAGCTGTGTGACCTTGGGAAAGTCACTTAACCCCACTACCTAGCAAACATTAAAAAAAAATGAAGGTGTTACATTTTACCTTCTCCAGTCCCACCCCAACAAACTCCAGGGACTTCTTATTATCTCCAGAATATATGTGAACTCTTCTGTTTGGCATTTAAAGCTCTTTAGAATCTTGCCCCCTCTATATTTCCAGTTTCCTTATTCATATTCTGATCTACCCACTCTACAATCTAACCACATTGTCCTGCTCACTGTTTCTCACATCTAAAGATCCATCTTCTTCTGTCTCTTTGCCTTTGCATGAACTGTCTTCCATGGCTGGAATGCTCTTAGTCTGTCCCTCTCTGAGTCTGTCTGTCTCTGACAATCTCTCTCTGTCTTTCTCTCTCACTCTCTCTATTTTTGTCAGTTTTTCTTTCTCTATATGTCTGTCTTGCTGTCTCTGATTCTCTCTCTCTTCTATGTTTTTTGGAATCACTTTCTTCCTTCAAGCCTCAGCTCTGATGCTATCTTATTATTCTCTTCCTATTCTCTATTTTTTATTCTTTCCTCCTCTTCTTTCTCCCCACATCTCTCTCTGAGTTACTTATGGGTCCAGCCCCATTACTGACCGACATGGGGACTAGTGTTCTCTGCTTCTAACTGATTGCTTTGCCCCTCCTTAGAAAACCTGATCCAACCTCCTCCTCACCATATTAATATCAAACTTAGTGTGGACACCCAGTCATCAGAACTCACTGCATATTTAAACTCCTAAACTTAATAGTTTCCTCCAGCCTTAGCTTTCTTTTCAACAGGACATAGGTGTGGATCATGATACTATACAGTACTCAAATACCACCTTCTACAGGAAGTTTTCCTGGTCCATGCAGCTGCTTGCCCCCCAATGTTTAGCATGCTGTCTGGTACATAATTTCTAAATACTTACTGATTAATTTGCATTGGCTGTCATCCATGCCTGAAATGTGTGCCAACTTTACCTCTACTTCTTTGAATTCCTAACTTCCTTCATGGTTCATTCCAAGAGCCTTATTGTGTAAAAAACTTTTCCTGATTCCCTTCAGTTATCAGTGGGAAGCTCTCCTCCCTTTACTCTTTCCAGTTATCTTGTATCTGCTTTACTGGTAGTGCTATTTCATTTTGGTGCCCTTTAGACCTTAGGGCTCCATATGAATGTGAGTTATTATTATTAGCGAGACATTATTCCACTACTATAATGCTGGTTTTGCTTTCTATTAAAGAACAACAACCAATAACCTGGAGGGAAGACTATTATTGATGATAGACCTGGAGCTGGAAGAGACCTGTAGCCAATGATGACTATATTACTCACTTCCATATACAGTTAGAAAGAAATATAAATAAATCATTTGATAGGTGATAGGTTCAGGGTTCAACATAAATCAGATTTTTTTTAACCTGACCAATGAAGAAATTTTTCCCTTGATTGTACATATATGTTACAAGGAGTTCATTTTTCATTTTTCCTAATATGTTGGACAGAATGGAACAGAAGTAGGGATTAAATTCAGGTTTCCCAACTCTTTTTTCCCCCCAACTCTTAATTTAGGGCTCTTTCTACTTCATGGAAATTGGAAGAATTTTAAAAAACAATTAAAAAATTTCATTTTATATGTTAATATTATTAATCTAATTATTTAATTTATTAGTATTAAATTAATGTTAATAAAATGTTCATTAGATATAAAATACTTAAATATTTTTCATTAACTATTTTAACAAAAATGCAAAGATTCCTTATTAAAGATTACTTGGGGACAACTTTCACTGGTGGAATGGTACAGTAATAGGAAAAGAGAATTGTCAGTGGTCTTTAAGAAGAGTGCTCCAGTGTTTAATGGATCAAACAGATTTGTATGACTCATGTCTGAAGCAGACCAAGGACAGATTGTCTCAGGGCTAAACCAGCAGGTCCCCATGCTGCAGGATGCATCCCTGACTGTGCCATTACCATATGACAAATTTAAAGTGTGGGGAAAAAGTCTGCTCTTTAGAAATTTCATTAATTTAATTTTTTTCTTCTAGGACATCTTTTAAAAATATACTTATATATTAGCATCAAAGTATAAGTTTGTATGAAAGCTAAAAAATTGATAAAATCATTTTTTTGTTGATCAATTATAATATTTCTGATATCTGCAGAGCTTTTTATTTCCATATCACAGCCTATGAATCAGGTAATTTTTTTTTCCAATCGAAAACTCAGAAATCTCTACATTCTTTATTGTTATGTTAGCCAAGGACCAGGCTGAGCTCTTGGTGAGTGAAGGCAGGACCATCTCATACCCAGTGGTGCAATAATGTACCCGACAGCTTTGAAGAAGCTCTTACTTGGTAGGGGATGTGACAACAGTCTAGCTTCACATTATGGAATATCTGAAATGAGGCTAAACTGCCATGGAGAAAAGAGGAGAGAAGAAAAAGGTAATGAAGAATCCTAGCAACTGCTGATATAAATGAAAGTTGGAATAAAAAGGGAAAGGAACCACCAATCTTCAACTTTAATGAATATTACTTGCTGGTAGAAGACTTGTGGTGGTGGTGGTAGGGTGGGGCAGAAGACAGTTGGGACAAAGCCTGGAAGGGAGATAAGTTTTTGGCAATCTGGGTTAAGTGACTTGTTCAGGGTCACATAGTTTATTTAATAAGTGTCAAGTGTCTTAGACTGGATTGGAGTTCATATCCTCCTGATTTCAGGGCTGGTCCTATATGTGGTGGAGAATATTTTTATTCTGTTTGGTCCCAAAGGACAAAATTTAGAACAATGAACAGAAAGTGCAGAAAGACAATTCTCAGTTCTCATATTAGGAAAACTTCCTTTTTTACTGCAGTTATCACAAAGTAGAATGCTCTGCTTCACTACTCCCCTTTATGTATACTACTTTCTACCAATGTGCTACCCAAGTATTCCATTCTATGTCATTTAGAAGGAGGGCATAAAATATTTTCTTTTATGGTCTGAGCAGTTGAGTTGGGGTATGAGTAATGATTAAATGAAGTCACATGGGAAAATAAAACTTTTGGAGGTATAGAATCAAAGATTTGGAGATGGAAAAGACCTCAGAGACTATTAAGACCAATTATTAAATTTTATAGATGAGCAGCATGATACCAAGAGGTTAAATGACTTTTCCATGATCATCACAGTTCATCTCTCTGAACAGGGATTCATACCCAGAGGTCTTCCTGATTATAAATCCACTGTCCATGAGACCTTGGTGCTCCATAAATTCATGCTTAAAAATCTTCATCTTTATATTTATCCAGAGGATGGGATGTGGTAGAAGGGGAAAGCAAATGAAATAGTGCCAAGGGTTAACATGGATAAATTTGGAAAGGAGTATGAGTAATGGGGATAATGAAATAGTTATTTTATTACTTGTATTCCCACATTGTATCTGGCATGACCCTAAGGTGGGGGTAAAGACTGTAACACACAGAAAAGGCAAAATTCACATCCTCACCAAATGGTAAATGGAAGGTTGGCTAGATTTGGAATTGGTGACTGTGTGAGAGTAGGCCTTTCTATGTCCCTCCAAGAGCTTCAATCTCCTTTGAGACCTAAAATGATGTAGCAAATAGAGCACTTGACCTTGCTTCAATCCTTTTGCAGAAGCATAATAGTTGTTTGACCCTGGTCAAGTCTGTTTTCCTTTCTGAATCTCAACTGTCAAATGAGGGGTTTGGATTTAATGACCTTTGAGGTCCCCTCTTATTTTAAATCTATGATCCTTATGATCTTGAAATGATTATAATAGTATTTTCATTACTTCCTCACAACAGCATTAGGAGAACTATTCCTTTTAAATTGTAAAGACCAAATATCAACTATTATTGTCATGGAAGAGGGACAATTCTCTAAAGATTATGTCTTTACAGAGGTGTTTGATCTGTATTGTGAGTCTTCTTACCTTAGGTCATATCTATCTACATATAATAAGGAATGTTGGGTATATCATTATGAAGTATCCATAGATCTAAAATCTATGCTAAACTCCTTTATAGTAGGCTCTAATGAAGAGTAGACAGCTTGAGCTTTGTTCTAGCACACCCCCAAATTTAGATCATATTGCTAGTATCCTTGCTCCCAAATAATGCAAAATAACCTACTCAGCAAAAATAATTAGTTGCAATATGAAGCTACCAGATGCTGTATTTCTTCCCCAAGTGAATTGCTTTTTGGCTCGGCTCTGTCCTGCTCCATTCTCACCCTATTGCCTTATGGTATCCTGGGTTTCCTATAATCTGCCCAAGGGGGTCAGCATCCCCATTCACTGCCTTAGTAACTGAATTTGTATTAAATACCAATTCAAGGATGCATTTTTTCATCCTTTTGCAGGTGTCAAAACTCCTGGGTATCATGACTAAGATTAAATCAGCATTGTTGATGATATATTTTTCCTCAAGGGATTCTAGAGCCACCATTAGAAATAATGCTGCATCTACTCTAGAATGAGAGGTTTAAAACAGGAGGCATCATAGGGCAAGGTGGGTAATTAGAGGGAAAAGGAGACTGTCCCCTCATTTCATTCCAGGGGATCATAGAATGTTGAGTTTGACTGAATCTCCAACATCATCTAAGTCAACTCCTTAATTTTACAAATGAAGAAACTGAAGTACAGTGCAAGGTACTTTTTCAGTATTGCACAGTTTTTTAGTGGAAAAACCAGGACTGGATATTAGGTGTAAAACGCTCAACTCAATGCTCTTTCCTCTTGATTTCCATGTATCTCTCTCCCCACTTAAACTTGTCTTTTCTTGTTCCTTCTGACCAAAACCTCTAAGAGTAGAGCTCTACATAGCAGATGCACTTAGATATATAATATTTATTATTTTTTATTTATTTTTATTTTTTAATTTTTTTTTTTTTGCAAGGCAATGGGGTTATGTGGCTTGCCCAAGGCCACACAGCTGGGTAATTATTAAATGTCTGAGGCCGGACTTGAACTCAGGTACTCCTGACTCCAGGGCCAATGCTCTATCCACTGCACCACCTAGCCACCTTGATATATGATATTTAAAACTAGTTCTGGGTAGTTGCATTTTTTTTTAATCAACATGGGTAGGGACTGAGTCATAGAATTTCTTGTCTTTAATAAGGATTTCCTAGATAGATAAGATAGATGTTGGGTAAGAGACTACACTGAAGAAGGGATAAGTATTTATAAACCATTTCAATGGACTTCATCTCTAATATTTCAAAGGACTTTGAACAATTCCTTTTCAAATAATATTCAAGAACTATGAATCCCTTATCACAATTCTGTCTAAGTAGATAAGTCAGATTCAGAAAAAACCTTTTGTAGCCTGGGAAGAAAGAGGATGCTGTTGAATATTAATTTGCTTGAAGTCTTGTGATCATGAACTTGGCTTTTCTCCACTTTCTTTGGCATTTGCTAGCTTTTTTTTTGTAACCTCTATTAAAACACTTAATAGCTTCTGTTATAAAAAGGAATTTTCGAGTCTTAGACTTTGGCTTAGGGATTTTTTCCCTATCCTAATTCTTCAAGCTTGTTGACATTTTTCTTTGTCTTAGCTCTTATCTCACTTTTGTTACTTTATCCTATCCTACCTTTCCTACTGACTTCAAGAAAGGGTAAGTAACCACCCTACATAGATAGGCATATAAAGAACAGAAGCTTCAATTGTGTCTTTGCATATAGGCATGCTGTGGCATTAAGGGTGAAGAGGTTAATCTCATTTAATGTTTTCTGTGAATGGGAAACAACACAACTCTTTTTTTTTTTTGACTGAATTGCCATCTGAGGAGGTGGAGGACTCAATACTTACTAAAAAAAAATCAATTGAGGTGTTAAAGGGAAAGAGACATTCTTAGTCTAGAAATATTAAATATTTTGCTGTTTCTTGATATTTAGTGCCAAAGAAGAGTATTTCTTTCTTATATTTATTTTTTTCTGAGAAGAGGAATATTGTTAAAATAACTTTTTCTGAGACTTCAATATCTGAATGTAGGTATTTCTAGATAATCGAATTTCTAGATAATGGGATTTATATAGTGCTTTAAGTTTGAAGAGCACTTTACAAATATCTCATTTGATCTTTGGAACACTTGGGGAAGTAATACTGTTATCCATATTTTATAGATAAAGAAATCAAGACAGATAGATATTAAATGATTTAAGGGTTACCTGTCTAGTAAGTGTTGGAATCTGAATTTGAACTCAGGTTTTTTCCCTGACTTCAAAGCCTGTTGCTTTATCTAGTGTGCTACCCATCCTGTTCAAATAAAAGGATCTAATTTGAAGTACTTAAACAAAAACGGAATACTTTTAAAATCAGAATTATATTGCACGCCTCTAATATGAATTCTGGTCTTCTTAGGGATGAATGATTTCTTAAAGGAAAAGGTAAACTTTATAAGAAGGAGGTGAGGAACAAATGCATTCCCAGGAATGTGAGACAGAATGACAAAAGGCACCAAGATGGGAAATAGGGTATCAGGGATGGGTTTTTTTTTATATTAGGAACAGAGTTAAGTCCCATCACATCCCTATAGAAATAGAAACCGGACTTGTGATTTCATTGTGATTTCTTATAAACTAAAGTTTCTCAGACTGTATAGCAGGGAACCCTGAAAAAATTATCTTTTTTTTTTTTTAAATGAACCTTATATTGCTTGTTAATAGACATTTAAAATAATCACTTTAAAAAGGATTTTAGGGGCAGCTAGGTGGCACAGTGGATACAGCACTGGCCTTGGAGTCAGGAGTACCTGAGTTCAAATCCAGCCTCAGACACTTAATAATTACCCAGCTGTGTGGCCTTGGGCAAGCCACTTAACCCTATTGCCTTGCAAAAAAAAAAAAAGGATTTTAATTCAAGAGTTCTGTGAATATATTGTTTGAGAACTAAAAGAGTTTGAGAACCACTGGTATAGAAAATTCCCAGATGAGGAAACTCCTTAATGCGAGTTGGCTCCTTTGCTATATTTCACAGCCTAGAGTATGAAGAGATGGGGAATTGCTTGTACAGCCAATATATGTTAGAGGTCTGACTTGTAACCTAGGTAAATTCATCATTTATTACCCCATACTGCCTTTCACCTCTCATTCTAAAAGTGTCTCTCTCTCTCTCTCTCTCTGTATATATGTATATATATATATATATTCATATGTGTTTATATATAGACATATATATGTGTGTGTCTGTGTATTTACCTTGAAAAATTTAGAGTAATGTACATGTTATAATTATTTGTATACTCCCCCCCCCCAAGTAGACTAAAACCTGCTTGATGAGTCTTTGCTTACTACTTTTCCCATATGTACCTCTCCTCCTCCTTCTTCCTCCCTCCTCCTCCCTGTCATCTCAGTCTCAGTTGTTGCCCAAAATCATGCTTATGTACTGATAAAGTATTATTGGGAGACAACGTTTACTTTCCTTTAAAACATTTTTTTTGATAGTTGATTAAAATTTTTTCTCCTCTTTGACATTTTTGAAGAAAAGAAAAAGTCCAATGGTATTAGGTTGTTGAATTCATAACTATCTTCTCTGTACTGAAAACCTTGTCATCTAGTGAGTTTGGGATTGTTTACAGGAATTCAGATGGGTTTCTGCTCATACTCTGCCATCTTGGTCCCCCCCCCCCCCCCAATATAATGATGTTTGTTGTTCTTGAAGAAGATTACAACATCAGGGAGGTGATGTCAGGAGAAGCACATAAGTTGGATTTGAGAGTGTCTGTGTGTGTGTGTGTGTGTGTGTGTGTGTGTGTGTGTGTGTGCGCGTACCACATGTGGGGGGGGGGTTGTGTTAAGTATCCAGCTTCATTTTCTCCTCCAGAAACATCTGGATCCAGTGACCAGATATAAATCAAGGCAATTGAAGATGTCCCTGGATTTGAAGCTGTTGATTTGGTATTTCTCTGTTCTCTGTAGGTCTTACTTTCAATTTTTCTCCTTTAGCCCAAAGCATGAATTGTGACAACCTGAGGAATATACCTGATCCATTTGAAATTACCCCGACCTATCTTATTTTGAATTGTCAAGGTTATATCGCTTGCATTTTTTTTTCTCTGTTAGGTAAAATATAAAAGGGATTTTGAAGAGAGCAAAGGAAGAGGCTTCAGCATTGTTACGGACACACCTGAGTTACAAAGACTGAAAAGGACTCAGGAACAGATCAGTAACGTAGGTGACAATTTCCTTGAGGGATGGTCTCATGCCACAAAGATGGCCATATTGCAGCTGAGAGGTGTGTTTGGGTCACTTTAAAGGCTTTGCTGCTGGCTCTGATGAGTGAATGGAATGGATTCCCCTGTTGATTTTTATGTGTGCATGTGTAGCAGGAGTGGGAAATATCCCCAAATGTGTGACTGGCTGCACTCTTTTCTCTCTCTACATACACATGTAACAAAGCTCTCATTTGTTATATTTTCCTATGTCTGTTTACATCATGGTTATCTATAATACTGAGCAGCAGCATATGTTTTGTATTTTTATATTTCAAATTCTAAAACAAATATTCCCTTCGACATTAAGGATTATGGTTCAGAATCTTACTTTTGTTTATATTTTTTATGAACTTTTTTTCAGAAGGTAATTTTGGAAATAAAAATGAGTTTATTACCCCCACTGTGATCAATGTGTTACAATGCAGATAACAGGATTGATATCTAGAAAAAATTAACTTTTTGCAATTAAATCCAGGATTTTGTATATTAAAATTTGTTAGTCTCATATCCCAAAGGGGCAAAGGGTCTCTTTTTTTCATCAGGTTCTTATATGTGTGATTGCATTAAGCAATATATCTCATGTAAATGAATTTAATAAGCTGTTTTCATAACAGTAAAAGATTTACTTTGAAAAAGAAAATTGAGACTGGTCATCTAGTAATATGGAAATGTTAATTCATCACTCATTAAAACAGGAAAGGGAAGTGGTTTTAGTAACCAGCTTAGAATTCTAAACTTATGAAGATGGCTCATTTAATGAGTCATTTATGAGGGAACTCATCAAAAGTGCTGTAGTAAAATGTTATTTTTAAGTCCCTATTCAGTGAGTATGAATTAAAACCATAGTTGAATACTATGAACTCGCATGTGAAAGTTTGTCCATTTTGCTAAATTTGCCTAAATTAGTGATTCATTTTGTATTTCTTTTACTACTCCAGACTTTATAAATATTATAATCTCAATTTTCAGGGAATGTTTCACATCATACAGTTTTGAATTTTATGAAGTTTTAAGTACTGGTATATTTATTAAAATCATCTGGGCTCTCATTTACGATGATGCAGATAATATTTCTATCACCTGTGATTTCAACAGCACTATTTTTTTGGGGGGGGGAGGGGAAATCTCTTCCCCAAAACTTCTAGGTAATTTTTGTTTCTGAGAATTGGAGAGGGAGAACCATCTTAACAAGATAAATGATGGTGCAACAAGGACATGTCTGGTCCGGGAAGGGAGGTCTAGTGTAAAAGAGAGATGAAATAAGTTGAGTACAGTGATTCTTATCTTTCTGATGCTGATATAGCTACCATTTTTTTCAAATTTGCAAAGAAAACGATTTGGAAAGGTTAGTGAATTGTATTAAAACTATTTGTGGGTTTTATTTTTCCTTTTCTTTTCTGTTTTTTAAAAGATGAAACTGGAAAGTGGATATACAGTTTTTTGACTTAGGAACATACAGGACAGGTTTGCTTTCTCTCCATTATACTTGAGTCCCTCATCCTGCATAACATTGCATGCCTCTTCTTGCTACCACCACTTTGATCATGGACCTCATCTCAGAAAAGGGAAGGAATTCTGAGAGGAATTTGGTAGCTGGGTTTGAGGCAGAGAAACAGAAAAAAAAAAGATTAAGATCATTAGAAACTGAACTGGGTTTGGTGCTATACCATCTGCCCCTAGTAAATTAAAATGTTAGAAAACAAGACCCAGAATGAAGATAAAGATAAAGATATATGATAAAGAATAAAGATTTCAAAGAAATGAATCGGGATTTCCTTTAAAATAGAAATGGAGGGAAGGAAAGAAGTAGAAAATCTACAGGGAGACAGTGAAAGACAACTGGTCTTTTTTATTATTATGCCTAAGGCTAGCCCTGTTAGATTTGTTATTTGAATAAAAATGGATATTTTTAAGGTCTTTTTCTCCACTATGACCAGAAGGGTCTTAATTTCAAGGGGTTGTGATTTTTATCTCATAAAAAATATTCTCCAAATATTAAAGATGCCTCCTTTCCCCTCCTCCTTTCAGTTTCTTCTTTCTCCCCATCAATCAAAAGGCTTTTTTTCTTTTAAAAACTAAAATGGAATCACCTACATAATACAATCAAAGTTGCATTCAATGACATTTTTTCCCTGATCACCTTTAGTGGAACTATATTAATTTGTACAAGGATCATGTTACATGCAATAGTACATTTAAAAGCTTCCATCATCAATCAACTCTATTTCCCCCAAACTGAAATTTTCACCTCAGAAATGCATATGATGCCTAATTTAAGGATGTCAGTATGCACTATCTAATGAGAAGGTAAGCAAGCACTTTTTAAAAAAATCAAATTTAATTTAACTTTTGTACTTAACAAGAAAATAATTAGTTGTTTTACATTCATTTTTTCATTAGCAGGGATATGCAAATTTTTATATACTAGAGAATCTTTGAAAATCCTTCCTCTAATGATCAATAATTCTCTGACAGGTATGTATTTTCTCATTTTTATCTTATCAATATCTGTATCATGACTGAGCATGAAAATTAGTTGAACTGATTTCTAGGGGAAAATAATTTTACTGTTTCATTATTTTAGAACTATCAGGAGTAGCTAGGTGGCACAGTGGATTGAGCACTGGCCCTGGAGTCAGGAGGACCTGAATTCAAATGTGACCTCAGATACTTAACAATTACTTAGCTCTATGACCTTGGGCAAGTCACTTAACCTCATTGCCGAAAAAAGAAAAAATATCAGTGGTTTTTGTAATCACTGTTGTTCTTGCTATCAAGTTAATCCAATCTGTTAATTATATAATTTTTCTTCTTGGTATTAATTTCTAAGGAGAACATAGGGTAGAAAAGTTTGCTCCATTAGTGATATTTTACTTATTTGCACCAGTAAATTTGATGGTATTTCTAGATTACTTAAAGATATATTTCATTACTTTTGTTATCTTGTTAAGAAAAGAGATTGTAAAATGACGTTACTAGCTGTGTGATTCTGGGTTAGTCTCTAGCTTTCAGAGACATGAACAACTCCTCTGAGACTAATTTACTAGTAAGTAATGAATGGCTTTGGTATAGGAAGTTGTCTTAGCAGATAAATCCAATTGTAAGTAAATTCTAGATCCAACCTGAGAAAGAAAAAAAAAGACAATACTCCCATCTTTCCAAACTATTTCAGTTTAACTTGGGCATTCTAGTGTATTAAACCAGTCTATTATTGTAAACGCATGGATTGGATGATGTGTATGTTGGAGAGAATATGTAGACATGGCCAGTCCAAAAGGCAATCAGAATCATCATGTCAGAGGTAATAGAGATACTGAATTGACACATTTTAAACATAAATTTGTGGTTGCTAGGATCATTCATTATAAGAAGAATTTTTAAGAGTTCACACACTTGTCTGGGGTGCTATTAGGGGAACTGATAAATTATTGTCATAATGACAAATTCCATATTTTATGTATCATGATGAGATAGTATTTGGAATTGCTTTTGTGTATTTCTTTATAGGACTATGTTTTATATACTTTTAAACTGATTCACCTAGGCTTTAAAACCATTTAACAATGAACACACACTTGGAAATTTGTCTGTAATGAAATACTTTGGATTCTGGCCTTTTCTTTTGGTATTGGCAAGGATGGTGTATTGAACACAGATGACTTAGTAAATGCTGCAATTTAGAATTCTTGTTCCCTGACTACCTTGTTCTGTTTTTATTACAGCTGCAGGGAGAATAGGGAGCTGGAGGGGAGGCAAGATTTCAAGTCAACGGACTGGCCAGATGGAAAGGACTAGAATTTAACTGCTAAAACAGAGATGGAGTGCTTCTTGTAGGATTGCTGAAGAAGACTAGCTTTGATTTATGTATAGTCTTATTCATGGACTACTCTCTTAAGACATCCAACATTTAACTCAAGTACTAGTTTTATATAGGGAACACAGGATTTAGTTTTTGCATTTAACTGAAGATTACATTGAGTAAATTTACCTTTTTTTCCCACTAAAGGTAAGTATGTGTGATCTATTTGGTTTTAGAATGGTTAATTACAGATAACCAAATGCTAACTTAGGAATTCTGAATTCTCCCTCTCTGTTTCTAGTAATTTTCATTGAGAGAAATGATTCTTTCTCATATTAATAAAGTTATTGAATTAGGACTACAGTTTTCTCTCTTTCCTACTTCCTACTTCCTCAGTCAGAAGTCAATCCCCTTAGGTTATTCAGGCAACCTTTGAAATGTTGGACTGATAATGAGAGGGAAAACTCAGATCTGTTCCAATGGTAAAGAAATTTTGGTTTAGGTGAATTGATGGATCCTAGCCCATTGTGTTTCATTCAGATTGATTTGGAAAACTGTGGATTCTCCCTTTTGTCTAGATTACTCTACATGAGGGATATTAATAAAAATAAATCCATTTGACCAAAACTTGAGTGTTCAGTTAAATCCCCCAGATCCTCATTACAATAAGCTCACCTTTCATTAAAATATTCATTCTCTCAAGTTTTTTTTTTAATTTTACTTTTCCCCTGGTTACATGCAAAAACAAGTTTCAACATTCACTTCCAAAGTCTTGTCTTTCAAATTCTCTCCCTTCATCCCATCCTACTCGCCCTCCGTTGAGAAAGCAAGTTACTTGATACAGGTTAAAAATATGTAGTCATCTCATTAATTGTTAACCAATCAGAGTTGATGGTGATGGAATCTTCCAAGTATTGAGTGGGTTCCACCAAGGCCTTCGATATTGGAGAGTGCTACTGATCCCTTTTATTAATTCAGCTCCAGCATGATTGATAAAATTATTATTTACCCAGAAATGATGTCTTTCAGACTTTTTTATACATCACATCACAGAGTCCTACCATTTTTCCTTGCCAAAACTATTTGACTACTCTTTATTTTTATAAACATCCTAGCGTCTGAGGGTTGGCTTAAGAATTATGTGAGTGCCTTACTTACTTGAAAACATTTTCTTTATTTAGCAGAAAGTCTCTTTTGAGAATTTTTTCTAAGAGCACATTGCAAATACATATGAGTAATCTGAGATAAGAAAAGGGTTCTAGCTTTTAGTGTTTTAAAGCACCTTAAATGTCATTGGGCCATTCTTTGCCTTTTTTTTTTTTTAAATAATTTAGAAGGCATCTGAAAATGACTTATTCGAATTTCAGGCATTTACTGTCTTTATGTCTATGACATCAAGCCTGTCTGTGGTAGGCCCACATAGCTGAACTGTTGCCATAGCTACCCATTTGAGTGACAGGCAGTCTTTGGAACATTATTGGCACATTTTGTTCTGCCTGTTTACTAACTACATCCCAAACTGCACTCTCTACTAGTTGATAAACTGTCTCCTAAAAGGTAACATTAAGCCCAGGGGGGGACACTTGCAAACTTTGTATTGACAATGGAAGCCAGAAGATAAGTATTCCTTATTTATTTTCTCATTTCATTTAGGGGAAGGAGAAAATAATGTGATAAGCAATAATAAAAAAAGATGGCCAAATGATGTTTTCCATAGAACGAATTATCTGGTGAGTGCATTTGTTATTGTATTTGTGTTCATGCTTTATGTCATCAGGAGAATCCTAGGGATTGTGTGCGCAAATAGCATTAACTTTAAAGAGAATTTCTAGTAAAATAATAATAGCAGTAATCCTATATATTTATATAATATATATGTATATATATATATGTATATATATATATTGTAAAACTAATATTTATGCAGCCTTTAAATTTCACCAAAGTACTTTTCATTTGTTGAGTTCTTTGGTCCTTGTTAAATCCTTACCATAATCCTTTTAGGAATATGCCATTATTTATATTTTATTTTCTCCCTTATGCCTATGAGAAAGCTGACTAAAAACATTTAAGTGACTTGCCTAGCATTATACCTTGTAAGTGTGTGAAGCAAAATTCAAACTCAGGTATTCATGAAATCAAGTCCCTCCTTAGTCAGAAAGTGCCTGGTCAGGATCACTTTTTCATGAGGGACTACAGCCATGCTTATTACATTCCCAGATCATCTTACTATGAATTATTTTACTTTTTCACCAACACCTTTGATCATTTATGAGACTTGCCTCCCTTGCCTTAATTTCTGGCTCTCCTTTAGGATTTGTCTTTTTCTATTAAAATATAAACTCATTGAGACTGGGAATCATATTGTTTTCTTTTATTTGTAACCCTAACAATAGTTAGCAGAGTGACTTAAGCAAAATGAAACAACAAATATTTTCTCTCTATTCCCCCTTCCATACCACCTCTTGTCCTTTCTCCCTTGCTCCCCCTTCCCCCTCTCCTCCTCTTCTCTCTTCCCCTTGTCTCTTCTTTCCTTTGCTATGATCTTCTTATCTTTCACTCCATTCCCTCCTCTTTCCTCATCTCCCTCTCTCCCCCTTCTTTCTCTGCCTGTATTATGTCACCTGGGGTTACAGTCTCTTCCTTTCACAGCTAAAAATTGTATGTTTCCTTTGACAAAATCTACTTAAAAACAAACCATTATCATGTTTATATTGGTCCTTTCCTTTCTTACAAAATAGTTATATGTTGAAATGCTTTTTTTAAATGTCCACCAAAATTATAGTTGAAGAAAATTCCTAGGATTTCTAAGTGTTGAAATGAAAATTTTTATTTTTTAGGACAAATTGATAAACTATTGGCATTTGCAAGCAGCTTCCTCAATGAACTTATCACTAAAATCTAAGAATGTAGTATAAGTTAATCATTTACAAATTAGTTGGCTTAAATGGATGTACATTACTGCTCTATTTCTCTGTGATTTATTGTGAGTCATCTTTGGAAAGATTAGATCATTGGAAGTAGATGTTGCCTGGTGATTGAAAGTCTATGTCCATGATCTATTCAAGCATTTGACTTAAAGTCGGGTTGAATATTGAGGGTAGGCATGAGGGTGGGAGTGATGATCTAGTGATTCCAAGTCTTTGTTTGTAATTTAAATAAATCATTTTGACAGAGACTGACTGTAACCATGTTCAGGATGCTGACAGTGTGAAATTGAGTTGTATGGTGGACACGAGACAAGCAGTCAAGAGAAATCCCTAAAGGCATAAATTTGTTATGTAATTGGGTCAACTCATGCATGAGAAATGCATACTAATTGTAAATTGTGGCAAAATTATAGTGTATCAGGCAATTAGGTCTTATATTAACCCAAACAATTGACAGTGACACTTTTTTCCTTCCTTTTTATATTTAGGAAATATGAGAGTATTTAGAAATAGGAGATGGTGAAAAGTGAGAAGTCATTTGAGGTTAAAATGGAGGACACTATTAATATAACTTCCAAATATGAATATCATTACTATTTGGTTGTTTTATGTGGAAATCTTTAATTTGGAAGAGAATAGTTTTATTATATATATGAAAATTAAATTTGATTTTTAATTCTTTTTTGTTAATCCATAACCAAACTAGCTTAAATTTAATATTCCCCTTTCTTGTATGTACCTAAATTTCTCACCCTTACAAGTTTACTTGTGTTAACGCTAGGTCACTTGGATTACATTTCTACTCTTGTAACTCCACCCTTACATTGTGACTTGTACCTCTACCTATCACCCACTTTCTGGAGAAAATTGATTAACCTAAAGGTCAATTTCATCAATTTAAAACTGTTATAGCAACACCAATCATCTGCAGACTACTGCTTTCATCAGAGAAGTAAGCTTAGCTTCCAGTGTTGTAGTGGGGAGGAGCTGAGATGCCTCATCTCACCTTCTCATTAAAACTAACCTTTCAGAAGAAGACACAGCTCTATGATTCAAGATTTTTGCTGTCATCTTATATATCATGATAAAAGATCCTCTCATCCCTTAACTTAGGGTCTTTGGTCATTGGGAATCCATCGATTGGGAGCCAGTTCATTGGCAACTGCTAACCATGTTCATATCATGCCCAGACCTTTGTCTCAGAATTTCTCTTACAACATAAATGCATATGTGTATATATATATATATATATATATATATATATATGTATATATATGTATATAAAATTTTAATACACCAACACCCACATATATAAATATGTGTGTGTGTGTGTGTGTGTGTGTGTGTGTGTGTATTGCCAAAATGGTCAGAATTGGTTAGTTACTGAAGCTTGAATTTGAACTTTTTTTTAGGCCTTTTTGCAAGGCAAATGGGGTTAAGTGGCTTGCCCAAGGCCACACAGCTAGGTAATTATTAAGTGTCTGAGACTGGATTTGAACCCCGGGTACCCTGACTCCAGGGTCGGTACTTTATCCACTGCGCCACCTAGCCGCTGAATTTGAACCTCAATAATAAAGTCACAGAGATGAAAACTTTCTTCTCTTTGTATTCATGTTTCCTGGCTCAACTTGGTGAGGTTTTCTACAATAGTCACTTCTTTTTTCTTTCTTCTCAATCTCTTTACTTTCTGTGGTCTGATTTCCAATTTTATCACTCTACTGAAATTGTTCTTTCCAAAGTTCCCAATGATCTTTTAATTGTGAAAGCTAATTGCCTTATCTCAGACCACATTCTTCATGATTTCTTTTTACCTTATAACACTGTTGATCACCCAGTTTTCCTTATACTCTTTTTTCCCTAGATTTTTATTACACTGATGTCTATTGATTTTCCCTTAACTGTTGGATTTCTCCTCAATTTCCTTTGCTGGATTTTTGCCCAGGTCATATCCTCTTGGGTTTTTCTAAGTCGCTGTTCTTGACTATCTGTTTTTCTTTCCCTCAACTTTTTTACTTAATGATCTCATCAGTGCTGATAGATTTATCCTTGAACAGATGATTCTCAGATCCATATGTATGATCCCAACCTCTCTCCTGATCTCTAGTCTCCAACTGCCTATTAGACATTTTGAAACAGATATCTTGTAGACTTCTGAAACTTAGCATATCAAGAAATTATTTTTCTCTTCCAGTCCTCTATTCCTAAGTCCTCTATGACTTTTGAGGGTACCATCATACTACCAGTTAGCCTGTTTGCAACCTCATTGTCTGTTAACATCTATATCCAATCAGTTACTCATACCTATTGATTTTTAACCTCATAATATCTCTTATATAGACCCTTTTTTCCTATGACATCACTATAATCATCACCAAGATTCCACTCTAATTCAGACCTTAATTACCTCAGACCTAGATTATTGGAAATGCCGGTTGATTAGTCTCCCTGCTTCGAATCTCTACCCACTCCTGTCTAGCCCATCTTTCATTATGCTGTGAAACTGCTCTTTCTAAAAGTTCAGGTCTGACTATGTTATACCACCTCTCCACCTCTTCCCCTTCTCCCTAACCCCCGCTCCCTCCATCATCCCACAGACTTTCATTGAATTCTGTTGACTTCCTGTTACCTTTTCCTCATTAGATTATGAGCTTTTTGAGAGCTAGGGGTGTTTTTTCTTTTATTTGAATTCCCATGTAGCCCGGCCCACAGTAGTCCCTCAACAAATTCTTGTTGACTTGAACCTGATAATCCATTAGACTAATTTACTTTGTATTTCCTGAGTATACTTTGTATATTAGACCTTTTGTCCATTAAACTATTATTGGGTCTAACCCTTCTTTATGTCATTTTCTTCAGTGACATTTTCCCTTCTTATAGACATTGGATACTGTGAGGCTTATGATGATAACTAGTAATTTCTTCTCTATTAAATATAGCCATTTTTTTTTCATTTGTGATATGGTGTTGCTCATTGCTGCTATGTTCCATCCCTTCTCTATCTCTATCTGAAAAACGTATTCATAACATACAGACAGGTTATTTCTCAATGGCTTTCTGCTTCATTCATGTCTTATTTTTTCAACATATTTTTCTTTATTCTTTCCTTGTCCCAAGTTCATAATTAAACCCATGAGTAATCTTCTTAGAATTTTTTTGTTTCTTTATCTTTTGTAGGAGTTCCATCCCTTCTCTATCTCTATCTGAAAAACGTATTCATAACATACAGACAGGTTATTTCTCAATGGCTTTCTGCTTCATTCATGTCTTATTTTTTCCAACGTATTTTTCTTTATTCTTTCCTTGTCCCAAGTTCATATTTAAACCCATGAGTAATCTTCTTAGAATTTCTTTGTTTCTTTATATTTTGTAGAAGATGTTAGAATATGTTTCAATTATCCTATGCTTATCATGAATACTACAAGTCAAGATGACCAAGTATTCTGTGAAATGTACTTTTTGGTTGTTCTCATGAAGGGTGATAGTGGTACATAATGAAACCAATTTGACCAACTTCTTAAATAGCCTCTCATAAAAGAACCCATGAATCATCTTTCCATTTAACTGTAACATTTATTTATTTAAAATTTTTTTAGTTTTTTTTCAAGGCAATGGGGTTAAGTGGCTTGCCTAAGGCCACACAGCTAGGTAATTATTATGTGTCTGAGGCTGGAGTTGAACTCAGGTACTCCTGACTCCAGGGCCAGTGCTCTATCGACAGCACCACCTAGCTGTCCTTGTAACTTTTTAAAAAGTTCTCTGGTTTATTTATGTTGAGAATGTTTTTTTATGGATATGATTTATTTCCACTATAAATAAATGATGTTGATTATTGGACAAAGAGCTAATATTTAAAGCATCAACAGGTAAGTTCAGTTTTTAATGTGCTCTTAATAAACTCTGCCTCCTTTTCCAAGTCTCAGTTAAATTTGACAGCTTAGAATGTATACTTCTCACTTTTTATATGAGACAGATTTGTCCTGCACAGATGTGACAGACAGATAGGAGAGAGAAATGTGATTAAAATGGAGGACTCCTATATCTGGGAAAAAAGGAAAAATTATTGTGTCTATAGATAATGAAAATCTTTCTGTTAATATTCTATTTTATTCCTTTAGATAAATTTGTCTTATTTATTCTAATAATAACATTGTAGTTTAGCTTTATTAAATCTAGATAAAAAGGTATTTAGGTTTTCTGGACTTCTAACTATGAATAAAGTAGCTAACTGCATCACTGAATTATAGTTTCATATCAGTTCATTCAGGTTTATAGCATCATTGCATTTTTGATTGGTATATAGTGTAATTCTATTACATTTTATATAGGCAAAATTATAATTTAGTCTAATTTTTAGTTGGCAATGGTGGCAATGGTGGGTCATTATTAGAAAAAATATATTTTAGTGAGATAGCTTGATTATGAAATGACTGATAACCTCAATTATATTTTCAGGTTCATGAAAATTAAATGATTTGAAAGAAGGTAGCAGGAATTTTTTTTTGTTCTTGAAATTTCATTTTTTACTTTTAAATATTTTTTCCTTAATTTGCATTTTCTTCTCTCGTTTTTCAGGATGAATTATATTCTATTAAAATTGCTTTTTAATTTTTTCTCCCTTTATTTTATTTTTATGGCTTTCTTTTACCTACCAGTTGCCTAGGTAGCATTTGAAACATTGTGTTTCTTATGACAGAATAAAATGTCATGCTGCTGCTTCCTTACAGAAGCATTTTTAAAAAGTCTCAACCCTTAATTCTCAAAGAACGATGTCAGTCCTGTAATACCCTTAGACGTTAGCTGGCCTTGAAGATGGGGAGATATAATCTGTTCCTGCCTGCTCAGATTTATGTTGAATTTCCTTCTGTGGCTATATTATTAATTGTGGCCAAGCTAACTTGCAATTTATTTGGAACAATTTAACTTCTTAATCTCCTTGTTCTTTGAGGAAACAAAGGGGATAGAGTTAGCCTGTGTCTCTATAAAATCTGAAAAAGAGATAAGAGGATGAGATTTCCCATTTCAATTAACAGCATTAGAATGAGAGAAGAGAAGGTTAGAAACTCATTTATTCTTTCTATCAGTTGAATTATTGCATAGGAAAAGAAGTTACTTTGCAGAATGTAGGGTAATTTAAAGATTTATTTTTATGCCTGTAAAATATCATGTGTATCTACGATATTAAGAACAAACATTATCCATGTTACCTTATACCAGTTATGCTCCAGATATAGTCATTTGACAAATTTATTGAGCATCTACTATGTGCACCATACTGAGAGGGTACAAAAGAAGCTTGAGATATCATTCTTGGCCTTAGGGAACATATTGTAGTTAGGGAAACAAGACATATACATTTAAATAACATTACCTGTAAAGAGTGGAGAAGAGGAACCTATTTTAGGGGAAAGGTAGTAACTCAAGCATTTACACTTATTTGTCTAGGTGGGACATCTAGGTGAAAAATATTGTGCATAGTTGGAAATATTAGTCTGTAGCTTTAGAGAGAGGTCAGGTGTGCAGATAGAGACAGGAGTCATTTATGTTGTGGTAAAGTTAAGGTTGTAGCAGAAACTGATAGTGCTAATGGGGAGAAAAGAAAGAGTAGGGACAAGGATAAAATTTTAAAGAAGATTAATATCAAGGGGAAGGGAAGACAAAGAGGATCCAGAAAAAGACACAGAGAAGGAATGATAAGAAAGAGAAAAGAATAATCAGGAAAATGTAACTACAATTTTAGAAGTCAAGAGAATTGAGTGGATGGTGAGAAAATTTCAAGATAAATTGGTGGGTTCTTCCTCCCTGGAGGTCTATAAGAAGATGCTGGACAACCTGTTGCCATGGAGTTTTGTTTTAGGAATGAATTGGACTGGATAAGTGCTCAGGTCTTAAACCTGAGTACCTTCAACATATTACTATGTTAAAAACTTGATTATATTAGTATTATTTATTTTTATTACATCAGTTCTCTCTCTTCTTGTTTCTGTCTCTATCTGTCTCTCTGTCTCTCTGTCTCTCTTGTGCCTCTCTCCCATTGGGTCAGTATTAGTCAATAGTAAGAGACAAGCGGGTCTTTGACATAACAAGATTTTATTATTTTAACAACTATGAAAAAACTCACTATAGCTTAAAATAATAGAAACTTAAAATGGAGCAACTACTAAGGAACTCTTATAAATTGCAGGGTTTAATAAGCCTCCTATAGCAGATAATGTTTAACCTTAAGAATGAAAACCATTTATTAAATTCTTACAAAGGGCTCTAGGAATAAAATTACAAAAATGAAACAATTCTTACCCTCAAAAAACTTCCATTGTAAGAGGAGGAGATAATATAAACAGAGGAGTATTGGCCAGGGTAGGCATTTTGGTTCAGAAATTGGTAGAGATGGTTGGGGGCGGGGCTGAAGGACTAGACTGACATTTCCAGGACAGGGACAGAGTTGTTTTGATCATTGTTTTAAGATCTGGAGAAAGACAGTGGTGAGGAGTATAGATGTTGACAAGGTTGAAAAAAGGTCCAGAAAGTAGGATGTAAGGTGATGCAAAACTGTGACTCACCAGTTATAGTGGGCTCATATTCATACCAATGGGGACAGTGGCTCCTCAGAGCAGAAGTTATGAATGCTAAAACCTTAATGCCTTTAGGATTTGGTCTGGGTGGTGAGGCAGCTAGAGAGAAGGTGGTCAGGTAGTGGAGAGCAGAGAGACAGGAATGAGGAGGGAATGCAATCCAGATATGGGGTGATAACTTATACAATTGAATGTTGTGTGTTAGTGCCAAAAAAATGGTCTTTTTTTTTTTTTTTGGCTGGACTGGAGTACATTAAAGGGAGTTATATGCAGTAAATCTGAGGTCAGCTGATATTTGATCATAAAAGATTTTACATGCCAAAGAGAGTAGTTTGTATTTTATTTATATTATCTATGCTTGTAGGTTTGTTATTTCATTGGATCTGGCTCTTAGTGAACCCATTTGGGGTTTTCATGGCAGAGATACTGGAATGCTTTGCTGTTTTCTTTTCCAGCTCATTTTATGGATAAGAAAAATGAGGCAAATAAGGTTAAGTGACTTGCCTGAGTTCACACAGGTTGTAAGTGTCTGAGGCTGGATTTGAACTCAGAAAGATGAATCTTCTTGACCTCAGTCCCAGCACTCCATCTACTCTGCCGTCTAGCTATCCTTGTATTCATAGGTGCCTAGATGGTGACTCAGAGTCAGGAAGACCTTAGTTCAAATCTGTCTTTAGACACTTAGTGACTGTGGAATCTGAACAAGTTACTTTACCCCTTTCTGCCTCATTTTCCTCACCTGCAAAATGGAGTTATTAATAGTACCTATCTTCTAGTGTTGTGAGGATAAAATGAGATGTTTCCAAAAATGCTTTCCAAACTTTAAAATTCTACATAAATACTGTTTATTATAGTTCTTATTACTATTATAAAAATAGGAAAATTTTGGAGATGTTTTTTAGGACAGGTCAGTCTGATATGATCAAAATAAAACTTTGGGAATTACTTTGACATCTCTGTAGAGAATGGACCCAAGAAGAGTGAAGCTTGAGGAACGTATACTGAGTAACAGGCTATGGGCAACAATCCAGACCTTTAGTACTTGCATATTTTTGTTGATTAAAGTTTCTTAAACATTTGTAAATGTGTGACTTTCCCCCCTTTGTTTATGTACATATATATTCATCTGACATTTTGAAGATGGGACTAGGAAAAAGGAAACTGGGAGGGATCTGTCAACCTCACTAAGTTTTCACCTTCAATATTTTGGCCTGTCTGTTGAAGAACTCACTGTTGAGACTTTACCTTAGTGTTTTGGGGTCTTTTCCTGCCAAATACTGTTCTTTTGCAGGATTAAATAGCCAAATCAGTGTTGCCTGAATCCTGATCCTGCTGAGAATATTAAGACCCCATACAGGTTATGATACAGATTAGCTAGTGAGATCTCTGTTGGAGAAATAAAGTGAGTTTTCTAAATGAATTTAACAACTGCTGAGAACCTTTTTGTAGCATCATGTGTGAGTGTGCGTGGTAGCAGTAAACCTTTGATTTTCTCCGTGTTCTTTCAGAAGTTGCTGTGGTGAGTCCCTGTTGATTTATGAAAGCACTTCATAATTTTATTTTATTTTTTACTTTCCTTTTTTAATCAGATAAGACAGTGATCGATCATTTTCATTAGCTAAGTAATTTGAAGCGTTATTCATTATCTAGTTGATGTAATGATGAGGGGGAAGAGTAAGTTCATTTTTATTTGTACTCATAAAAATGACTTGGAGGACATTCAGTGTCAGTTTTGTTTGGGTAAATGAACCACATCACTAGGTAATATGAAATGCACTAATAAGCACATGGTTCTTACTGATCAATCTTTTACACTGCTGTTCAGAGGAGAGTCCAGAAAGGTGAATAAATTGATGATCTCAAGATTTCTTTGCTTCTATCCCTTTGATTTTATCTCCCCATGTCATCTCTTTCACATGGCTCTTGGTGGTGGTGCTTAGGTCATTTAGCTCTTCATATCCTTTTATTTGTGAATTTTTGTTAAATATTAAGGGCTACTGATACTGCCCTTGTTACTTCACATAACACTTTAACAACTATTTAACACCTGTTTAAAAGTGCAAAGAGAAAACATATGATTCCTTTGTCAGATTTGTTGCTGTGAGTTTTCTAAAGGTTTCCAAATAAAGTGTTGAGCCAAGGAATATACAATACTGCACATATGTTAATGCTGTGGCAGACAGCAATTGGGGCTTTTTTCCTGTTCCCATATTGTGTCCTGCAGGCTACAGTTACTCCTTGGAACTCATAGTGGTAGGTAAATAACTCTAGACTTCCTTTTTTTTAAACTCTCTCTCTCTCTTTCCTTCCTTTGAGCCCATGATTGTTGTGTACTGTGAGAGCTTGTCTGATAATATATCACTAACACTTTTTTCAATATACCTTTCTGTATTCTTACAGCTGACTGCCAATAAAGCTCCCTGCTGAAATAGAACTAAATTATAGAACAGATGGGAGATTATTTAGAGTTGTATCTTATATTTCTTTGAATCCCCTACAGCGTCTTGCCCATAGTAGACTCCCAATAAATATTTGCTGAATGACTCTCCATACAGTGTAAGTGAAATACTAAAGATAATATCTTGTATATGGGTAGCATTTTGGAATTTTCCAAATGTATTCCCATCCATTTGTTCATTTGATCCTAATAATCATGCAAAATGATTAGGGTAAATCACAGGTGATGTGAATATAAAAATGGGTAGTTAAGCCTTGTTGATTCTTCAACAATCGCCAACTCAACATACCTACTTTGGCCATGCTTTGAGACTATGGATCTATTAGTTCACTGAAATGGATACTTCTTCCAGTGATATAAATTATATCATATCCTTGCTCTGTTTTTTGACTTTCTTTGTATCACCATTGTTTAGCACAGTTGCTTGTACAAAATACTTATTGGCTGACTTACGTGAATTGTCAATGCCCTCCCATAAATCCTTTCCAGTTTTTCCTGGAAACAACAAATTGGGGTTTCCTTTTTGGAACTCTTCAAGGGTTGTTAGCAATGGAGCATATGGGCTTTCCATCAGGTGTTCCTCACCCTCATCACATCATCCTTATCCTGCTCATGTTTCTCTGATGACATCCGCTACATTTCTTCTCCTATGTAATTTGGCTTTGGTATATAAGTTTCAGCCTACTCACACCCACAATGTGCCTTTATACTGCTCTCTGGATGACCTCATCTTATATTCTTAGGGACTATGGTCCTACATGACTCATAATCACATCATATCACCAGAAAAAAATAATAATGTTAAAAAAGATAGGCCTTTGTTTCAAGGAAAATCTGTTATTAAAGGTAAAAAGCTTTCCAAAGGCAATACAGCCTACTTTCTTTCTAATTAATTCTGGATTTTATGATAAATCATAAGCTCAGAAAAATCCAAATTTTTTGTGGTGCAAAGGGAGATTTAGGATGAGGGTAAGAGGCATCATTATGTAACCAATGGTTTCTCTTCAGGATGGAGAGGCATCATCAAGGACCAGATTATAGGAAAAGATATAGGCTGTTCATGGAGTAAGTTCAAGTGTGGAGAGCCTGAGTATAGTGTTTGCATCCATAAAATATTAAGAGACCTAAAGGAAAGCTTCCAGAATATTGAGTTCATTCATTCTGGAGAATTTTATTTAATAATTTTGAAATTTCCTTTTTTGGGTATGTTGAAACCTTAGTAGTAATGATGACTTTTAAAAATAGGGGTAATAGAATTTTATTTTCAAAGAGCAGCTTGGTACTTACCATTAGATTTTGTGAAATGGATTTTTCTTTAGATTTTTCTTCAGGGAAGACATGGATAAGTATCACTCAGGACAAGAAAGTGTAGAGGAATTGTGAACTATAGGAATTCTCCTATGGTTATGAAATAATGATTCTGCTTCAGTAGAATGATCCTTTGAGCTGTATAGAATAGTTATGGTGACAAATATAACATATACTTATTAGAGATGAGGTCATTTCAGTACAGAGAAGTGACTTGCCTATAGTTAGACACTTAGTGATAAACCAGGAATAGATGAGAGGTCACTTGATCCCTAGTCTAGCAGTTCATCCATTATTTAATTACTACTCATTCTTTCAGGCAAGTTGATGCAGTCATACTATACAATCATTTAGGAGTAGCTTCTCACACTTACTGTTAGTATTATTACTGATATATTCCAAAATAATCAACAATATTTAATTTTCTCAAGATGAAGGCACTTTAGCAAAAGCTTTTTAAATGTTGGACTATAATTCTAGAAATTCAGCTACCTCATAGCTGCCATGGTAGAGAGTTGCTTCTTTCCCACAAATTAGAACACCATGATGCCTTCTCTCACAGAAGGTGAACTTTGATGACAACAAACAAAGCCTTTCATAGTAAGTTGGTGGCCCCTGTGTGGTGCTTTGCTTATAACTAAGGTACTGGGAAAACTGTCTACATGGGGAGTATAACCTGGGGAAAATTTTGAAATGTCATCAGGGCTAGTTGGTATCCACCATTCTAGGTCTGATATAAGTGAAAAATTGAAAATAAATTGAAAATAAAGAACTGGAAAGCTAATGGAATGTTCCAGGAGGGTCCCAGTTTAGAAAATGAAGAAATACATGTTTAAAAATAATATTGATGTAGGCCTCATAGTAGCCAGCCTTTTAGTCTTATGACCTACATTTTTTTTATAGTCTCAGGCAATAGGTAGTTCAGCTCAATTTTATCAAAAAATGCAGTGAATTTTCTTCAGGATCTCAAGTTCACTGCCATTAAGTGACATTCATCTTTTTTTTAGCATCAATATTCTTCTTGTGACACTGTGGCTATAAAGCTTGAAATACCAATCTTAGAGGAGAAATTATAGGTGATACCCCTCCTCCAAAGGGTTATAGATAGGTCCATGACACTTTGAAGGACTCTCATTTTGTATTTTTTTTTGATTGAGGATATATTTTAATTGGTTTCTTTTGTTTTTATAGTAATAAAATTTCCCCTGACATTACTTTCTCTTCTCTCCCAGAAGGTCATTCCTTGTAAGTCAATCCTTATAATCAAGGATTTTTTTTTAAAAAGTAAGAGACATGTTGAAAAAAAAAAGAGTCGAGGGATGTCATTTCTTATATCTCTTCTTTGGAGCCAATCTTTTTGCTGATGTGCTGTTGTAATTTTGTAAGTATATATTTTAAATTGTTTTAGGCTGTTTCTGATTCCCATTTTATTGTTTTAGTCATTATGTATGTCATTTTATTGGCTCTGGTTACTTCACTTTGAGCCAATTTATGTTTTTTATTTTTTCTGTATTCATTATATTCATTTCTTATAGCATAATAATACGGTCAACTCTCAACATTCATGCATTTAACTTTCATGAATTCTTACATTTACATGATTTTATTAGTACTCTCATTTTCATTCTCACATTGGAAATCATACAAGTGGGGCTAGGCACAGTAGAGAAAAGAATGAGAGGTAATCATAAGTTTGTGAAATGGCTGATATCCTTCAGGGTGCTTCACTGATCTTGTTACGTCTACTGAAGCAGAGTAAAGAGCTCTCCTTGTGCATTTGTTGCATATATATTTTCATTGTTTGCCTTTACAACTCAAGGTTTGTGTTGCAGAGATGTTTTCATTGCTCTGATCAAATTTATGCATCCTTCATGATCTCCAACACTATCCACCAGCCACAAAAGACAGAGTATTGGGAGGTAATGATGAGACTTCACTAGTCTCAACTGTAATGAAGCATGGAAGTAAAAGATGTTACTGGAATATTTCTGTTCCCTAGTACAAATGGGATTTGGACATATCACAACTCCTCAGGGACTCATTTTCCTCATTTCTAAAAATAACAGACACTTAAATGAAATGATAGTAGAACTGTGAAGTGGTCCAGCCTCTCTGTAAATCTATTTGGAACTATTATCATTGATAGCACCAATAGTACTATGATCCTGAAGAGATGAGGTATGAATGAATGAATGAATGAATAAATAAATAAACAAACAAAGAGGATAATGATTCATGTACAAAAAATTATAGTAACTCTTTTTGTATTGGCACAGAACTAGGAACTAAGCTAGTGAGGATGCTTATCAATTGGGAAATGGCTAAACAGACTTTGTCATATTAATGTAATGAATACCATTGTGCCATAAGAAACATCGGTTTCAGAGAAATCTGAAAAGACTTACATGAACTGATTCAGGGTGAGCAATAACCAGGAGAATAATTTATACTCAACAATATTGTAAAAATAAATCAGTTGAATTTGATCCCCTCTAAATTCTCTATTTGCTCCAAATCTATGAATTTATGACTATTATTGTGATGATTGTGACAAGATTGTACCACCGGTTCTCTAAGTGAGATAGGAAACTACTAAATCCTGGAAATTGTTACTATGAGCTCTATGTTCTCCTGGGGACTCTTTGTTGGGGGAGGGAGGACTGTTTGGGTGGGAACAATGACTATTGGGGAGGGCCCATTTTTTTGGCAAAGAAAAGAAGAGACATGCATGCTATCTGACATCTTTGTGTTTTTAAAAGCTGTGCCAGTCTTTTAATGACTTAAGCAATTTGGTTGCATAAATTTAGAATTGAATGACAATGGAAAATTGAACAAAGCTGTCTGTGTGGTATGTAAATAGGACAGTGGTGTGCTTGAACACTAAGTGGTTCATGGGACCTGACATAGACCCAGGAAAGCTATTCACAAGGGAGGAAAAAACCCAACCTAAAATATGTAGACAGACTAGAAGGTGCGACTGCCCATCCTTCCATTCACATTAAAAGTGCTTTTTAACATTCCATCAAAATTCCTTTTCCATCCTCAGTTAGGTAAAATGTTCAGGGTGTTAGATATTCTGATTGCTTTATTCTTATTTTTTATTCTTATTTTTAACTGAGGATGAAGCAAACGCCTTCTCTGTTTTGACTCCTGCCATGGACTATTTTTTATAGTATTTAAGTAGACTCTCCTGCCCTAGGAGAATTTGATCAATAACCCAGAAATATTTCTTTGATTTAGTATTTTTTACTTTGCCCTAGTACAGTTTGACAAACAACAGAAATCATTCTTTGATTTAGTCCTTTGTAGTATTGCACATTTGTTATTGTTAAATCCTTTAGACAGCAATTGGAGACATTCAGTTATCGTCTATATGTTCTGACCTTAGGATTTAAGGTGATTTTTTTTCCCTCCTCACTCTAAGATAAGCCTTCTTGATACCAGGTGATTATTATTTGATTCCTTTCCCTAATATAGTAGTGTGAAAAAAATTATAAAAGAATGTTGTTATGAGTTAGATTAGTTGAGAATAAATTATATTCAATAATTGCATACTTAAGGAACAGAACATTTGCCAAAGTTCAAAATGAAGGGAATTTAACCTAAAGTTCAAGGGGAAAGTGATAGAAAAGTTTCTTTTTAAACTATGATTGATTACATCCTCGAGGTGTATTCACAAGCTATAATTTTCTACTTAACCATTTCTGTGATCTATTTCAGTAATAATTCTGGTGCTCATTTTTTCCTCCTGGTATTTGTTATCTGATATTTGAGAGAATTAGGGGAAATTTTGTTTCATTTATTCAGAGGAAAGGTACCATTATATTAAAAAAAGTCTAACTCTTATGAGATCAATATGCAAAGAATAATGGGTCCTCCTTTTGTCTTTAATGCTAAAAAATTAAAATATAATTGAATAATATTCATTTTGGAATTTAATGTTTTGGAAGAGTCAGGAAAAGAAGTGATCCTTGATTTATAGAAAGGAAAAATAATACATATTCATGTTGATACACCTCTCTATTTCCTGAGCCTATAACTGGTATCCTTTTTAAACCCCAGCATCCTCTAGAAGAACATATGCTATCATCCAATCCTATAATAGACCTTCTTATCCTATTCAGTCACATGAATCAGACATATGATAATAGCAGTGATTCTAAAGCATCCTCTAGTCTTATTAAATGAGGCTTAAGGATTGGCCAGTTAAGTGGTACAATGGATAGCCATTGCCGGATCTGGAATTCAAATCCAGCCTCAGATACTTACCAACTGTGTGACCCTGGACACTTAATCCTATTTGCCTCAGTTTCCTTATTTGTAAAATGAGACAGAGAAGGAAATGGGAAACCATTCTAGTATCTTTGACAAGAATACCCCAAATGAGGTCATGAAGAATTAAACACAACTGAACACTAATAGGAATTGTGAAAATCTAGGTTGCCAATATAGGGTAAGGCAGACTTCACTCTATTGTATTGAACTTTGAAAATATTTTTAAGGGAAGGCTAACATGTGAATGATTCTCTTTCAGGGGAAAAATTAGCCTCATTGGACATTGTAAGTGATAAAGTGGAAGGGAGTACAAGTCCATTGGACAGTGTTGTTCAAATGGACATTTGAATGGACAGAAGATGAGGTATTAATAGAAACAGACATTAGGCAGTCATTAAAGTAAAACTCTAAAGGAAGGGTGAAACAGAAAACACTGCATTATTTATTTGGGTTAAATGGGAACTTGCCAAGGCAGAGACAGCTGGCTTTCTGTTTTTTGCAATTGTTTGTAGACTTTAGCTTGGAAGAAGCTGCCCATCAGTTTTGAAATTTTCATAATTTTCACCTTGGCACCAATTTTCATTCTGAGGTCAAACCTACACAGAGGGAGAGGGAAGTGGAGAACTGGAACAATAATCTAGATAAGTCAAGACAAAAGACATTTTCATTTGAAAATAATTAGGTAAGTGAAGAAAGGTAATGACCAACTTGGTTAAAATTGTTCCAAATGAAAGTGAATTGAATAAGAATTTAGACTTGGAATGAGTAGTTTAAAACTGACTCAGACATTCACTATATTATGCCAGGCAGGTCACTTAACTTCTCTTTGCCTCAGTTTCCTTAACTTTAAAATGGTAGTGCTAATACCTTACATACTGTTGTGAGGATCAAATGAGATATTTGAAAAAATTTGGAATATAATAGGTGCTAAATAAATGCTTATTCCCTACTTCTTCATATACATCTCACAGAACTGTTGTGAGG
Source organism: Macrotis lagotis (assembly GCF_037893015.1). Classification (NCBI taxonomy): domain Eukaryota; kingdom Metazoa; phylum Chordata; class Mammalia; order Peramelemorphia; family Peramelidae; genus Macrotis; species Macrotis lagotis. Next base: position 59,751,788 of record NC_133664.1, on the reverse strand, counting down.
GGTACATGATCTCATTTGTGCAGTGACTTGCAAAGCTTTATTTGCAAACCAAAGTATATTATGTTTGCTATATTATTATGAGTATATTAAGTAGATTTCATTGGGGAAATTGATGCTCACAGATGAAGTGTGGGTTGCTATGTGATGCTATATCATTGCAAATTGTGGAGTCTGCCATTTCTAAATAATAGAAATTGTTCCTGACTCAAAGGTCAATATTAGGCTTATATGCATCATATGCCATTGACATATGTGTGGGTAGTGACATAATAAACTATAAGTTTAATAAATAATAAACTATAAATAAACTATATAAATATAAGCGATATATATAAACGATATATATATACATATATATATATATTTATATAAACTATAAGGACATGTATGATTAGAAAAGGGACATGTTCTGGGATCTTAGAGAGAAGGAGCAGTGACAGATGACCCATGTGGTGCATTCGACCTTCAACAGGTATGTCTTTGGGATATTTATAGGAGGCCTTGCTCAAGAACTACACAGGCTGAGAAGGTAAAGATGAGTTTTAATCAGTATTACTAGAGGGAATATCTATACCAGTGAGATACTTGAATAATTGAAGCATGAAATTTAGAATGAGTGATAGCATTTTTTCAAATTCTAATCCCTTGAATTTGCCATTTGCACATGTTTGTTTTCTTATAATTCTCAAGAAATAGGAATTGTGGTATCATTCACTAACAAATTTTTGGTAAATCCAAAAATTAAACAACAAATGATTCAAATGTAATTTCTAACTCCTGAACTAATCTTGATCTCATCCCTATATTCCCATTGGTGAGAATTTATAATTTTTGAACAGGTCACTTTGACTTGATCACTTGAATTGGAAGAAGTGACCTGTCAATTATCACATATACAAGAAATCCTCCCATTGCATAGCCCTGAATGTCAAAATTTATTACTCCAAACTCTTAAAAAATACTTTCTTAAAAATAGTACCATTACAATATTTTGTTTTCTTCATAGTATTGTATGAAAAGATAAAATTATTTAAATTAGAATTGAGAATGAAATATAGTTCAGGATTATTGACTTTGTATATCAGTCTTCTTAAGCAAAATTTTATGGATTTCAATTATTCAAATATTGAGAAGAAATATCTTTTTATTTTGGTTCTAAATCATTAAAATAGTAATTTAATTTTCTGTCTTTGAATCCCACATTCTTGATACTAATAAAAAGGAAGATCTGTTAACATTGGTGGTTATCTTGGAATATTGATTGTATATCTTTAAGGTATGCTTGATGCTTTGTTAGATATAATTTTCATATTCTTGAATAAATAATTTAATACTCTGAGCTCAATGGCATAGTGACATTGACTTATTAATCAATTGATATGTAATATGATATATAAAGAAGTTATATGTATCACCTGCTTATTCAAAATTGCCACTTTCCATTTCTTTCCCATGTCTTTCCCATTATCCTTCATTATCGAAGACCATGATATCAAAGAGATGATGTCATGACATGCAAGTGAATTGGATTTGAGTGAGAAGGTGCTATGTTAAGGTACCAGACTCACTTTTTCCTCTGGCCATCTAGGTTCAATGGTCAGATATGGATCAGGACAAGTGGAGAATTTCTCTTTAGGGCTCTTTAGAGCTGTTTTATTTTTACATAAAAAAGAGCTTGCTCCTGAGTCTGTGACTGTGGATTACTATGATATACTTGTCAATATCCGAGTTAATTCTCTTCTTTGGATATCTGTTTACAACAATCTGTATGATCAGGGTGATGATGATGATGATGATGATGATAAGATGATCTCTGTGGTTCCTTCTAATTCTAGGTCCTCTGAATTCTAGAACTTGTCCCTCACTTTCTTTGTTGAAATATAGCCTATGATGCCAGAATAGAGATTCCAGCGTAAATTTATGTAAAAATTAGAGGAAATTGTCACCAAGTTAGATTCTTTTAATATATCAACTACTTTCTACATTTTGGGGAAAGGGAGTTGTGGTAGGGAAGTATTTAAAAGCTACATTCTCTTTCAAGCCTTTTGGTACCAGTTTGTAAACTGAATACTTAAGTGTCCTTAATTATTTTTTTCAGATCACTAGAATCCCATTTAATAACTGAGTGATCCACCAATTCATTAAATAGTGTCATAGTAGCCTAAAGATTTCAGGCTAATTCCAAATTCTTGGGGGGGGGGTCGCATCCTTGCTGGGAGTATCTGGCTCTTTCTGATGGATTTTACCTTTGTCTGTCTACAGACTTGTGTATGCACTTTGCAAAGTGTTAAAACTGCTAGGTGACTCCTAATTTATGCAGTTGGGTATTTCATAAATGAATTTTTTGCCTGCAAGCATTTTAAACACTAATATTTATGCAAGTATTCAAATAAATGCAAGTGCATCTGTCTGAATATATGATACCCAAGTATGCATATGCATGAACATTTGTACTAGGGGGCCAAGTCCCCAAAGTTAAGAATGCTGATGGTATATTTTCAACTTTTCTTCTTTTGATTGTAAATTTCCTTAAGTAGAAAAAAAGCATTAAAGGGAATAATACTTCTAATCAATAGTTGTATTTCAAAACAAAATGCTTTTATTCATTGAATGAATTTTAAAGTATAAATTAATTTTTAAAAGGCACTTGCATTTCACTTCTTTATAAGCCAATTCCTTAACAATTCTGTAAGCTGACATAGGCTATGTAGAGTAAGGTGTGGTAACTTAGTGTTTTCTCACATAGAATGCATATTCTAGTGTCATATTTCATCATAAAATGATTCATAGAATTACAATATCTGAAGTGGAGGAAAGCTCAAAAGTCATCTAATCCAATCTGTCCCTGACTGAGACCCTCTAGCTAGGGTAAAGGAACACTTGGCCCACAGTCTGTATAAAGTCTACAAAATAATTTGGTCTGGCCCTGCTAAGGCAACCACAGATGGAACTCAAAATTCAATAAATCTAGAACTTTTTTATGGGTGAATTAAATGTTTGTTCTCCAGGACCGCCTCCAGCGGTTCTTGTTCATATCTGGCCACTGGACCCAAATGGCTCTGGAGGAGGAAATGAGGCTAGTAATTTAGCATACCCCCCCCCACTCAAATCCAGTTCAGATGCTTGTCATGGCATCACCTCTATGATGTGATGGTCTTTGAGAATGAAGGACAATTACCAGCAGCAATTAAAAGTTTGAATTTGACAGGCTAATTTTTAAGTTGATAATTTTATAGGCCCATGAATGGGGTTATAAATATACAAACAGCCTTTTGCAAAAAAAAAAAAAAAAGATTCCTCACCTTTGTCTATCTTCTACATAAAGGAGTTTCTGGTTTCTGCTTGGAGATCATATGTACCTTCAGAGATAACTAAGTTCATTTTGGAGTTGCTTGGATTATAATCATGATCATCACCATCATCAACATTTATATAGGACTTTAAGCTTTTTAAACAGGATTTTAGATTTGTTTTCTCACTTTAATTTCCTAACAACCATAAAAACAAAATATTTAAGGTACTTATTTTGTAATTATTTTTGTATTATAGATTTCTATGTTGTCCTTTATCTCCCTGTTAGATGGTAAATACCATTTTAACAAAAGATTAGCATTGTTGAAACTTTTTGCTTCCCTTCTACCCTCCAACACAAGGTCTTTTGTACAATAAATACTTAAGGTTTAGCTATAACTAGGTGGTGCACTGGATAGAGCACTGACTCTGGATTCAGGAGGTCCTGAGTTCAAATTTGATCTAGACACTTAATAATTGCCTAGCTAGGGGCGGCTAGGTGGCGTAGTGGCTAGAGCACCAGCCCTGGAGTCAGGAGTACCTGAGTTCAAATCCGGCCTCAGACACTTAATAATTACCTAGCTGTGTGGCCTTGGGCAAACCACTTAACCCCATTGCTTTGCAAAATATAAAAAAAAAAGAAAAGAAAAAAGAATAAATGCCTAGCTGTGTGACTTTGGGCAAGTCACTTAACCCCATTGCCTTAAATAAATAAAAAAATCAGTACTTAAATATTTACTTAATCAATCAACAAACATTTATTAAATACCTTCTATATGCCAGGTGATACAGATATAAATACCACAAAACTCAAACAATTTTTTACTTTTAAGAAACTTAATTTAACATTTAATAAAATTAGCAATTGATCACACATAACAATAATTATCATTTAATAAACTTCATAATCAATTCAATGCAACAAACATTTATTAAGTCCCTAGCATGTATAAGATATTAAGGATTGAAAAACTGAAAGTAAGTTGTTCATGTTCTCAAGGACCTTACATTCTCCTGGATATAATATGAATGAATGAATTCTCCGAAGTTTCATACTAGGCTGTATTATGTTCAACATTCTTTATCAGTGATTTAGGTTTGAATATAAAGTTCATGCTTATCAAATTTCTAGATGATACAGAATAGGGAGGGAAGAGGGATCCAAAATGTTTGCAACAGGCGAGAGAAATAGACCAAATTCAATAAGGTGAAATTTAATTATTTCATTAATCATTTCATTTCATTAGTTTTGGCACTCAGATTTAGCACTTTGATTTTAATTTGGAATTACACTGACCTCAGAGCTGCCTCCTTTCTATAAAATGTTATCTTTTTTCCTCTTGCCTTCTAGGAAATCCTGTCTTCATTCCTCTTTCCCAAAGAACAGTTTTGGTAGACTTGGCTATTCCTGTCCTCTACTCAAAATAGCTTCCCTTAGCATTCTGGTCTGCTTTTTGTCCTTTGTCTGAGTTATTTCAGAGACTGACACTTCTCTTCTTAGCAAAGGTATGTGGTGACTTCTTTCTATTGCCATCTCTGACCAGTAAAAAGTCTTCTGATTACTCAATTGGTGGGTTTTATCCACCTCATCCTTCCTGCTCCTAATTTTTATAGCTATTTATATGAGGTCCTTACTCTATCCCTGGCTAAGGGAGTAATTCTCTAGCCCTCCAACTTTAGTTCTAAATTATTTCCTGCCACACTAGTACCTTCTGTGTTCATATGTTACACAATAAACTGAGTCAATTTAAAGCAAATCTGATAGTAATTCCTTTATAAGTAAATATATTTCTTGCCCCTTAAATTTTTTTATGAACTTGACAGGCATCAAAAGTCTTGATCATTTCCTTATCCAAACAAGAAAAGAAAAAGAAAATTGTAACTGTGACTCTATCATACATTTAAAAAAACATATAATAAATTTGACATAGTAATTCTAATACTGTCAAGCAAAACATAACCTCATATTGACCATGTCAGAAAACATATGTTTCATTCTGCACCTCTATTTCATCTCCTCAATCCATTTTTTAACATAGAATTTCAATAACTATGAACTGGGGGGGGGGTCTTTCTTCATAGTTCATTAACTGAGGAGGCTAGTCCCAATTCTCCACAATATAATATTGGTTCACTTGGAAGGTAAGGTAAATGGGCATCATCCTCCTTTACAGGCATTCAGGGCAATGTAAACTCCTTGGGATTAAGTACTCCTGTTATATTCAACCCTTCTCCCCTTTTTTTGCTACCTTCAACTTTCTGCACAATGTCTTTTTTTTTTTTTGCAAAGGACTGTTTTGTATATTTATGACCTCATATGTTAGATACCTAATAAATGTTGATTTATTGGATAGAATTATATAAATTTCTGATTCCAAAAGCTTTCTTTGATGAAAACTTTTCTACCAAGAATAGTCTTGAGACATAGCAATATTATCACAGGATAACATCCCATTTTAAAAATCTTTTTTTTTTTTGGCAAGGCAATGGGGCTTAAGTGACTTGCCCAAGGTCACACAGCTAGGTAATTATTGTTTCTGAGGTCAAATTTGAAATCAGACCCTCCTGACTCCAGGGCCAGTATTCTATCCACTGCACCCCCCCATTTTAAAATCTTAGTAAATCATTTGTCCTTGCCATCGAGGTCCATTTTTTGTGCTTTCAAAATAGTTCTTATGTTTATTGAACAAAAACTTTATATTTTGGGACATAAATGAAACATTTTTATTTCTAGTTCAGCTAATGTTTACAGTTATGCCCGTTTCCTAATTTTAGGACATTTACTAATTTCAACTTCCCTGAAGAATTTGTATTATTTAGGGAAGCAGCATGGGGCAATAGAATCTAAACGTTGGGAAGATCTGCATTCAGATCCTGATGCTGACACTTATTAGAAGGGTGACCTTGAGGAAGTCACTTAATCTTACAGAGTTTGTGTCCTCATCTGTAAAATGAATATTGTAATTGCATCTACCTCACAAGGTTGTAGAGTGGAACTAATGAGAAAATGTATGGGAAGTCTTATTCAAAAATATTCAAACAAGCATTCTATTAATGTTCTAGTTTATAATCAAATAATTCCTGGTTCTGAAACTCATGTGTTTCTTGAATATCATGAGGCTATAGGATGTAAGGTACTTTGGCATAGAGTAAGAGCTTTTAAAAAAACCTGTGGAACTGAATCAAATTGAATGACCATTTGGATTGCAATGGTACTGGAATTACAGCAAGAATTTATATCAGACTTAATATAGATTTGGTGTTCCTCTCAGCCTTAAAATAGGAACTGAGTATTCCTTTGATAAAACCTTTCAACAGGTTTGGGGTTAATTTGGTTTTTGTATGATTTATAAAGTACAGTAAAATAAACTTCCCAAGTAATGTTCAGATGCTCCATTGCACTTTATTTGTCTCAGAAATAATGTTATTTTTCTGTCTCTCTTGTTTGAATACTTTTTCTGACTTTAATGTTGTGGTACCTTACAATGTATATATTTCAGACTAGTTGCCCAGGCAGCATTAATTCTCCCAACAGTTGCCAAATGAGGTCAAATAAAAATCACTCTCTGCTGCAGCTAATGAGGGACAGATTTCTCCCCCGGAGTCAAGGCCCAATAATAATGTGTCCCTAAAGAGCAGACTGAGGAAATCCCTAGAATATGATATGTAACATTTAATAACCCTGGAATAAACTTTATAGATGTAATTTCCATAGAGTTACATAGGTATAGAATCTAGTTCACTATTTAAAAGCCGCAACTTATCGCAGCAAACTTTGGGAAAGAACCCAGGGACTATATAAAAGATGCTGTTTCACATAATCAAATGCATAAGTTTGTTTACCTAGACCCTCTTAAAGAGATCAGTTGGATTACATAAAGGACAGCAAATGAATTGAGTTAATACAAATCATTCCCCACGTTTCATGTTACTTCTATATTTATGTATGGTGCTTCAGGTCACTCTCCAGACAGGTTTAAGATTACTGAAATTATTTTGCATCCATTTGAATGTGAATCTAATGAAAAGGGAATGAAACTATTTCTGAGCCATTTCTTTCTGTAAAAAAGACTAAACCTCTAAAAGCTGCCGGTAGCCATCCTGCATTTAATTTTCCATGTGCACGTATGTAAGATGAAGAGAAACTGATATTTTTGTTTATGGTTTACAGAAATGCATACATGTTTAATTGGAGGGATATTGAAAAATTTGGTTAAAGTGATTTTTTTTCCCTGTTCTTCTATGGATTTTTTTAAACCACAAACTAGGTATGCTGGTCTCAGAATAGTCACCTATTTGTTAAATTTCTTTTTTTTTAGGTTTCTTTTTTTTTTTTTTTTTTTTGGCAAGGCAATGGGATTAAGTAGCTTGCCCAAGGTCACACAGCTAGGTAATTATTAAGTGTCTGAGGTGGGATTTGAATGCAGGTACTCCTGACTCCAGGGCTAGTGCTTCATCCACTGCACCACCTAGCCACCCTCTTTTTTCTTTTTTAAATTTTTTTACATTTTTTTTACCCAGCTACATGAAAAAGCATGTCTCACCATTTACTTCCAAAACATTGAATTCCAAGTTCTCTCCTTTCCTCCCATCCCACTCCCCCATTGAGAAAGTCAGTTACTTGCTGTTGGTTGAAAATGTGAAGCTATGAAAGGCATTACTCTGGTAGTCATGTTGTAAAAACAGACAGAATCACCCCGTTATAAAGAAAGAGAAGCCTCAAGAAAAATAAAATGGGGGAACAAAAGAGTGTGCTTCAGTTTGTATTCTGACACCATCAGTTCTTTCCATCATTTCTAATCACCTGATTGACAAATGATTGTTTGATCCCTCCTTGTCTATAAAGCCCTGAAAGTGAAAATTCAGAGAGGTTTTGGAGAATCAGTACTTTCAAAAGTAGAAGTTAAAGAAAGTTGACCTTAGTGGTAACATTAAAAAAAAACATTTAGGGAATAGGAGGAAGCTTTTGAGGGAAGAATTCAAGGTGGAAAGAATACTGTATTGTGATTTACTTTTTTTTTAATTTTAGAAAGGTTTTATTTATGTTGAGTTTTACAATTCCCCCCCCATCTCACTCCCCTCCCCCCACCCCCCCACAGAAGGCAGTTTGCTAGTCTTTATATCATGCCCATAGTATGGATTGATCTAAGTTGAATGTGATGAGTGAGAAATCATATCCTTAAGGAAGAAACACATAGTATGAGACATAGTAGAATTACATAATAAGACAACATATTTTTTTTGTTGTTTTTGCAAGGCAATGGGGTTAAGTGGCTTGCCCAAGGCCACACAGCTAGTTAATTACTAAGTGTCTGAAGTCAGATTTGAACTCGAGTACTCCTGACTCCAGGGCCGGTGCTCTATCCACTGCGCCACTTAGCCGCCCCGACAACATATTTTTTAAATTAAAAGTAATAGTCCTTGATCATTGTTCAAACTCCACAATTATTTCTCAGATAGCATTTTCCAACACAAACACCCCCAAATTGTGCCTGCTTGCTGCCCTGTTGGTAGGAACAAGTCCATTAAGGCTGATCATCACTCCCATGTTGCTGTTAGGGTGTACAATGTTCTTCTGGTTCTGCTCATCTTGCTTAGCATCAGTTCATGCAAGTCCTTCCAGGCTTCCCTGAATTCCCATCCCTCCTGGTTTCTAATAGAACAATAGTGTTCCATCACATACATATACCACAGTTTGTTAAGCCATTCCCCAAGTGATGGACTTTCCCTCAGTTTCCAATACTTTGCCACCACAAACAGAGCTGCTATGAACATTTTTGTACAGGTGATGTTTTTACCTGTTTTCATAATCTCTTCAGGGTATAGACCCAGTAGTGGTATTGCTGGATCAAAGGGTATGCACATTTTTATTGCCCTTTGGGCATAATTCCAAATTGCTCTCTAGAAAGGTTGGATGAGTTCACAGCTCCACCAACAATGTATTAGTGTCCCAGATTTCCCATATCCCTTCCAACATTGATTATTGTCCTTTCTGGTCTTATTGGCCAATCTGAGAGGTATGAGGTGGTACCTCAGAGATGTTTTAATTTACATTTCTCTAATAATTAGTGATTTAGAGCAATTTTTCATATGATTTTGAATTGCTTTGGTCTCCTCATCTGTAAATTGCCTTTGTATATCCTTTGACTATTTGTCTATGGTCTACCTAGTTATAACCTCTTCTCCCCAACATCCCCACCTCCCAGGTTTTCCCTCTGCATTTCATTTTTGTGGCAATCATTTACATTCTGATAGAGACTATTGGAAATCCTAGGCTTTGGAAATCCTAGACCAGACATTGATTCAAATTCAGAGTATACCTTTTAAGTACTGGAATGATTCTGGAACCTAGCTCTGGAACCTGAGTTCTGCCAATATTTAACCTCACTTGGGAGGGCTATGGGGGCCAATGTCTATATGATGTGATGAAATGTCATACTTGGCTACCCTAATCATGAACAAGGCCCTGTGCTGTCACTTCTGTTTGTCAGGTTATTGAGACTTATTTCTTCATTACAGGAATAACTGGTAGAATGTGCTTTTCAGAGAATCCAAAATCCATTCCCCATCCCTTTTCTTAAGTATTCCATTTTCTAAGCAGTTTGACATTATCATATAATTTTATATTCAAAAATCTTTCTTGCTAGCACAAATTCTGATTTTGGGTAGATTGCTTGCTTCTCTGAGAATCAATTATAATTATAAGGAAGAGGGAAAAAGCAATCGAAGGGATGGTTAAAATTTGAGGATTTAGTCTCAGCTAAGTGTTAACCTTCCATAAGTGGGCACCCATGCTGTTCTATATTCTGAATTCCCCGCTCATCTTGCCTTATATTTATAGGTTGTCCTACAACACATTGGAGTCAGCTGCCAAGGCAATTTGTACAATCATTTTCCCTGGAGGTCTTTAAAAATAGAATTAGATACCCATCTGTTCTTTGGAGTTTTGTTGTAATCCTGTTTATAGGCAGGGGACAGACTAGATTACCTGTCAAAAGTCCCTTTCAGAGCTGTGACTTTTTTTTAGTCGGAGGTCAATGGAGTGTTCCAAAAGTAAACGGGTTTGACAGCTGATAGAAAACAGAAACTGAATTCTCAAATGTTTGGTGTATGACTGTAGATTGGGTTGCTATAATATAAGAACAATTAAACTTCTCTTAAAACTTTTTCAAAGTAGTTTTACTTCTTTGATCCTTAAGAATACAGGATCTGGAGCCTAAATATCAATCCTAACATAATTTTTTTATAATCCCAGCTTACTATGCTAGGCATGTGTAGGATGAGGTAGATTTGAAAAAGACCCCACTTATAGTTGTTCAGTCATTTCAATCATGTCTGACTTTCTGTGCCCCCATTTGGTGTTTTCTTGGTAAAGATACTGGAATGGTTTGCCATATCCTTCTCCAGTTCATTTTACAGATGAGAAAAATGAGGCAAACTGGGTCTTACTTACCCAGGGTCACAGAGCTTGTAAGTGAGGCCAGAAGATGAGTCTTCCCGACTTCAGGCATGGTGCGCTCTCTCTATTCATTACACCACCTAACTGCCCCCCAAAGCCCAAGTTCATAGCAATTCTACCATCAGAAGTATAGTTATTGAATAGCTTGTGATTATGCCAACAGTTAGAGAAGAAAAACTCTTTAACAATCAACTGGGGTCAGGGTGGTGTTGAGATCCCAGTCCTGTAATAGGAAAGGTCTCTTGTGCTGTTTCTCTTGTGTTATTCTTACTGCAGTCCTCTGTCCTCATGCCATCTTCCTCTTCCTCCTGTTCCTCCTCCTCAGCATGACGATGATCTGTATATCATTTTTTTTTGAGGGGGTTGCAAGACAAATGTGATTAAGTGGCTTGCCCAAGGCCACACAGCTAGGTGATTATTAAGTGTCTGAGGCCAGATTTGAACTCAGGTACTGCTGACCCCTAGTGCCACCTAGTCGCCCTTCTGTATATCATTTTAAAATCTGCAAAGTACTTACTAATATTATCTCATTTCCTCCTCACAGCAATTCTGGGAGATAGGTAACATTATCCCCATTTTACAGATGAGTAATCTGAGGCAGGGAAAAGCACACAGCTAGTAAGTGACCAAGGTCACATTTGAATATGGATCTTCTTGACTTTTGATCAAATGCTTTAGCTCCTGTGCCACCTAACTGCCTCTAGATGTCTCTAACAGAGACTCCCAGAAGAAAGAGAAAGTCAGCTCCATGTGTTTATGATAATAAGTAAGATTAGAACTGTCAAAGGCATCTTTATCAGCATCATCATCATCATCATCATAGTGAAAGGAGATGACTAGAAAAAAGGTTTCACTTTTATTCATATGAAGTAAGGCTAGGTTTTGGGGTAAGATTGGTTAGTTCTTCGTGTATTTTGCTCTTGATACTTCAGCTACTCTAGTGAGCCCTTGTGATCAAAGCCAAATTCATACAAACCAACCCCAAAACACCTTTGTCCAAATCACTCTCAGTTTATCTGTTCAGATCCTTTCTTGGTCTCTAATGAAGGCTTGGGTTTGAAGAAAAGAAATGCCACTATCACTGTTGGCCAAGGTCAAGTTGCTGTTCTGTATAAACTCATACAGCTTCAAATTCAGGGTATGGGAATACTTTCAAGGGAGTTTTAAAATATAATTTAATGGAATGTATGCCTAGTGGTTAGAGATATAGTATAAATACTCCTGTGCCACAGGAAACAGAACCAAATAAAGCAAAACCAAATGTTCTTTATAACCCATTTACATATCTATCAGTCTATACTTGTACAAGCATTTTATTTTACTTACTGGTTTTATTTATATCTGAAAAAGGAATCTGTCAAAACACTACAGGTTTGAGTTAATGTTCAGAAAGAGCAGGTTGATTTGAGCCAATTCAGAATGTTCTTAATAGCTATATTTTTAATACATTTTCCACTTTCTCCATTGCATTTTATTTTAGAAAGGTTTTATTTTGAGTTTTACAATTTTTCCCCCAATCTCGCTTCCCTCCCCCCATCCCCCACAAAAGGCAGTAAGGGATTTTGGATATAATTTTTTAAGTAACTAAGGAAAAAACTATTATTTCTATTATGTTGTCTTTATTTTATGCCATTTATGAACAGGAACTGAAAAGTTTATAGATATATTAATTACTTCAACTAAAATCAATTTTTGAGGAGATGACTATAGATCAGAATTCAAAGAGATAACTTGAGTCACTTTCTTTGTCATTTGGGAAAAAAATCACTTTTGTTTGGAACTACATGTATAAAATATAATAAGTTTTTAATTAATTTTTGATTGAAAGTAGAAGTCTTTTTAGAAGGCTAGAACCATTGGAATAAATTTTAAGTTTTTGCTTCTTAAGAGTTGAATAAACTAGAATGTTCACCTCACCAATTCTATTTTTTAGAAATTTTTTTGTTCTATGTGCTGGGATGTTGGAATCCTAACTATAGAAGACCTGAGATAATAGAATAAAAATTTCAGAATTTTCGAGGAATCTTAGAGATCATGTGGACCAGTGTCCTCAATTTAAAAGATGGAGAAACTGATCACAAGATCATAGAACTCAATTTGCAAGGGATCTCAGAAGTCTTCTAGTGCAACTTTTTCATTTTGTAGAAGATTCTTCTAAGTTAGAAAGACTGAATTAGCTAGTGTTGTTGTAGCTATTCAAGCCAGTCTGAATTCACAACCAAAAACCTTCATCGAAAACATTTACAAATTTATTACTGCAAAATACATGCCACAGTATGATTTGTGTGCAAATTATTGCCTCCCGTATAGTAACTTGAGCATGAATCCACTGTTGTGTCAACAAAGAATTGTTGGACATTGTGCATTGGAAATCCTGGGATATTTCAAGTACATCATTCAAAAGAGAGCTCTTTTTCATTTCTTCTAAACTAATCTCTCTTCTGAACTTCCATAATATTCCTTAGCTTACATCAGTTATCAAATTTTGAAGTTATACTTTAACAATGTCACTTACACTAATCCCTTTCTCACTTCTTTTTTCCTCTGCAATAAAATATCAGTGCTGATTGGTTGATTGATCTGCTCTAATGAGTGATGAAGATTGAAATGCCTATTTACTGTGTACTGCAAAAGTAGTCTAGAAAAATATCTAAAAAACATATAACATTCTTAAATAGGCCATACCCTCCTTTTGTAATCCTGAGAACATTCATTTACTTGGAGGGCCTTAGTATTTGTAATCAGAAAGTGAAACAAAACAATTTCAAGTCTACTTTAATAATAGAAATAAATGATATAATAGTACTTTGACAAGTGGAAATGCTACCTAGGCAGTACATTTAAATAATTTGAAGTAATGTCAATGGAGATCTTTTTGTTTTCAAAATCCAAGGTTAGTAACGAACTCTTAAAAGAATCCTCAAATTTGGAGCACTTTCTTCATGTAACTTGTGACATCACAAGCATTTCCAATAACGTTAGTTTACTACAGAGAGGCACAGAGGAAATTTCAAAATGGTAATAAAATTGCAGGAGAAATAAATACTAAACTACAACATTAGTACATGGGTAAAGTGTTTTCAGTTGATCTTTATTCTGGGGGAAAAAAAGAACCACAACAGGAGATTTTGGCATTTATGCTGCATTGACCTGGATTGAAATCCTAATTCTAAAATATGCTGAGTGTTTATGGGCATGTCTCTGAAATTTTCTAAGGCTTGATTTCTTAAAGTGGAAATAAAAAAGGTAAGGTTGGGGGCGGCTAGGTGGCACAATGGATAGAGCACTGACTCTGGAGTCAGGAGTACCTGAGTTCAAATTTGACTTCAGACACTTAATAATTACCTAGCTGTGTGGCCTTGGGCAAGCCACTTAACCCCCTTGCCTAGCAAAATCTAAACAAAACAAAACAACAACCAAAAAGGAAAGGCATTTCTAGGGTTCTTTGTAAAACTTAAAGCAATACCTTAATATCAGCTATTCTTGCAATCTTTTCTCACATCGTTGTTTTGAGAAAAGTGCATTGTGAACTTTGAAAGCTCTTTAGGAAATTTGAATCAAATGCTTCTTTCTCTGCCCCATCCCTCCACCAATACTATATTGGTCTTTTCTCCTCCATACTCTCAATAGAGTGATTATTTAAATAATTTATGATGTATAGTGTCGCTTTCCTCTGTACCATCTTTACCTCCAATAAAAATGCTTATTGCCCATGTGACTCCATGTGACCTCGAGTCTCTTTTTTTCTGTATATAGTGAAGAAAATGAAATAGATTTCCTTTGAAGTTCCTTCCAGTTCTAGATCTATGATACATGATGTTATCAAACACCCAGAACACTTGGTAGGACACTGGTGCCTTTAGGATAAAATTCAGTTTCAAGTAGCTTGGCATTTAAAGCCTTTCAAAATCAAAATATAGTCTCAAATTTTATTTTCTTTTTCTTTCTTATGTGAGTGGTTGAATCCACTCTATAAGAGGTCTCTTTATTTCTCTTCCAAAGTGGATTATACATTCTTCCCCCCAGGTCTTGTTCAGTGTGTTCAACCTTTATGGAATCTTCTCTTTACCCTTCCTCTAAGACCCAATTCAAGACTCATCTCCATGAAACTTTCCATAACTGTATCAGCCAAAGAGAGGAGAGTTACTTGCTGATTTTTTTCTTTGAACCCTTTCCACAAATATTATAATATTTTTTCATTGAATTAGTGATGTCACCTTTGCCATGTAGTAGTACCTTTCATTTTGCTTAACTTTATATATGTGTCTTGATTCTCGCCCCAAGGTGCTAGGGCAGCTAGGTGATATAGTGGGTGGAATGCCGGACCTGGAATCAGGAAGATTCAGCTTTCTGACTTCAAATCCAGCCTCAGACATTGTGTGACCCTGGGCAAGTCACTTAGCCTACTTTGTTTCAGTTTCCTAATCTGCCAAATGAGTTGGAGAAGGAAATGGCAAACCATTCCGGTATATCTGCCAAGAAAACCCAAATAGGATCACAGAATGTCTGAAATGACTGGACAATAATAAAACCACCTTTCATTCTGTTTAATTTTGTATATGTGGCTAGATTCCCCATCTAAGATGTTGTCTTAGTCTCCTTTGAGTCCCTTTGAGTCCTCAGTGCTTACCATAATCCTTTCCATATCTATTAACAGGACCTCAGTATGTATTTGCTGATGATATTTAGGAAGTATTTCTTAGGAAACAAATGTTTCATTTTTCAGGAAAGATTATTTAATAGATATTTACACCTCAGAAAAACTTGTTCCAGAAGAGCATTTTTTTTCCCTTCAGCAAAATCTTAGCTAATGGGACTATTTTGGTAAGTGAGGGTTAGGAAAGGATTCTTCTTTCTTTAGAAGATGAAATCTCTTAAAGTTTTTTTAATGATAATTTTGAGAAGATACTTCTGTATCATTTCAACCTAATTGATTCTGTGCTTTATGTTTTGAAGAACCACAAGTTCTAATTTATGTTTTTCCACAAATAAATTCATGTGAAGACTTGAATGCATCAATAGATCCATAATATCATCAACTTGAATACTCCTTCCAAGTGTGTCTTCTCATTCTGTGCCATTCTTTTTTCCTATAATTCCACAAATCTCCCATCTGTAGATCTTAGAGCTATACCTGCTGTGTTAGAAACCTTCTTCTTAACTTTCTTAAGGTACCTATGCAACTTTCTGGTTGCTGTTATTGGTTTTCTCATCATATTTTTGGTTGATTGCCTTCTTAGATCATATCTGTCCTGGACATTTCTATAAATGCTTAGCATAGTGGCACATAGGCCCTTTATAAATACTTGTTTCCTTGCTTTCTTTTAAACTAAATTAAGCAGCTAAATGGTGCAGTGGGTTAAACACCAGCCTTGGGGTAGAAGGACCTGAGTTCAGACTGATTTTCATTTGCAAGGCAAATGGGGTTAAGTGGCTTGCCCAGGGCCACACAGCTAGGTAATTATTAAGTGTCTGAGATCGGATTTGAACTCAGGTACTCCTGACTCCAAGGCTGGTGCTCTATCTAACTGCACCACCTAGTCGCCCCTGGATGATATCTTTTATGAACTCTTAGAATTACAGCCATGGGCAGCTAGGTGGCGCAGTGGATAGAGCATTGGGCCTGGAGTCAGGAGTACCTGAGTTCAAATCCGGTCTCAGACACTTAATAATTACCTAGCTGTGTGGCCCTGGGCAAGCCATTTAACTATTGCCTTGCAAATAATAATGATAATAATGATGATGATGATAATTAATAATAATGATAATAATAAATAAAAATAAAAAAGAACTACAGCCACTAAGGGTGATAGATTGCTGGCTATTGACTCCCATTGTGAGTCTCTCTTTTGCTCTTTGGGTCAAACATATAGAGGAAAGAGGGATGAATTTGGACTCAGTTTCTCTTTTTCACTATGTCCTATTTCTCTCATCTGTAAAGTGAGTGTGTTGGACTCCATGTTCCTAACATCTCTTCCAGCTCATATATTTTGTAATTCATATAAACATAGTAGCTAAAAAATTCACCAGAGTGGAGAGAGCAATAAAAAGTCATAATTCCAGGACTATTTCTATATTCTTCCTTTTGAAGAAGGCAGAAGGAAAGTATACAATGAAGATAAGTATTTCCTTCCTCATTTTTGGAGAAATGAAAACTTTCTTTTCTTATGTTGAATCTGACTGCCAAGAATATTTTTTATTTTATTTTATTATTTTTTGTATGACAGATTAAGTGCCACAATAAGGATCTGCATTTTAGAGCTTTGGAGAATGCCGTTGCTTGCAAAGCAAGTTTGAACTCCCCATGAGATCCTGGAAGAGATAAATGCTTAAAAGCTTTTCAAAGCTACACTCTTGGCTCTATTAGAATTTAATTTCCCCACTGGTTGTGTTTATATCCATTTTGAAATATATAGCTATGAATATACCAAACATGTATCCTTAGCTGCTTCATGTGTCCTTGGGATGCAGACTGATTTTCATTTGGTCATACAATCCACATGGAACCCCCATGTACTAAATTTCCATCAAATTAATTTTGTTTTAATTTTTAATTTTTAATTTGAAAACTGTTCTATAGTCTGCTAAACTCTTTCTTCCCCCTATCATCTAAAGAACCCATCGCAAAAATGTGGTCCACCAGGAGTGGTTGTTGATTGGAGGCAGAGGATAATCTGAGTTTGAATCCCAGCTATGCTACTTCCTCTCAGTGTTTGACCTTTTATAAACTCCTTACTCTCTCTGGGCCTCTGTTCCCTCATCTGCAAAGGGAGGAGTGTACATGCCATTTTTTTGGTAAGGCAATGGAGTTAAGTGACTTGTTCAAGGTCACACAGCTAGGCAATTATTGTCTGGTGTTGGATTTGAACTCAGGTTCTCCTGACTCCGGCTCTATCCACTGTGCCACCTAGCTGCTCTTGATATGCAATTTTTAATCATCTCTCTTGTGCCAGGCAATGTGTTATGAACTTGGGAATGTCAAAAAAGACAAAAACAGTCATTACTCTCAAGAATGCCACATTTTAAAGGGATGTGATATGAAAAAAAGACAGAAAATAACAAAAAAGATCATCTTTTATATACCCTGTGTATATTTAAATAAACACACATAAATATATAGACTATATATACATATATATATATATATTCATGTAGGCTAAATAAATAGGTTAACTATATAAATCTTAAATTTATATGTACAGCTATGTATGTGTGCATATATGCATATAAAAATATATAATTATATGAAAAAGGTAGTCTCAAAAGGAGGGCATCATCATTTTGTGGTGTCTTTTAGAAGGTGGAATTTTTGTTGAGATTTAATTGAAGGAAAGGTCATATGGGGTTGAATTAACCTCTGAGGCCCTGTTTAACAATACATCTGTGACCCTGCTTAGCCTATATGGCTTTGAGGATTAGATTCTTCATGTAAAACATGTTTGAATGATTCCTTTATAATCACTACATAGATTTTCCAGAACATGAAACTCAGAAGCAAATTGTGTGTGTGCCTCAGTTTCCTCAACTCTAAAATGAAGATATTAATAATAACCTGCTAGGGTTGTTATGAGTATCAAAGAGGAACATTTCTATAAATGCTTAGCATAGTGGCACATAGGCCCTTTATAAATACTTGTTTCCTTGCTTTCTTTTAAACTAAATTAAGCAGCTAAATGGTGCAGTGAGTTAAACACCAGCCTTGGGATAGAAGGACCTGAGTTCAAATCTAACCTTGGACACTTATTAGTGGCATGACTCTGGGCAAGTCACTTAACCCTGATTCCTTTACATAAAGAAAAAGAAAAGAAAGAAAAAAGAAAGTAAATTAAATTGGTTGATGAAATTAAAATAGTTGTTGCTATTTTCTAGATGTAGGTATTTCCAAGCACTATATCTGTTCCTGAAATATGACCTAAACAATAATTTTCTCTATATCAGAATCTATGAAGATTGACTTTCATTCATTTAATAATGTTTATTTTTAGATTTTTGTAAGGCAAATGGGGTTAAGTGGCTTGACCAAGGCCACACAGCTAGGTCATTATTAAGTGTCTGAGGCCAGATTTGAACTCAGGTACTCCTGACTCCAGGGCCGGTGCTCTATCCACTGTGCCACCTAGTCACCCCTAATAATAAGTTTTTGAAATGCATGTGTGTGTGTGTGTGTGTGTGTGTGTGTGTCTATATTCTCAAGATGAAAAGCTCTGAAGCAGATATCCCTGGGACTTGTACTTCAGAAACTCATGGGAGGCAGTCAGAGCAGCTTTAGGGGTTCATTTTCTTTATGAATTGCTATCTTGTGGCTTATACTTATACTTTAATCTCTTTCAATAGATTATCACAACAGAAAAAGCCACATATCTGGCTTCTAGGTCTATATTAATTTGTTATGTGATCTAGGGTGAGTTATTTTTTCTGTCCTTCAGGAAGCCTTCTCTAACCCTTCTTAATTCCAATGCCCTCTCTTTTTAATCGTTTCCTATTTATCCTGTATATAGTATATATAGATTTATACATATTCATATATATATACATATTCACATAGACACATACATACTTATAATATAAACATGCATGTATATTATTTTATATATAGGTATACTATATAGATATATATATAAACATATTTATCCTGCATATATATATATATAGGTATTTCTATATTATATTATATATAATATATATTAATGTGTATTTATATGCATACATATTTATATATGTGTGTTTATAAATATGCCTGTATATGTGTGTTGATTGGTTGAACTTTACTTTGATTTTTTTCATCTATCAAAATGGATATAATGACTCTGTTACCTCCCTACCTCGTAGAGGCAGGTCATAGATAAGAACATGACTAGGAAAATTGTGAAACACTGTGAAAACATAAGCATCTTCCTTTTTAGGTAGATGGGGACTCTAAGCATTCAGTGTCAATTCTTACTTGATGGTAACAGGCCTTGAATATGTCATATATACTAATATTAAACATTAGGACAGAAACATATGTCCTATTGTAACCTCAATCAAATTTCTCTTATATTTTTAAGAGAAAGAAAAGAAAAAAATCCTCTATGTGACTTCTCACCTGGCGTCTGCTTTTATCTGTGGCAGCTACTTGGTGCAGAGGATGGAGAGCCATAGTCAGGAATAGCAGTTCAAATATGACCTCTGATCATCCTGGTTTTGTGACCTTGGGCAAGTCATTTTTAACTTCTATTTGCCTCTGTTCCCTCATCTGTAAAATGGGAATCATAATAGCACTTACTTTTTAGGATTATTGTGAGGATCCAATGAGTTAATATTTGTAAAGTACTTACCATAGTGCCTAGTGTGTAAAAAACATTATTCATCATCATCATTATTTATCATTATTTTTATTATTATTACTCCTTGTGCTGGAGCCAGGAAGATCTGAGTTCAAATATGGCCTCAGACTATACTTGATGACCTTGGGCAAGTCATTTGACTTCTGTCTGCCTCAGTTCCCTTATTTTTAAAATAGGGATAATAGTAGCCCTTACCTCCCAAGATTGTTGTGAGAATCAAATGAGATAATAATTGTAAAGAGCTTTAATGCATTGTCTGCACATAGGAAGTGCTATAAACATGATAGTTATTTTGATGACTATTACTGTTACTGTGATTAGGACTACTACTATTATTATTACTGTTGCTATTGCCACTACTATTAATACTATCGTTATTATCGTTATTATTGCTATTCTTAGTACCACTACTATTACCATCGTTATTGCTATTGTCACTTCAATCATTATTACTATTATTATCATGTTATTACTACTGTTTTTATTACCATTACTAGCACTATCATTGTTATATTGTCAGCATACTGATACTGACAACAATACTATTATTATTACTGTTACTATTTTTATTGCTATTATCATTATCATCATTATTACTGCTACTACTATTATTACTCTTACTATTATCACTGTTAGTTTCTCATTACTATTACTATTATTACCATCACTATTATTACTGTTATTCCTTTTATTATCACTATTGCTATCATTACTGTAATTGCCATGACTATCATCATCATCATCATTATTATTACCATTACTATTATTTTTATAGTTACTGTTATTATTACTGCTCCTTCTTGCTTTGTGACCTTGGGGAAGCCATTTAATCTGTTGGAGATTATTTACCTTGTTGAGAAGTGGGTTCTTGTCCTTCATTATCAAAGAAGACTAATTTGACATTATTCTGTAAGAGATGAATGACAGTATGACTGTGACTGATGAGGCCGGTATGAACTCAGAATGCTCTATCACAGGTTGGGCACAAATAGTTCATGTGAACACTTGAAATGATTACTTTGAACTTAGGTATCTCACAGTTCCTTTGAGCTGCTTCAATTCTACCTTGTTCATAGAGTGCAGCACCTTCACTGATGAGGGCACACTATGCTGGGCGGTCCTGTCTCCCATACTGAACAATCACTTCCAAAGTGACACCCCCCCCTTCCCCTCCTTAGTGCTTATATTGTGTGAATTCTCTGTAAAATAGTTATTTTTGGCATTCTTTTATTTTGTTTGCAAGGAAATGAGGCTAAATGACAAGCCCAAGATCACACAGCTAAGTATTAAGTGTCTGATGTTGGAATTGACCTGAGGTCTTCCTGACTCCAAGGTCAATGCTCTATCCACTGTACCCCCTTCTTTTTTGGTATTCTAACGTGACCAGCCCCATTGTAGTTGTACACTCTATAGTAACCTTTGGCAGTTTAGCTTGAGAAAGGACTGCAGTGTCTGGTATCTTCTCCTGCCAAGTGACCTTCAGAATCTTACTAAGACAATTAAGTGGAAATGATTCAGTTTCTTGACATGGCGCTTGTAGATAGTCCATGTTTCACTGGATATAGCAATGGGGTCAGCGCAATGGCTCAGTAGAATTTCAGTTTGTAGTCAGTCTAATACCTCTTCTCTCTCACACTTTCTTTCAGAGGTTCCCAAATACTGAGCTAGCTCTGGCAATGTGTGTGCCAGCTTCATTATCTTTGCCATCTATTTCCTGCCCCCAATATTATTTCACAGTGGAGTTCATTTCTGTTCAACAGTCATCTATGAAACCTCTGATTAATGCCAGGCCTTCAAGGGGCAGAGGTTAGAAAACCTGTACACAGATAAGGAAAAACAAAATATCTACTAAATAGTGCAAAGCAGTTTTTGTGGAATTTGGGTGGGGGAGTAGAACCCTAAGAAATGGAGAATTAGGAAAATTTTCTTGTAGGAGGTAACCTTTCAACAGGAATGGAGTTAGGGATTCTCAGTGGTACATTTCTAGTAAACTTCAGATTTGTAAAAAAATAGATACCTCCCTATGGTCCTGTAAAAGGAAACATTACAAATATAATTGGAAAATTCTCATCCCTGCACTCCCCAACTCTGGATTTATATTCATTTGTTTTTTTTTACAGAAAGGGTTCCTGACATTTGGACAACTTCAGCCCCTTTGTGGTTTTCAAGGAATGGAAGAGAGAACTAGGACTCAGCTCTCTTAATGAATAAGATTGTCTGACTGATTATTTGACTTTTCATTTTTCTTTTTAGAGAAATTTAAACCTTTGTAGCTATATTTAGACGAGCAAGGTGATCAGAGCCCCATGCCATTTCCACTTTTAGTGCCCTGACCAAGGTTTCATACGTGTTTCAAAAGAAAGACTGATCCAGTTCATCATTTAGAGGCAGAAGAGGGGGGGAGGACTTACCATGGCCCTGAATTTCCATTCTGTCACCATTGATTCATGTCAAAAAATGCATGAGTGACCCTAGTTCTTTGAAGACTGAATGAGGTTCACACAAAGTTCCATTGTCTCTTTCTCTTTGTAGAGTGATAGAACTTGGATAATGAGAGGATTATTTGGTTTAAAAGAGACCTGAACTTGGAGTTAAGATGTGGGTTCTAGTCTAGATCTGACTTGCTAAGTTAATCTGGTCAAGCTATTTAATCCCCATAAACGTTTGCATCATCATTTATAAAATGAGTGGATTGGATTATAAGGATCTTATTGATACCTTCTGATTTTCAAGTCTTATTATCCTATGACTAGGTGATTTCTAAGATCCCTCCTAGCCTGTAATTGGGTTGTTTTTTCCCCTAAATTACCCAACCTGCCTCACTCACCTATCTGGTTTAAGTTAATATTTGTCTATGTCTCCCTCTGTCTTTCTATCCATCTGTCTGTCTATTAGCAGACCTGGGGAGCAGGTTATTGAGAAAAGTGAACAGAGATGAATTCTCTGTTACTAGTGGCCTCAATTTTTTATTTTGACTTTCCATGTGCAAGGTGCAGCTTCTATCTATGATAAAGACCCACTTAGGGGGCGACTAGGTGGCGCAGTGGATAGAGCACTGGCCTTGGAGTCAGGAGTACCTGAGTTCAAATCTGACCTCCGATACTTAATAATTACCTAGCTGTGTGGCCTTGGGCAAGACATGAACCCCATTGCCTAGCCAAAAAAAACTAAAAAAAAAGACCGCCTGAAAATATATGGATCAAGAAATTGACAATTTCATCATCCCTTTATCACTTAGACCCCTAACACATGTTGGCATGAACAAACTCACATAATTATCTTGGTCAAGGAGATTTATACTTCTTCCAAGTACTTAGTTGAACTTGTTGGGTAAGCTGTCTTTGCATTCACTTGAGCAAACACTCCATATCTTATTGAAGTTTCTACTTTATTTGGCAGCAGTATCTTTGGCCAGCTGGGAAATAGGGATTTTCTTTTTTTTTTAACCTAATAATATACATGCTTATGATAAAGAAGAGCTGTTTTCAGTTTATTCTGGAATTTAACCATATGGGGCCCCACTTTGGAAAACAAGAATGATATATGAAAATGAAAACAAAATCCTTGTTATAGTACAATTTATTCTTACATGGATTCAGATATGTCCCACCTCAAATCACATCTCCCAAACATAACAACTATGCATTATCATCTAATATTAAAAGTTTGCTTGAGGTATGGTACTGAAGTCCAATGTTTTTTTAGATCTAACAATAGCATAAGCAAACTTTTTGATATCAAGTTTTCACCAAGAATTATCATCATCATCATCATCAGGCCAGTGAGATGTGGTCTTCATCATTGTGTACATGTTAATTGATTTAATTTTTTTAACACTCTTATAAGCAGCAGAAATATTGTTATTTCTGATTATAGATTTGGAAACTGACACTTAGGAAAGTGCTGAAGGTTATTAAAGAGGTTGTAACTGGAACACAAATCCATTTCTTTCCCACCCATTTGCTATTAATCAGTTGTGGACTCTTATTCTAGGATTATAGAAGGATTCCACTGAACACTGGTGCATATGTGTATAACACTCACATCTATATTATGTGATCTTACAGAATGGTTTAGTTCTGATATTAAGTGTGATGACAGTTCGGAATGTTTGGATATGTAAATAAGAGAAAATGAGAAGCTTGCTAATCAAAGTATAGCATTGCTGCTCTTAGAAAAAGTAAAGAGATCATCAAAACCCTGAAATATTCTGGTCAAAGCAGAAGAATCTTGTGCAGCTTTCTCATTTGGAAAGATTTCAACAATCTTGTCACTGAAGATGAGCTCTTTCTATTGCATTGAATTTGTCCTTTTACAAGTATTTCTATGTTTTGAGTTTGTGCTGTATTTAATTAGCAATCAGCTAGGCTTTTATATAAATGCATTAAGGATCATTAAGGAGATGGGAAGCTGTTTTAATAAACCTCCCCCATCTCTCATATTAACCCATTTGAATAACTTATTTAAACTGAATTTGAAATATTTTTAAGTTAAGACCTGACAGCTTTTAATGACTTATGCTGCTGTAAGTGACATAAGGGATTATCAAAGGAAATCAAAGGATAAGCATGGAGTTTAAAAGGACTTAACCAAATGCTTCTTTGAATATGCATGGAATGAGCTCATTTCCACATAGCATTCAAGGTTTCTAAAATGTAATAGAGTTATTCCTTTTAGTTGCATAATAACCCTGCAGAGATTTTGGATGGAGTGGGGAGGGTGGTCTTCAGGATATTAAAAAAATTTTCTGTATTCATTTATCTCTACCATATTAAGGGGGTTAGGACTTAGCATCCTGCAGTCTGGAAAATCTGTGGAAAAATGTTTGACCCTCCCTTCCTATCAGAGAAATCTGAATATTTCTGTTATGGGGTGTTTCCAGTACCTTATTGTAACATTTGGAATGGTATTATATAATACTCTCTCTCTCTCTCTCTCTCTCTCTCTCTCTCTCTCTCTCTCTCTATATATATATATATATATATATATACACACACATATATATATATATGTATATATATATTATGCATTTCTGAGTTTTGAAACTTTTGAAACTTTTTCTGTGTCCTCTGCTAGCTTTTGTTTGTAATCTGTGGTTTCTGCAAAACTCTCACAAAATTTACATTTCATTTCTTATGCCAACCCGCAATATATCAAAACTGTGGTGAAATTCATGATGTGGAAGGGATAACTATAGTTTAAAGCTGTTGAAGCTTTAAATAAGTAGAAACTTAATGCTTTGCTATCTCATATGCCTCATACAGAGAGCTTGTCTTAGAGTCAGAAAACCCTAGATTCAAAGCCTGCCCCACTGGTCGACACATTTACCCTCTCAGCATCCTACACCAGAAATATCAAACTGACTACTAGTAGCTACAAAACTCCCAGATTTGTGGCACCAGATTCAAACAGGATTGGCAAATGTTTAACTAACTAAATTAAACTACAATACAACATAAATAATGTTAACTTGTGGTTTTCTAGGTTCAACTAGTCTAGCCAGCTCTCTTAATATAAATGACAGTCAAATTGTTGATCTGTGTTGGTAGAAAGTACTTCCTTTTTGAAGTCTCTGACACTGATGAAATTTTAGATTCCAATAAAAAGCAAACAGCTAAAGGAAACTCCCTGAAATCTATGAAATAGGTAGTATCTGTAATAAAGCTCTCGTTTAAAATATTAGAATGTTAAGTAGAAATAAAATTAATCATAAATTAAAAGTCTAGATATGTGATTTGATTTACAAAAATATGACTTACATGAATCCTGTTAGCAACATATTTATTGTTATGAGTGAAGTATACATGAACATTTTTTTAGACTGAGTACTAAAGAATACATTTTATTATGCCACCACTGTCGTTATGGAAACATAGAGACTGCATATAGCGTTTCCTTTACAAAAGACATTTTTGTAAGGCTTACATTTCTTAGACTTAGTCATTCCTTGGTCTTGTATTCTGTCAATCCATTTTTTCTAAGTTATAATCATCAAGGCCATTATAAGTTTATAGAATATTGGGTATAACACTAGCTATTAGGAGGGACCTATTTTTGATTGTTACAGTGTTAATCTTTCATGTTTTGAAAACCATTAAGGAAGCTTCCTTTACAGTCTTGTGTAAGCAGCTTTCAAATGGAGCAGATTCTTTGGATGCCAGGGCTGTCTATGGAGAAAGGGCAGGCTGTATTTAGACCCAATGAACTTCACACATTGGATCATTCTTCATTCCATTCCATTTGTATCATTTACTATGCATTATCTACCATACATGTGGGTGTAAATTCAGTCTTTTACAACAATGCTAATGGAAACTTGATTAGTATAGGATACATTCAACACTCAGAAATGTTGCCTCTATATTCCTTGTTGGGTTTTTTTTTATATTGACTAGAATAATTTCCAGGACTTGTGAGTAAAACATGGACTCAGAGAATGATTCTATAAACCTTAAATAGTTGAATTAAAACAGAGCATATTCATTTTTCACAGGTTGCTTTAAATACTATATAATGTCAGCATACATTTTATATTGAGTATAATTTAATTACTAATTACAGATGTTTATTAACAAATTTAATTTATCAGGAAAAGTCCTTAAATATATATTTTTTGGGTGATGGGCCTGACTAAGGAGCCTTTTCATGCTTTTGCTACAGCCTTCTCTAACTTTGGCTTTTATATCTCAAGTAGTTTTGGGAAATATAATGTGCACCTCTGCTGTTTCTAGACCCGCATGATTACTATTAATCCTTAAATTGCATTAAGTAGCTGTTAGTAACAATGATTCTTTTTCTGCCAGAAATATGAAACGGGTGATCATGGAGAGCATTTCATAATATTACTCCTAGATAAAATTGTAAATGATTTTGGAGCTGCCCAGGATCTACAAGTAATGAACTAAAATTTTATCTGCCAAGTCTTAATTTATTTATGTACTTGGAATTTAGGAAATTTGGGATTGGATCTCATGTCTGTTACCTATTATTAGCTTTAGGGTATTAGGCAAGTAATTTAACTTCTCTGATAGTCCGTTTTTGTGCTTTATAACTGGAGATGATAATATATATCATTACCTGCCACATTGGGTTGTTGTGATGAAAGTATTTGGGAAACCTTAAAAGAGATATTTAACAAGAATTTAGTTTGGAAGATTCTATTCCTTTGTCTCCATGTGATCATAAGCCTTGGTCTGCAAGATAGTGTATGGTGACTCTCAAGGTCTTGGGATATCCACCAAGTCTGAAAGGTCCTGGTTCGATGAGGGTGAGACTTTTTTTTTTTAAATGGTTTTATTATGACCCATAAGCCATGTCAATATAGACAGAGATTACCAAGAAGCTTAATCAAGGGAGTCACAATTTGAATCTTAGCTCTCTAAGGCAGTCAACTTTTAGGTATTGTTTCCCCTTTGGTGAAAAGCTATTCTGCTCTTAATGGAGTGGGGGAATCCTGGTAGTTCTATGAAACTCATCATCAATCATAATCATGTTATCCTTTTTTTTTCTTTTGAATCCTTTTCCTCATTACTTTTACAAGATTTATGGTTGTCTAATGAATAATAACTAACTTCAATAAATACTTAAACATTGTCTTTCATGTGAAATTTTGCCTTTACAAGAAAAAAATAATGTGATAAAAAAACTTTCATGTCATTGGTTGCCTTTTATTTGATGGTGTAGCTGTGTATATGTCTTAAAGCAAATCCATAATAGATAATTTTTTTTCAGTTATTGTTCAAGAATTTTTATAGCCTGAAGAGATGAATTTGGGGGGTTTTACAAGACATAGATGCTTTGCAGTAGAAATGGCAGCATTCCTAAAATGAGAAATATCTTACTTTGACTCTTCTGATTGGTATCTCAAAACATACAGAGGAAAGAATATTCTGAGGATTTCATTTCTTTTTTTCTTTTGGCTGTTTGTTTTTAGGTTTTTGCAAGGCAAATGGGTTAAGTGGCTTGCTCAGGACCACACAGTCAGGTAATTATTGAGTGTCTGAGGTCAGATTTGAACTCAAGTACTCCTGACTCCAGGGCTAGTGCTATATCCATTGTGCCACCTAGCTGCCCCTGAGGATTTCATTTTAATGAAAACTTGTAATTTCTTTAAGTGAATCCTTTATATTTTAATAAAATCTCCTAAGTTTTTATGATCTTGAATATGACAGACTTGCCTAATAGCCAAAAAAAAAAAAATAACTAGTCAAACTGCTGTTTTCTATCTGGTGTTCCTGGATGCAATTGAATCATTCATAGAGGTCAGCTCCCCAATTACACTTCCTTTTCTTATGAGAGCTGCATTAAAATGTGAATATTTCAGTAATCACTACATATTCCTTCTCATAAGTGACACAAGGTGGAATTCTAAAAGGCAACTTTATATAATATGAATGTTTTAAAATTAATTGAAATTATTATTTCTAAGTCATTTGTGCTTTAAATAAAATATATTACCACTCAGATAATTTTGGTTTAGATTACAGATATGATTATTGTATTACACTAGTGAACATAGACGCAAAACTAAGAAACTACAAAAACTAAGAAACTACAGGAGGCAGTGCAGTGTGTAGACTTCCAAGTTTGGAATCAGTAAGCTCTGAGTTCAAATCCTGCATCAAATTCTTTCCAGCTGTGTGACCCTGCCTCAGTTTTCTCATATGTAAAACTCACAGGATTGTGGTGAAGATCAAAAGAGATAATATTGAGTAGAGTGCTTAACAAGTACCTGATAATGGGCATTTAATAAGTGCTTTTCTTTTCCTCCCATTGTAATCATCATTATTACTGTGAGAGGCATTTATATGACTTATTATCCTCATTTACATACAAATAAACTGCGACTCAGAGAAATTAAGTAGCTACACAGCTAGTAGATATCAGAGATAGAATGCAAATTCAGATCTTGTGTCCCAGTCTCCATTGCTTTATCCTCTACAGTAGTGGAAGATAGCATTTTTCAATTGGAGAAGTATTGTCTTCCTTCCAGTAAAATCAAAACTCCAATAGAAAAATGGAGTCACTTAATCATGCATAAGGATCCTTCTGGGCCCATATCAACTTAGAAAACCAGCATCCATGCTTTATTTAGTTCCATTTATTTTGTTAAATAGTTCCCATTTACATTTTAATTTAAGGCTATACAGGAGTGTTGTCTATGCCTTATGACTCATACCTATATTATCTGACTCCACCCTATTTTACAGTGCTGTGTTCCTCTTCATCTTTTCTTGCCCCTTCTTAATCATCAATGATTGAAGTCTTTATTTCTTTGTTGTGTTGTTCTAGGTGATATACAGGTTAATAAAATGGATGTCAAAGTATTTAGAGACAAGTGTCATGGATATATGCCATAATCTAACAATTGCATTATATACAAGTGAAGAACATTTTGAAGATTAAGCCTGAAGGAAGACAAAGCTGCATTTTACAGGTAAACTACATCAGTGCCAGTAAGGGAAAGTTCCCTTCTTAGGGAAAGCATGATGAGAAGAAAAAGTGAAGATGATATTGGTGGTTAAATTTTTAAATAAAATAGAAAAACTTTTAATATTATTAGCACAATTAATTTTAACCACATTCTTGTCCTCCATATATATATTATTTATATGTATATGCTTTTTAATGCTTTAATATTGAATCTAGATGATTTTTGTGAAAGAACTAAAATGTAAATTAGAGTCATACACTAGTAAAAGCTGGAAGGGACCAGAGTGATTGTTTAGGCTAATCACCTCCCCTAACTTATTTTGCCTATCTAGGAATTGAATCCCAATAATTTGTAATAAGTCACAGAGTTTGTAAGATGACAGAAGTGGGATGAAAAATCCATTTTTCTTAAGTAAAATCTGAACATTTTTGCTCAGAAATTAGATAGAAACAGTTTTGAATGAAAGAAAAAAATCAGACAATAAGTGATCGAGACATGAGAGGAAACAATCAATTCTATAATGAAAATAAATGTGAAATATGGACATATCATTGTTAATTGTTTGGAGATTATTGTCAAAAGTACTAGAATGAAGACAATTATGCTTCCTTCATTTTAATCTAATTTTGATATTTATCTTCTACCTGAGTTATAGGAGAGAGACATTTTTCTTTCACAAAAATGATAGCAATAAGACTCAGGAATAAACTGACTGAAGAGCAGTTATGAACATACACTGTGACATTTCCCTATTTTTAAAGCATGGTGGAGGCATGGTGGTAGACATGAACCCTAGGGGTTCTTTCAATAATTTAGCATTTACAGTTCATGTGGGAGTATTAATTTCATTTATCAAAGAGGGGATAAATGGTATTTGTTACAATTATAAACTGAAGTTTATCACATTATCGACTTTTTAAAATATAAAATCCAATGATAGAAGAGTAATTAGAGGTTTAGGTTTTACATCAATCTTCTGTGAAATTACTACCACTGAAAGTTTTTAAAACATGGGAATTGTTCATTTACAAGATATAGTTTACACTGATAAGGCAATATGTTACAAAGTGACTTAAAGGCATTATTTCATTCAGTCCCCTCACTATATTTTTGAAGCAGGTGGCATAGTTTATTATTATTATTATTATTATTATTATTATTATTACAGATTAAAAAGTTGATATTCAATGAGATTAAGTGATAGGACCAAGGTCATATGAATAAATGACAGAGTGAAGATTCAACCTCAGGTTTTTTGATCATGTCCAGAACTCTTTCTTCTATGGCGTGATACCTCTTTTTTTGTTTGTTTGTATTTGATGTTGTTGTTTTGTTTTTGTAGTTTCTTCAGTAGACACTAGTAGAACAGGAGATTAAAGGAAATTGAACTGGGAAGGAACACAATCCCCATAGCCCAAAGACATTTCTCATGGAAATTGGATTCAAAGACCTGGATGCTTTTTTCCAATAGATGCTTTACATGCCATCCCTCCTTTGCCACCCACATTTAGGCTACCACTCTCTCTATGAATTCCTATTCATTCCACAGTCTGGTTATTAATGTAGTCTCCTATGGGACAAGGAGTGTTTCACTTTAAGATAACATATAACAGGTGCTTCAATCATGTTTCCTGAGTGGAAATCGCAAAATCATGACTATATAAATACCACAGAGAAGACTGGCTCAATACTCACCTTGCATGTAGTGAGTCGTTCTGAGGATTGGTGGTTTAGCTGCATAAGACTTCATTCTCCTCAAATCATTCGGCTTTCTTTTTAATTAAGCTATTTACCTATTTATCACATGATTTTATTGGAGTCTTCATTTCTTTCTCTCATGTGAATCAAAAACACACCCTTCCTCCCCCCATATTTACCTATTACAATCCTTTTCTTTGAAAGTTCATTTCAGTAACAGCTTCCACGATCCTGTCATTTCTTCCTTTATCCCAGTTCAAGTTCTCTCTTCAAATGTGTTAGAGTTACTTTTTTCTAGTGCTCTTTTTGGTGGATATTGTAGCTGATATTGTATCATTCCTATCTGTGAACATACTGTGTCCTCCCTAGGAGAATGTAAGCCCCTTCAGGGTAGTGAGTGCCGTTTGTTATCTTCTCACTATTAGCAACTGGCACAGCGCCTTGCATGAGGTGGATGCTCAATGGATGCTTGCTTACAGATAAGGAAAACACATTTTCTATAAAGGGATTTGACATAAACAAAACATCTTTTTGTATGTTATCCTATTTGAGAACCCTTTTTACAGCTATAACTTTAGTCATTGTACAGCTGAATCTCGTGAGTCTCAGAGAAGTTAAGTGACTTAACCTGAGGGTAGACACTTAAGTACTGAAGGTGAAATTCAACTCCAAGTGTCTTAATTCGATGTTTAATGTTCTCATCACCATCCCTGAAATAAAAATACATACTGAGTATTCATCCAGTTTTGTAATGGTGGCTATTCTGATATAGTGGTTCTTCTTAAATGCATTCTACTATTTCTGGAGGCTGTTTTTGTCTATTGTTTTTCATCATTACTTTACTGTTACAATGTCTACATTTTGATATATAACTTTTAACTCTATATATCTCTCTTGAAAATTTCATAAAGCTATCACCTCCAATTTCCCTGCTTCCTACTATTACTAGACTATTTACTGCACTGTTTCATAAATTTCATAAATGATCTAAGCAATGGGAAATATGAAGGGGTTAAAGAATTGCCATGATTGATCAAGCCTGCTCTTTTTCTGACTCTTGAGATGGTGTTGACAGCCAAATGATGAGTTTCTTCAATGAATCCACTCTCATAGTCAAGTCTTTCCAGATGTGAGAAGTAATTAAGACTCTGCATTTATTGAGCCTTTGTGTGCTTTCTGAAAAGAAATGGGCAGCTGTGGTAAATTAGCTACATATATAGCATATATATGAACATATTGCATATAATATATGTGCATATGTACTACACATAAAACATGCTATATAGAAACCAGAAAACATGTATAACATATAAAGCACATACATATAATAAAACAAACTGAAAACCAAGAACTAATTTCTATAACAATTACATATTGCCAGTGAAGGAACTGGATTTTGCCCATTTTATTTTGTACCTTTTCAAAGGAATGGTTAAGAAAGGGGGAATAATTAAAAAATGCTAAATGTGTAATTTAATATTTTTATGATTCTAATTCTTCAAAGGTACTTTTCCTGAACAATTTATTTGATTCTCTCAAACCTTTTTTTTTTTTTTTAAGTTACTGTCTTCATCTTAGCCTCTCATTTTGGGGCTTCCAATGAGGAGTAAGTTAGGATTGAGGGAATGATTGTGGTATCAGCTTTAATGTTATTAAAGTATAACTAACATTGCAAAGAATTAGCAAATTAATAAGCTAGATTTGTCTCTTCTGACTAGGAATAATAATGTGCCAGTATAGAAATAAAACAATCATCTCTTCATTTCTCTTCATTCATTGAAATTAATGGATAAAGAGGAGAATACCAAAGGACTTCTGATGAGAAATACTATCCATCTCCATGCAAATTATCGATGGAATCAGAATGTAGATTGAAGCATGATTTTTAAAAAATTGTTCAGTTTTTCTTGCTTCTCTCCCCCTTCCCCCTCCCAGGCATAGTTAAAGCAGGACTTCAGATGATTAATGGGTATTTTGTTCCTGACCATCACAGTGAATTGAGGAAGGAGTGAAGGCAGGAAAAGCATTTGTAAGTGTAAAATAAAAAATTTATAAATTAAAAATAAAGAAAAAGCAGTGACATTAGTAGATAAAGGAGGACTTACTTTTGGTTTTCCTCTGGCAAATAGGTTGCTCTTTAAAAATTCTGTTTGGGACCATTGTATAAAATCTGTTTTTTTATTGTGTATTCTTTTGTTTTAGAACTTAAGTAGTTATAGCTATAATAATAGCTCACATGTGGCATATTAAAGTTTGCAAAACTCTACATATTTTATTTTTGATATTCATAACTACTTCATTAATTAGATGCTATTATTATTCTCATTTTACAAATGAGGAAATTTTCGTGAAGCCAAGGGGCTAAATGATTTTCTCACAGTCAGATGGCTAATAAATAAATATCATTTGAGGGAAAATTCAAGCTCAGGTCTTTTTGAAGACAAGTCCAATATTTTATCTACTATGGCAAGAATGAGTACCAAAAAAATTATCCTCTAGGTTTATGCCAGAAGATATGGGCATTTCTCAATTTTGTGGGGAAACACCACACACACACACACACACACACACACACCCTGGTGTCCCAAAAATTGTAGTCTAGTATAAACTTAAGTAATTTTCTTTAAAAAATGAAGAACACCATTTGCAATTATATTTTAGTAGCAAAGGTAATATCAGACATTAACTGGAGGTTAACAAAATATAGTGGAGTCAGGACTTGGAGTCAGCGAAACCTGAATTCAAATGTGATACTTATTAGCTAAGTGACTCTGGGCAAATCATTTAACCTCTTTCAGCCTCAGTTTCTTCATCTGTAAAATGAGAATCCCTTCCAGGGTTGTTGTAATATATGAGATAACATATCTAAAGTGCTTTGAAAACCTTAAATCAATATATATCAGTGTTAGTTATCATTGGTAATGCTTTGCCTAAATCCTTAAAGAGCTGTGTAAATACTAATCATACCTGTTATTATTCAAACTATCTTCACTATGTTAAGCTTGATTTTTTGTTATCAAAGTCATGATAAAAGGTCCAGGAGGACATAGGTTTAATGAATGTAGTTTTCAGAGGTAAATTATGCAACTATTAACTGGGTGCTTTTTCAAAAGAAGACATTTTGAAGTATGATTTTTACATTTCTCTTCCTAAGAAACCATTTAAAAGAATCGTTGCCTAGCAAAGTCCTCTTTCAGACAAATGTCCGAATCTGGGTGAATCTATGAGGTGAAGATAAAATAAGCAGCTGCTATGCCATTGAAAATGATGATCCTTTTGGAGGAGGAAGAGGAAGAAGAGAGGGACAGATAGAGAATAAAAGGGAGAAAAAAAGACAGAGCAGAGACAGAGAGGAAGAAAAGGCTAAAGGGAAAGGGGGAATGAGAAAGGGAGAGGGAGGAGAGAGAAAGAAAAGGGAAAGACAAAGAAGGGAGGCAGGAGAGAGGGAAGGGAGAAGAGAGACAGCAGAGACAGAGGACGAGTGAGAGGAAGGAGAGGGAGAGGATGGGAGAAGAGAGAAAGTAGGGAGAGGAGAGGGAGAGAGGAAGGAAAAAGCATAGACAGAGGGTGATTGAGAGAAAGAGATAGAGAACAAAAGACAGACAGAAAGAGAAGACAAAGAGAGGAGAGAGAGGGAGAAGAGAAATGAGGGTGGAAGGCGAGAGAGAAGGGGAAAGGGAAAAGGAGAGAGATAAAATGGAGAAATTGGAGAGGGAAAAATAGAGGGAGAAGAGAGAGAGAGACTGTTAGAGTGAAGAAAGAAGGGGAAAAGAGATGAGGGAAGAAGATGAGAGACAATGGAGGGGGGAGATAGGGAGAGAGAAGAGAGAAAGAGGGAGAGAGAGACAACAAAGGGAGACAGGAGAGAGACAAAGCAAGGTAGGAGAGAGGAGAGAAGAGAAATGAATGAGGAAGATGAGAAAGGAGAGAGATAAGATGGAGAAAGAAGAGATGGGAGAGAGAAAGGGAGGGGAGGGGGAGAGATAGAATTCTTTTCAGATGACACACAGAGTGCCTAACAAAGTTCTAAATCCCCAGATGGTGCTCCAAAAATGTGAGTTGATGATGATGATGGTGGTGGTAAACAACTGGCTTAATTTGCATCTGCTTGCCATGTTTGAAGCTAGCAATTTAGAGTCAGTGTTTTTCTCGAAAAAATGCAGCTATTTAAATCTTTCAAATTGTATTAACCTATTTTATCCATACAAATTTGACCAAACTCAGAACTTGGTTCCTAACTCCTTCCTTGTTTATTATATTAGAGGGGGGGTGTGGAGAATATATATTACATATAAACTGTACTATATATGTGTGTGTGTATACCTACAAATATATATATATATATATATATATATATATGTACATATATGTAATCTGTATTGCAATACATTTTATCCTATACATAGATCTGTATTGATATAGGGAGACACATATATGTAAATGGAAGGTGGGGACAAAAAGGATAATGAGTAGTAAGTAAATACTGTTCAAAATCAGGAGATGCTTGTCCCATGTCACCCCAATAACACTGGAGATGGACAAGCAATCCATGACTCATTACTATAGTCCAGCTGTGTTTCTTTGGGCAGGTGATTTGAATTACCCATGTGACTGGGCAGTTGCTATGGAAATACAAACACATAAAAACAGCAAATCTAGAAAAAGATGTGAAGCTTGCTTATCATTGGTGTCTAAATGTTCCTGATTTTAAGGTAAAAATAATTGGAAACTTCTCTTGCCCTTTGTGGAAGAGGGTGGAATGGAAAGCTGATTATATTATATCACCCTTTTCTTCAACATCTGTGCCTATTTGCTAAGTTACTAGTAAGTCTATTATTGCGGAATTCATGTCCTACATTGGGATTGTGCTTTAATTGTTTTACAAAAGTTTCTATTTATAAACTCTTAAAATTTTTCACATGATGTAGACTAATATTGTCATTTTATAAAATAGAGAAATTGAATATGTTTTGCTTTAGGAAAGGTCAAAAAGTAGAAACAGGATTTCTCTGAGTTGACCCAGGAGGATTTTTACTGAGGTCCTTCCCATTAGAACTCAGTGTTTAGGTCCTTAGTAGCAGCCCCATTTCTGCAGGAATAAGATCATCAAAATACATTTTTGAAAAAGATATCTCACAATATAAATGAAAATCCTTAAAAAATAAAAGAGATTAGAAGAAATAATCTGGCAAAGTTATTCCTGTTTTGGGGAATTTCAGCTTAGAAAATGTGAATAACATTATAACATTGAACTCTTAAAAAATGTACAATAAAAGGTGTATGAGAGAAGAAATTCTGAAATAGAATCATTATCCATGGAGAATACTCTCTTTTTATTCCCTGAATCAGGTATTTAGAGTGTTGGCAAGAGAGCTATACTGTGACAAATCACATCATTACTTTTTTCCCCCTTTGACTGATCAGAGTACTGTAAGAATTTTATAGAAAAGAGGGCTGTAGCTATCTTAAATCACAAGCAACTGTGGTTCTAAGTTGTCAAATTCCATGTAAATAGGTCAATCTAGTAAGGTTTTATTTGTGAGCTGGTGACAATGAATTTCTACAGGATAATCTCCTTGTTTCAAGTTTCCAAGTACCTGTGAAATCAGATTTTGACATGAGGCAAGTTGGCTTGGTACAAATCGTTTGAGATTTGTTTAAGAAATCTGAGTTCTGGTGTGATTCTGCCATTGTATTAGTCCCATTAACCTCCCCCCCCCCCCCCCACTACTGTCTCTGTCTCTTTCTCTGTTTCCTCTCTGAATGAAAGGATAAACCAGGTAATCTCAAAGGTTTTTCTATATTAAATTGTTCCTGGAGGATATCCTAAAAAGAAAGAATCTATGTTATTCAGGTGGTGCATAGAAATTATTGATTGATATTTCAATTAATTCATCATGTCATAGATTAAAAACATAAAAAATTCCTGTCTTCCCTTGAATTCAAAAGGAGATCATGTAAGTGTGTATAACTATAGTATCATTGGGTGTTGAACTTTATAAATTATACCTCTCAGAATTTTTGGAGAGGCTCTTTACCTAAACTGCTAGTCATTTGAAGGAGAAGAAAATGAGTTTTTTCCCCTTATTGTGACTTCCCTCTTTCCGCAACTATGACTGATTTGTCATAGGAAGGGCAGGATTGTAGTGAGGAAAGAAGAATGTTGTACTCAGATTCAAAAAATGAGTGAACCACAGTTCTCCAGTTAAATTTTCAGCTTGGGGCAAGTCATAACTTCTCTGAGTCTCAGATTCCTCGTCTATAAAATGCAATTAATCATACCTGTATTACCTCTGGGGTCATTGGATCAAATGATGTAATCTATGCCAAGTGTTTTATAAACCTTGAAGAGATACATAAAGACAAACTGATGAATAGTAAATCAGTTAGGAGTTTTGAAGGGAATGTTAGGGGCTGCTAGGTGGCACAGATTAGAGCACCCACTCTGGAGTCAAGATCTGAGTTCAAATTTGAATTCAGACACTTATTTAATTGTTTGACCTTGGGCAAGTCACTTAACCCCATTGCCTTGCCAAAAAAAAAGAAAAGAAAAGAAAAGAAGAAATGATGAAGACTCACCTTTGGTGACTCCCTCAACTTCTCTGATTTCTCATCTGTAAATCAGACATAGACCTGTTGTTCATTACCTACCTCATGGGCTCATTGAAAGGATCAAATTAAAGAAAGTATGTGAATGCTCTTTGTAACTTATTTTATAAATGAAAGATATTATTTCTGAGAAAGAAAGTAGAACTAGAAATAAGTTCAATGCCCTTTTCATCAATATTATTCTTGGCATCATCTTGATGGTAAGATGAGAAATTGTTTTGTGAAATAAAATCCTTCTGGAAAAGGGACATAAAACTCTGTAACTACTAAACTTTACCTGTTATTCTTTGGAACTTGGCATAGGAATCGAGTGTTATATTATTTAGTCCATATCCTTTATCTTAACAAATGTGGAGACTGAGGCTTACTAGGGTAAAAGAAAGTTATAAAAGACAGCAAAGTGGCAGAGTTAGGATTTGTATCCAAATCCCTTAAATTCAAACTTAGTACTAGCTCATATAGCTTTTTCCCCCTCAATCTTTTGTCTGGTTTGTTCCAAAAATGTTAATTGATCTTTCCACCTGCATTCTCTCATTTCATCCCAACTTGTATTCTGTTTTTAAAATAATCAGTTCTGATTATTTTACTCCCTTATTTGAAATCTTGGAATGCCCCTTTGTCCTCCCAAATGTTGTCTCTCAAATAAAGTCCAGTCTGACATTTAAAGAATTTTGGTATCTGACTCCATTATGCCTTTTCTATTCTTATCTGACCTTTCTCTCCACAAAATCCAGTCTTTTACCAAATTAGGCTACTTGGTATTCCTTGTATATGCCCCATAGTATCCTACTTCCTTGATTTTTGTCATCCTGTTTGTTACACATCTCTGTATTGTTTCTCTTCCATTTTCCTTGTTGAGATACTCCTGTGCATCAAAGGACAGGCTTTGCCCCTATAGAGATCAGGGAAGGAGATCTATCTTTGATGGTTATGTTGCAGAAGAAACTAAGAAATGAATTTCTTATCATTGTATACCACTTCATGTATTCAAAATCAGTCAGGTCTTAACCAGTTATCTATCATTTACCAATATAATAACATAATCAAGTATTAATCAATCACCGCCTATGGTTTCTTGTTTCTTATTTTTTCTTGTCTTGGTCTTTCCCTTTACTTTCTGTGTTCTACTCTAAAGTTTTATGGAATTTTTCAGTACATTTTATAACAATAATTGGCATACAGAACTTTTAAAGTTTTCAAAGTTCTTTATTTGAACGTCATAGCACCTCTGTGAAGTAGTTAGTATAGCTGTTATTACTACTATTTTACAGAAAACGAGATTAACCTTGCAGAGGGTGAGTGATTTACCATTGGTCAAAGTCTGGATTTGAGCCCAGATTTCCCTGACTCCAAGTCAGGTAATCCACTGACTATGCCAATTTGCCTCTCAATCTTCCCATTTTTTCTTCTCTTAGTTTTAGAAGAAGGTAAACTGAATATTATTTATTTTGTTGAGAAAATCTTAAACTGTTGCATTTTGTATTTGACCCTTGATTTTTCTTTTCTAGTGTCAGTGACTGAAGAAATAATGATGTGCTTGGAGTATATATATATATATATATATATATATATATATATATATATATATCTCAAATTCTTTCCTCCCTCCCTCCCTCCCTCCCTCCCTCCCTCCCTCCCTTCCTTCCTTCCTTCCTTCCTTCCTTCCTTCCTTCCTTCTTTCTTCCCTCCCTCCCTTCCTCACCTGAAACAACAGTGGTATAGGAGAAGCAATGAATTTCACTTCTAGCTTTGTCATTATGAATCTTTAAAATGGGACTATTATAAATGACACCAAGACCCCTTCTACTATACATTGCTTTGATTTTATGATTTATGGCATAACAAGGTTGACAACATATAAATAGTAAAGACAAAAAGGTATGACAGCAATCATTCAAGCACTTAGTGGATGATTAGTTTTTCCCTGTGTACCTGCAACACAAATATGAGCAAAAAAGAACCATAGTTCCTAACCTCAAGGAGCTTCTATTTTAATTGGGAAAGGCAGCACATAAAAGAGTACCAGAAAACAGGATTGTGGGGGTGGGTAGGGCAGGAATACTTCTGCCAGGCGATGGTGGCAAAATCAATAGAATCAGAAGCCCAAATGGGAAATAATAACCAATCTGGGCTTCTCCCCCAAATGACCTTGGGTTATGACAGACCAATCAGTTTTTTTCCTTCTAAAAAATAATCTGCATCAATCTTTATCTTGGGAGTAAGAATGGTTTAGAAAAAGAAATCATTTTAAGTTACATGGCAAAGAAAATGTACACACACACACACACATACACACAACATCCCTTCTGTTTTACCACTTTTGGAAATTTCTAAAAGTGGGCATTTTTAGAAACTATTCTCTAGACTAAGACCATTAACTGAAATTCCCAAGAAGACATCCATCCATCTTAAATTGAATTTAGTGAGAGTGAAAATTTCCAGACTATTTCTTCTCCTTCCCTTCCAGCTTCCACCAAAGTAGAAGTATTCTTGACATTTAAGGGAAAGCCTGAATTAGATAAGGAAGTTTCAAGATAACAGGCTTTAGGTTCCCCATATCTTAAGTGTTACAACTAGGCAGTTTTCTCATAATCTTTTAAGTCCCTCTGACCCTTTCAACCTGCTCCTTTTATGAATGGTCTCTTTGTCTCCAAGGATTGAATTACAAAGCTATAACTTAATCTGTTCTTTTGAATTCCTTAACTAATTTAAAGATAGTTGCCTATAAAAGATCAGACAATTGAATTTTATCAGTTAAAAAATTATTACTGCTCCTTAGGACTGTAGCTGGCAAATTGTCCATGATGCCTTTCTGTTCCCTCATGCCCAATTGAGATAAAGGATGTCAAGGGTAAGCTAAATAAGGAAAGGGCCTTGGAAAGGTTAAACTCAGTGCAGGAGAAGCAGTCACTGAGATCTCCAGGAAGGTCTCATATGTAAAAACGGTTACACTAGGAGATTTTTACATTGTAAAGGAATTTTTCAGAAACAGAAAATATGAGAGTACCAGTCTCTGAGGACTGCCAAAATGAAAATGGAGAGAAATATGGGGAAGAAGATGCAGAAGATGAAGAAGAAAAGGTGGATAATATTAATTTGTTTCCAAAAATGTTTCACTGAAGAGATGCTTTGCAGTTTACAGATTGAACAATCTTGGATTTATTCTCCTCTGTCTCTCTGTCTCTCTGTCTCCCCCCTCTCCCCCCTGGCTCTCCGTCTCTCTTTTGGTACAGGTATTCCTTAAACCTGTCATTGAAGACCGAAACATGGAATTGGCTAGAAAATGTACTGAGCTTATTAGTGATGTAAGTACATGAAGCAATTTTTTGTAGTGTGCATGAGATTGTCACTGTAAAGTTTCAGAGCTTTCAGTTGCTTAATGAAATTTGAGATCATCTAATTTTGCCATTTTTACAGATGGGGAAACTGACTGAAAGAGGGGTAGTAACCTCTTTGAAGCTATGATCCTAGTTAGTGGCAGAATTAAGACTAAAGCCCAAGTCTTCTCATACTCAACTGGTATGGCTCTCTTTCCCCAAGCCATCCTAGAGTTCTGATCATTGAGCTTTATAGTATGTTTCTTTTTAATGAATAGAATTTGTTTCATCAGTACTAAATTATTTCTTTTGGGAGGAGTTTCAGTTAAGTGATGAAACTCCCAAGCCAAACCCAGAAGAGGAAGCATTTTGTTTAGTGCTAATTGGTGGTCCAGAAGATTAATTCATCTTATACTGTAACATTTTCATTCTTTTGTTTCATTGGAAATGTTACAGAAAATCTAGAAGCCCAGAGAAGATGTTGCTGACCCTCTTTTACACAATATTAGAGAATTGTTTCCAGAACACAGGAAACATAGTACATTTCAGATGATTAGATGTTTGGATTTTCCTTCATAAGAATAGGAAAGAGATGACATCTTATTATTTTCATTTGCTTGGTTTGCTGGCGTTGACTTTTTATTTTTGCTTGTTTTCATTTTGTTTTTAAAATGATGAAAAGGATTTTTAATGTTTTTATGCTTTTTAATGTTTTGTGCTTTTTTGTTTCTGCTCCAAAAATCAAATATTATAAATTACTTTAGAAACAACTCTTAATTAAAGAATTTTATTTATATGGTTTCATACTGCTTTCTGGTATTTTAAAGAGATCCTAAGAGCAATGGTCAATATGAATGGATGTTCTGAATTCCTGTTTATATCAAATTTGCTATACTAAAATAATTTATTTATTTTATATTTTCCCTGGTTACATGTAAAAACATTTTAAAATTTATTTCAAAACTTTGAAATTTTTCAAATTTCAAATGTCAAAATTTCAAATCAATACATTTTCCTCATTCTTTTGCTTATAGCAGGAATACTTTCAAAAATTTAAACTCAGAAACTCTAAAATTAACTATATTGTGATTGAGATAGAAATTATTCCCTGAAATTATCTTAGTTTAATAGTTGATTTTAATGTATTGATCTCCTTCCTTTTGTCTTCTTCCTCATTTATATCATTTTATACCTTATGAAATAGTATTTATGAAGTTTGTAGTACAATGGCCTGGCATAGGGTAGTTGCTACTCAGATATTGCTTATTATCATTATTATTATTATTAATTTCATTAAATTCCATTATAGAATACCTTAAAACACCTCCAACAGCTATCCAGTCTGCTTTGTCATGGAGTAATCTAGTTAGTTATGCCTACTATTAGATTGCATTCAACTTAAGGGAATGGCTGCGTCTCATTCATATATGAAGCTTTGTCATCATTTTATCAAAATCACTATAAAAACATTAAAATAATCACTCTGAGTGAGACTTAAGGTCTAGTCTAACCAGTATTTGGAAATGGGGTCAAAGGGCTGTCATATAGGTGTTATGGTATTCTTTCCTGATGGCAGTCTCAGAGTTTAAGTGTAGACATTCCAACATCCAAGTTTAATACTTGTTATAAGTTCACTTAAATCTTTTGTGAAGGTATTTATTTTTAGTCTGTACCAATTCCTAGAATAATTAGCTCTGTAAGTTTACTTCCTGGTGTTTAAGTAAAACCTGTTGAGATTCAGGAGGATAGATAGCATAGGTAAGAAACCTGTTGTGGAATGGAAATCAAAGTACTTGGGTTTGAAATCATTTCTGGATCTTTGTTTCTTCTAAAGAAATAATGAATTTAGATTAAATGGTGAGATGTCATTGTACCACCCAAAGAGCCCTG
This sequence comes from Macrotis lagotis, assembly GCF_037893015.1. Taxonomy (NCBI): domain Eukaryota; kingdom Metazoa; phylum Chordata; class Mammalia; order Peramelemorphia; family Peramelidae; genus Macrotis; species Macrotis lagotis. The sequence continues at coordinate 59,708,765 of NC_133664.1, read as the reverse complement.
TCATGCAAAGACAGAGTTCCAGTCCCAGTTCTGTCTCATTCTACCATTTGCCTTAGTCAACATAGCTGGAAGGGACCTTATATAGATCTTATTCTTTTTTTATTTAGTATTTTTTCAGCTATATCTGACTCTTTATAATCCCATTTGGGATTTTCTTGGCAAAAATTTGGAACAGTTTGTCATTTACTTCTCCAGCTTATCTTATAGATGACAAAACTGAGACAAACAGGGTTAAATGATTTTCCAGAGTCGCATACAGCTAGTAAGTATCTGAGACTGGATTTGAACTCAGGAAGATGACTCTTCCTGATTCCAGGCCCAGTACTCTATCCACTGCATCCCCTTGCTCCCCTAATATATGATCTAGTCAATTTTATAAATGAGGAAATTGAATATTCAGTATCCTTACCTCTAAAATGAAGGTGTTAAATTAGACATCTAAATCTCTAAACTTCATAATTTAGATCATGATATCTCACAAATTCTGGCATCCTTGGATTTAATGAACATGATGTCCATTCCTTTCCTATCCATTCCTTTCATTATTTTCTAGATATTATTCCTGATCTTCATACTGAGCAGTCTTAATATTTTTTGCCTGGTGTCATAAAACTGCCATTCTTTTATATCAGTCTCTTTATTTGTCTTTAGATGTTGACAAGTTTTGTATCTTCCTTGAGTTGGTAAGAAGCAATATAAGAAGAAATTACTTGATGGAAGGTACAATCTTTGAAATATTCCCAAATGTCAGATAGTAGATATTACACATTAGAAGAAAATCATTCATTCATTTGTTCCAATACTTTCTCTGATGCGATTAAATCATACACTGGAAAGGTAGGGTTTTTTAGAATTAAAAAAAATTTGGTAGTACTATTCCTAATGATGACTACCTTTTTTTAGGCTCTTTCCCCACAGAGTTAAATCTGCTTAATAACTTCAGGTTATTGTTGTCAGTGACTCTAGTTTATTCCCTGAATTGTAGTAGTTGAAAAATTTATCTTCCTTTAAGGATGTTTTGCATTATTTTATACTAATGTGAACACTCACTTTTCTATCCACTCAAATATCTTTTCAAAACCATGTTGTAGTTTATTTCTATTAGGTTGATATTTCAGAATCTGAAAAGTTTCCATGGGCATTGTTAATTTGATAATTTCATTGTGTGAATCCACATCATTAATAAAATTGGTACTGAAAGCTGATCCTAGAACCAGTTTAAGGCTCCCAAAGCAGGTTTAATTGCCCATTTCTATGCCACTCATCACTTTAGTAATTTGTCTATCTCATCTCTCCTCTAATAGATGTGTATGTTCAATGTGAACAAATACCTTTGAATTATAACTTAATATTGGAAGGACTCTTAGAGGACATCTAGTCATTTAATGCGATGGCTAGATGGTTCAGTGGATAGAATGCTAGGCTTCAAGTCAGGAGTCCCAAGTTCAAATCTGGTCTGGATGCCTGCTATGTAACCCTGGACAAGTCACTTAAAACTGTTTACTTCAGTTTCTTCATCTGTAAAATGAACTAGAGAAGAAAATGGTAAACCATTCCAGTATTTTTGTTAAGAAATACCCAAATGGGCTCGTGAAGAGTCAGAAATGAAAAATTGACTTCAACTTATAGTTGAAGAACAGAAGGTCCAAAAATGTTAAATTACTTTTCCAGGGTCATATAAGTAGCTAGTGTTAGAGCTGGGCTTTGAATTTAGATCTTCTGGTCCCAAATCCAGCATCTTTTCTCTATACTGTTCTAGGATTACATTTTATTAATTCTTATAGCCTCTATCATGCCTAGATAATGTCTTATCCCAAGTTAGTGCTTAATACCTTTCCTTTTTCTTTTCTTTTTTGCAAGGCAATTAAATGACTTGCCCAACGTCACACAACTAGATAGTTATTAGGTGTCTGAGGCCAGATTTAAATTCAGGTCCTCCTGACTCCAGGGCCAGTGCTCCATCCACTACACCACCTAGCTACCCATACACATTTCTTTTTAAAAGAATGAAGTATTTTAGATTATATGATTTCTTACATCTCAGAATTTCTGAATTATTGTGGGATTCTATTAGTTAAAATGCCAGTTCTCAATCAATGTTTATTATATTTGTCAGTTTCTAATCTCGTGGGGTGACTCAATTAAAAAAAATAACATAGAACTGAATCAAAAGCTATTCTCCCTTGGTTCTTATTTACCTAAAACAAATGCAAAAGATAGCTAATGTATGATTTAAATCTTAGAGACATATTTTTGTCTTTGCCCCAGTAGAACATGTTTAGTGTTCCTTTGATGTCCATTTCTCTATCCATTATTATAGAATTTTACCCGTTTATCTGATATCTTTATTATACTAGAGTTTCCAACAGATGTGCTAGAAGACTTTTTATGGCTGAAAGCCCATGGGTGGAGACCATTTGCAACTATGAACTAACAGTTCCATCTTCCCTTCTCTTCAAGAGCCTTTGATGTGGATAGGAAGACATAAAGGACTAGGAATCTGTATTGCTGGACTGGGTGTCCATAGTAATGAAATGTTAGATCCTCTAAGGTTCTATTGAGTCCAAGAAATTTATTTACATAAAATTTATCAATGAGGTCTTGAACATTCTGCACATTTTCTGCTATTCATACATTTACTATTTCTGCATTATTAACTAAAACTTAAAAGAAGGCAATGAAATTTTCCAAGCACTTTCTCCATAAAGATTGGAACAAAAAATTCGTTTAGTTTTGGCATTAGTTTATGTTCCTCTGTGACTGAATATTTTGAATGACCATGTCAAATGGTCTAATTTGTCATTCATTTGATTTCCTCCTTTGGATATATTTTTTAGTTTTTTTTGGAAACTTTGGATATATTTAAAATTCCTTTTCTTGTTGCCTTTAGTTTAGGGTTCCTTGTATGGTATTATTCATATTCTTTACCTACCTAATTTTTATTTTGAACCAAATGTCTGATGGTTTTTGGATTTTCTTTTTTATGCTTTATATTTTTTCCCTCTACGTGAGTGTTTTGTTTTTTAAAAATGTAGTAATGATTATAGATTCTAGTGCCATTTTTATTGGAAATATTGATTCCATTAATTCAGTCAATAACTAATCAAGTCAAGGAAATAAGTCAGTCAAATATCTTTTAGACCAATATGATCAGTTATTTTTTATACTGATGATATCACAGGCTTAGGTTAAAAAATGGTTGAAGCATTGTAACTTCCCACATGCCAATGTTCATCTCTGGGGAATGGCTGAACAAGCTTTGTTATATAATAGTGATGGAAATGATTGTGCTATAAGAAACGATGAAATTATAGATTATAGAAAAACATGGATATACTTGCATGAAATAACAAAGGGCAAAATGAGCAAAACCAAGAGAATGTTGTACATGGTAGCAGCAAAAATGCTTTTTATAAGCTGCTTTTAAAAACATGGCAATGATGGGGGACAAGAAGGGGACAGAAAGAAAGAGCGAGGGAGAGACCAAGAGGGTGTGAATGAGCCCTGTCTTTTCTATTTGTCATTTCAGCAGAGAAAGAAGCTAAATATTTAACCCTTTTCCCAGAACTCATGTCCTGAACACGTTACTTATGTCAGTGCTTATCAGGAGCCCCGCACTCCATAGCCACTCATAACACTACAGTGAAGAATGTGAAAGTGATGAGAAAAAGGTGGTGGCAAAAGATTAAAATAATGAGTCAAGCATTTGCCTAATCATTATCATAGGTCATTTTTCTCTCAGTTATATAATGGAATGGGCATATTTGTATTTTTCTCTTTTTTTTAAGTCTACTAAAGTAATGTTGTTTATTATATTATCATTGCTTTAATCCTAGCAGTTGAGTTTAAAGGTTTATAGAAATCCCAAATTATATCTAGTATCTGAGGAGAAAGGGAGAAATTTATTTGCCAAATACTTAAGTGTTAATGCTTTTTTTCTTTTTCAAACAATAAAGGGGTGTGCTTAACTTCTAAAATTTAAGATAGACCTGTATAGCAATTGATCATGGATTTAACTTGATTATCTCTAGGAATCACTGTAGAGTTGAGATACTCAAAATGATATGATTTGCTTTTAGTCAAGTTTGACTTCACCAGGGGTTAAATTCTGTCCCTGTAAGAACAGCTGCATTAGACAAAAGGTCTTTCTTATATGATTATTCTATGAATCAGCTCACAATCTTCTTCCCTTGTACCAGTCTTGTTATATTTGGTATGCTATTGAACAAAACTGTATTATATTATTCCTTATTATGCTGCTCCATAGAGAAACAGGTTTTCTTGTAATCTAAGTACAGTCATTCCTTCATTAAGCAGCTCAAATGGCTTTTCTAATGTATATGTCACATCATTACCCTAGTCACTGGTTCTCAATCATCAGATATGATATTCATTACTTTGCTATTCAAAGTCTGTCCAAAATCTGATTTTTACCTTTCTTTCTTAGTATTATTTTATATAGACTTTTCATGTACACCGGAATATTCTATTGACATTGAACTATTTTATGTACCTTGATATTTTTTTCTCTTCTCCTGCTTTGACATATATGTCTTCTTCCACACTAGGAAAAGATCCTTTGTTTCCTTTTCTCTGTACCTTTTTCCTTGCATCCAGGGCCATTTCCAATCATCCTGATGTATAACTAGCCACTGGACCCAAATGACTCTAGAGGAGAAGGTGTTTTACACCAGCAACCCTTACTCAGATTCATTTCACTTGCATATCATGGCATCATCTCCATGATGTCAGTCTTCTTTGAGAAAGAAGGCCAAACAACAATAATATTGTTTTTATATGCTCTCATGTAAGACTTCTCTTAGCTTCTTCCATGAAACCTTCCCTGAACTTCCTTCTCCCCTAACTAGAAACAATTCCTCCCATCTTAGATATTTTATAGCATTTTATTTGACCATGCATTTCATTAGCTTATTGATAAATGTTTCACTGATTATAATTCCCAGAGGATATGCCATTGGAAATCTTTCTAATCACATGTGAATGAGAAGCAAGCATGCCATAGTTAATAGAAAACTAGACTTGGATCTAGGGAGATCCTGGGTTTAAGGACTTCTTATGCATATTGACCTTGGGCAAGTCAGTTAACTAACCAATGCTTGAGGAAATTCTCTGAGAAGAAGTAAAGAAACTGTGGACCTCCACTGACAGGAATTTTCTCATCAGGGAATTCACTATAACATTGCAATGATAAGGCCAGTTTATTCTCTGTTGTATTCTCCTGTGCCTAAGCACAGGATGTGCTTAATATATGTTTAATAGATATTTAATTATGAAATTAATCTCGGTTTCTCTGTATACATACATCTATACAAATATAGATATTTATATCTATTTATCTATATCTATATCTGTATCTGTCATCATTTTTCAGAATGACTTCCAGTTCCTAGGCATTATAGGATTTTTTTTAGGTGCTATAAGGAATATTACATATTGGACCAGGACAGTGTGATATAGTAGCTAGTATTTTCACCTATAAAGTGAAGAGTTTTCACTTGATTTGTCAATATTTTTCCAATTATAGATCATAGGAATTTCAGCCATCCTTATGCATGTGGTGGGAAGGGTGCTCTTTGGGAAATTAAAAAAAAATCCTACATTTTATTTAATAATACATAATAAAATGTTTTTCTACTTTAAGTTTAAATTCATATTACTTTATTTCTTTTTTTAGATCCATTATAGAGAAGAGTACAAAAAGTCAAAAGACAAATGTACATTTGTACCTGATACACCTCTCCTAAAGCATGTAAAACATATAGGTGCTTTTATTTCTGAGGTAAGGTAATGGAATCTTATAAAATATTTTATTAATGTATTTCATTCCTCTAAGCATATAGGTCTCACACTGAAATTAGATAACATACTCAGAAAAAAATCAGATTAACTTTCTATTAAAGACTGATAACATGTTAATGTTAGTTCAAATAGTTCTGAGATTTATATTGAATTGCTAAAGTAACTGTGTGAAGTTTCATTATTAATTAATCTACATTTCCATGTGCATTGTAATCACCAATTTGTTGTTCTGTGGGGCAATGTCAAGAGATGGATGTGCTTCATACTAAATATATGTTAAGAGCATTTTAATTTTTAAAATAAAGAGTATAGATTAATGTAGTTGGCAAATATGCAGTTAATTTATTTTAATTATTAGTTATTAAGGTTCTCTGAAAAATAGTTATCTTTATTTTCACTTGACAATGATAGTTGCCTATTGTCACTCACTAGCAGAAATCATCAGTGGACTATATATATATATATATATATATATATATATATATATATATATGCTAGATTTTCTTTCATTCTAAGATTATTTTTGTTATTAAGGCCTCATATGTACATATATTTCCTAATGTGTTTTATAAGACATGTATGCATTCATTAGATAAAAAACCATCCACATCCTCTTGAGCGCCTAGCAGTAGGAGCTCAGCCAATAAAGAATGAACTGCTTTGGAATGACACATGCTGAGTGTGACCTTTATAACATTAATAGTCCCTGAAGGGCTGAAGTTTGATATGATTTTGTTGTGGTCTTCAGCACTTCATCAGCAGTTCCTCTATGGAAAAAAGACTGATGAAAAAACATGGATAAGATGAATAAGCATAGTTTGCATTTTTGACCTGCACCATAAGCAGAGTGTGCAAAATATTGCTAGCATCATTGCAGAAAAGGGTTCAATGAGATCTACTTTAAGTTTTCATTTTTTTGAGCCTTGAATTTTGCTTTTTTTTGCTTTGGATTTACCTTTTTAGGTAAATATCTAGAAATTATGACCTTGCAAATTAGAACATGGCCAAGACCTAGACACGAAATTGTGTAACAAGTTGAAAAGAATTTCACTTGAGCTTACAATATGTACCATATCTGTAAAAATTCTGTCCTTTCCTGATATATACCATTTTGTTTTCAGGTTATTTTGAATTAAGAAAAAATTCTTTGAAAAAAATTTTTGTGAAAATGTTTTAAATTTTTTAATGAAAGAATTGTAAATATTTGTGATTTGGAAGATGCCTTATGCTCTCAAGTATCTTTCTTAATAAAGATTAGGCGGGGAAAAGGAGGATAGTTCAAATTTTCTAGCAAAAGGGATAAGGATCTATGATTTCAGTGGCATGGGAAACTACTGAATGAGGGGACTTCCTCTACCAATGCATGTTGGCACCTTCTCTGCATGTTGGAGTTTTGGAGAGTTTCAAAGAGCACTGAGATGAGAGATGAACATGATTTACTACATATATACTACATACATAACCTGCATATATTAGAGTCTGGATTTGAATCCCAGTCTTCTTTCCTCTTTTTCTCTGAGGCTAGCTCTCCATCCACTGTGCAATGCTGCCCCTAACAGATCAATGGAGTCCATTCATTCGTTCAGTGATCAAATACTTATAGTTCACCTACTATATGGAAATGTTAGGTGCTATGGAGGAAATAAAGATAGCCAGTCTAAAGACTATAATATTATAACTTAGCAATGTGGGATTTCTACTCAAATCCGTTATTATTTACTTAGGCTAACTCAGATGATCTGTTGGATTTATGTAGCACACAGAATTGATGGATCGACCACACAGCTTTTTGTGAATGCTCTGTTATTTCCTTTCTTAACAAGCTCATTAAATGGTTTTAAGTATTGAATGTCAATGTGAAGGAACTTAAAAAATGCACACCCATCGATTTTGGTATTGCTATTTTTACATGATCCCCTCAGATCAATAAAAAACTTTACTTTTTTAAACTTTTTTAAGTGAGGAAAGTCAATTCAACAAATATATATCGAACCTATCAAGTAACAATTGTGAACTATTTGAATGGTAAATGCCATAAAGTCTAGTGACTTAATTGATTTTCCACTTGTAGTTATCAGAAGTTACAGTAGAAAAATGATTTAAATGTTTTGTGGGACATGTTCTGAGGGAAATTGACAAAATAATATTGATATATGTGCTGAGGCTTTGGAATAAATTTTCCAACTTGATTCTGTAAACACTTACAGACAGCCTACTCTGTGCTAGAGATGTGGAGACAAAAATGTCTTTGTTCTTGTCCTCAAGAAGTTTACAGTTCAGTGTGGGGAAATGCCATGACCTGAAATACAGAGTCAGAAGGAGTTGGAGGTGGGGAAGGCAGGGACTTATAAGTTTAAAAAGAGTTCCAAGAAAAGTAATATGAGAAATTTGAGGAAGGAGGGATTAATTTTAATTGGGGGAGGATGGGGTAGTGACTGGGGACTTTGGTCCTGTAGAAAACAGAAGAAAAATGACAGAGAGGGGCTTATTTTATTCTAATCATGCGGGACTAAGTGAGCAAATGCATGGAAATGGAATGAGACAGGAGAAGAACAGGGATAGGGGTTGCCTGGTTTCTCTGGAGCAAAGTATGTGAAGGAATGAAATCCCTTCATTTTTTTATTTGCCAGTTGAGTGCAAAGGTTCTATGCTAGGACCTGTGGGACCTACATAGTTTAGATAAAAAAAAGCAACTCCTACCCTTAGAGAGTTATAACATTAATAGATAAATAATGTGCAGCATGACATGATGTCATAAAACAAACAAAAAAAGCCTATATGATATCTTGAGAAGAAGGTTGGTATTAATAAGAGAAGGCTTCAGGAAGGATGTGGCATCTGAATTGGACTCTAGAAAAATTTTGCCTCCCAAATATCCTCTGTGCTGATTCACACACTTGTGTTCACACTTTTCAATGTACCTGGATTGCCTTCCTTCCTTTCCTTCTTGAAATATACCCACTAGATCCTCAAAAGAGTGATTGACCAGCCCAAGTTGGAAATGAAGTTGGTTCAAGTTTCTGCATGAGGATTAGACCCATGTCTGATGAGTTTGGTTAAGAGAGACCAAAGCAATCATTGTTTTTCTTAATTTATTTTCTATAGTAAAACGTGGCAGTAAGAAAACCACTCTAAATTTTATCCCCTTCCTATAGTTGACAGTTGTAAATGTGGATCTAGGACTTGAATAAGTTAGGACTAGAGAATTAAGTTTGGAAGTTGCTGGTTTTGAGGTGAGTTTAGAGCACACAAAGAATAAAGAAGAGAACCCAGTATCTTGGGGGAAATGCACACAGTAGGAGCTTAATAAATGCAAGTTAGTTTTTTAAAAAATTGGATCAAAATTTCATTTATTTATTTTGTTTTATAATTTATGAAATAAAATAAGCATTTCTGTAGCATAACATGATTTAAAAAAGATAGTTGCACATGAAACTGCAAATGTATTATGTACAACTTGCTATTCCTTTTAAATAAAAAAAAAGTTATCATGTAATTAGCTGAGTATTAACAATAGTAAAAGAAGACAGAAGGAAAAGTAAGAGCGATAGGAGAAATGGGAATAATGTGACATGGAAGTCAAGGGAAGATAGATTTTTAGGAAAGACCATTTAATCAGGTACCATGTCATACAGAGTAAGAATAACACCAAAACGAGGAAATAATTTAAGATTAAGAAGTGTTATTTGGGGGCGGCTAGGTTGCACAGTGGATAAAGCACCAGCCCTGGAGTCAGGAGTAACTGGGTTCAAATCTGGTCTCAGACACTTAATAATTACCTAGCTGTGTGGCCTTAGGCAAGCTACTTAACCCTGTTTGCCTTGTAAAAAAAAAAGAAGTGGTATTTGAATATTGTGAATAGCTGAGGGTTGACTGTACTGTGAAAAATGGAGGCAGTGAATTTAGACCTCAATAGAAGTTTAATATTAACATCTAACATTTATATAACTCTTTGAGGTTTGCTTTAGATATATTATCTTACTTAATTCCCCATTGTCCTTTTAAGGTAGGTTCATTCCCTTTTACAACTAAGGAAACTGAGACAGAGAGAAAAAGGTTAAATGACTTACTCAAATAAGGCAAGATTCAAACTCATATCCTCATGATTCCAAGTCCAGTACTTTATGTACTATTCATCTAGCTGATATTTGTTGTTTACTTAGTAGTTTCTCCTCTGTAATGCAATTGTTCTGCCATATACTTTTCTAGTGAATGGGATAAGAGATCACTGTTTCTTTGCATTTTGTTATGATAAGTGATTATTTCAAAAGAAATTTGTAAAGTCTGGATTACTTCTGTCTTCTGAATCATTTTTCTTTGGATTAGAAAATGGAAGTAGGCAATCTGTTGGGTTTATATTTTACCTACTTTTGCCAAGAGGATGCCATGTGAGTGGGTGTCCTGTCTTGGTAGATTTAAATAGTGAATGTGGAGAATTAGCATTTTTTTAAAAAAAAGGCTGTGGTACAAGGGAGTTAATTATTAATTATTATATAAATTAATTATTCTGGTCTTTTTATTTCAATCTTTTATAATAATTTTTAATAACTTTCTCAAAATTATAAATCCTATTTTCATCACTGCCCCAAATTTAGTTTTTAAAGTGTAAATACATTGATAATTTTGCCTTTTGAAATATGCAGAGAATAAATGAAAATATTTTTGCTTCAATCCTTGCCAAAGCTGTCTCCTCAATCTCTTGAGTTCAATTATCATTTATCTCTTATTACCTTTCCTAAAAGTCTTGAAATTTTTTTTAAAATTTATGATCTTCAGTTCAATTTCATTGAAATGGTTCTTTTAATCCTCTTTTTTGTATTCATGGCAAAAGACAAAAAATGTTATATCTTTTTCTTCTGTTCCAGGCAAAGTACAAAGGCACCATCAAAGCAGACCTTTCCAATTCTCTGTATAAGCAGATGCCAGCCACTATTGACAGTGTATTTGCAAGAGAAGTTTCACAGCTTCAGAGTGAGGTAAAGTTTTTCCAAAACTGTTGTTTAATCATGGAAAGCAAAAGACATAGTCCAATTAATAAAAGTGATTTAGAATGAATAATCATTTACATAATTATTATACATGATAATTAATTGCAATCAGTAATTAGAATTGTTTATAAAAACAGGGGCATCCAAAGTTGAATGACAGTCAAGATTCAGTGGTGTATGTATTAAAGAAGTAGAAAATATATGCATGATTATCTCAAATAGAGGACAGTGTTTTTTGTCATAGGGTCCATTCAGTGAAGTTTTATGGTCATATGAGTAGTCGCATACATGCAAATCTCTTTAAAGATACTTTGGCAAATATTACCTTGTTTACTATATCTTGCTATGGTAAATATCAGCAGTACCATCATCAATAACCACCGTCATCAATAGTCATTGTCATCGTCGTCATCATCATCATGATCATCATGCCATTTTTTTTGCAGGGAGTCCTGAAACATAGAAACTTAGCCATTATATGTGTGTGTGTATCTATATCTATATCTATATCTATATCTATATCTATATCTATATCTATATCTATATCTATATCTATGTCTATGTCTATGTCTATGTCTATCTATATCATCTATCTCTATCTCTATCTCTATCATCTCTATCTCTATCATCTATCTCTATCTCTTTCTATCTCTATCATCTATATATCTATCTATCTATATCTATATCTATATCTATCTATCTCTATCTATATTTAATCTATCTATATATATTTATATCTATCTATCTATGTAATGTTTAGTGCCATGATTCCAATTTGGTTCTCTTTTAATCTGATCAGTATTTACTGAATGTCTTAGATCTGTATCTTAGCAAATTCCCATTGAGACCTTTTTCATGTGATAGGAAGATAAAATGTGACATTTTAGATGCTGAAAATGATACAGTTATCCTTATATTACCCTCACCTCTAACAGCTGTCTTACTCACCATCTCCAAACTCTTCATTCTCAAGAAAAGAAGATATCTACTGTGAACTGTCCTTAAAAGATGTATCTCTTATTTCAAAAGACTGCTTCTGGAAAGAAATATGCCACACTTTTAGGAAAGTTGTACTAATAGTTTACAACCAAATATTCATAATCACAGAATTTCAGAGTTAGAGGAGACCTCATCAGGCAACACATGTGATTTATACCTGAAAATATAATCCCATATCATACGTTAAAAGTGATATCAGATTCAGTTCCATTCACCAACATGTTAGAGTCTTTTTAGATCATGACTCAATCATCCATAATGTTAGCAGTTTCTCCCAGCTCCTCCCAGCTTTATGAATCTACCAATTTTATAATTGTGCTATTTGTGCCTTCATTCAAAGTACTGATAAAAAATGTCAGCTCATCCAAGACCAGTGGCAGATTCCTGGAGTATTCCACAACAGACTCATTGCTATGTTGACATCGAAGATTTAACTACTGTTTTCTTTTTAGCAGTTATTACTTGAACAGTTGGGACTATAGTCAAGACAGTTCATGAAAAATCTTCTAGAATGAATGGAAAGCTACTTTATGCACCTACAGTTATCTATTCCAGATCCATTTAATTGTCCCATTGGTTACCGAGATAGACAACAGGGCATAATGGATAGAGAATCAGATCTGAAACTAGGGAGATCTGAGGTCAAGCCATTACTCTTATTTAAATTCACTCTAGAAAGACTTAATAAGATTATAAATTGTAGAAAAGGTGTCACCTTGCATTGGTCACATGAATTTCCTTAACTGGAATTTTTCTATACCAGTGAAACTGCAGGTCTATTATCCTAATCATACTACTTATATCTCTCTATATTTTCCATAAGAATATATTTCCATATGAATAAGAATTCCATAAGAACAACTCCATGATTGGTCCATCCTTGGTGTAGGTACTTCTTTATTGGTACAGATCAGTTTTGTCTTTCGTGAAACTGAAGTTCTGGGCATTACCTGTCTACTTTTCCATCCTTCATTTCTTTCATTCAATTTCTTTGTTTCTTCACTGTTTTCAACTTTATTATATTCAAATTATCATAGTTTATGGTTCATTGTGGAGTAAGAGTATAATGTAACTGAAATGAATATGTAGATAAGATCAAGAGCCCTGAATCTGTTTCTGATCTTCTCTTTTCCAGGACAAATCATTCAAGTTCCTTTCATCTTTCCTCTAATCCTTTTGATTGTCTCTGTGACCTTTTATCTTTCAGTGATGGAATTTTTTTCCTGTTCATTGGTTCACAACCTTATCAGGACTTCCTAACCCTTACTTGGAGATCCTTGGATGATACATTTACCTGACTTTCTCTCCTTCCTTCCATTCCAGTTCCAACAAAGTTTAAAATCCTATGTAGACAGACCATCCTTTTTCCTTCATCTCACCCCTATTGTTTTTTTTTTTTTTTTTTTGGCAGAGAATGCCTAGCTTGTTTTATAGAACTTTGAAAACAGATAATTCTTTTAAAAGTTGAGTCTTGATATCATTTTCAGAACATCTTTTAGTACTTAGTAATTATAAATTCCAGCCTCTACTTAAGTCAGCAGTAAAGAAATCTCGGATTCAGGCAGTGAAGCTAAAAATATATAAGATTGAGGTTCTACATCCCTGACCGTGACTAACACACACTTTATTTTTACCGCCAACATCTGGTCATCCATCCACTTGCTGATATAGGCTACTTTATAAAGCAAATAATTATATGCTGCCCTTCATGTAAAAGACAAGAAACGATTATACAATAGTGACAAAATAGGAACAAATTCTTATTTTGTTACTTTTCCACAAAGGTTTAAGAACTATTTTGGGACTAAGGGGGTTTCTCCATTTTATGAAGTTTCTCTGTGTTTGTGTCTGTGTGTGTTTGTGTGTGCGTGCATGAGAGAAGGAGAGAGAGAGAGAGAGAGAGAGAGAGAGAGAGAGAGAAAGAGAGAGATTGGATGAGTCAACAATCTGCAAAATTATGATTTGTATTTATTGTATTATTAATGATTTGTATATGTTTGTGTTTATATAAATGTATGTGCTTTTGTATACACACCTTTATTTATTTAAATTTTTGTGGGGAGACCTGGAGGTGGTATGACCTTGTCACTTGATTAGTGTAGGGAAATCCTATGTTGGAAACTTCCTCACCTCTTTCACCTCATCATCTAACACTTATAGTCTCATAGAATTGTCTTAGACATAGTGAGAAAATGAGTTGTCCCTGACTGCCCAGTTAGTATGTGTGAGAGGTCACATTGTACACTTTTCTTCTTAGCTCTGAAGCTTACCTTCTTTCTGCTATTTCATTCTTTTTTTTTTCATGGTATGTTAATTGGAAAAACTTATTGAGTCAGATCATTTATTGGATTCTCTCATGTCTCTTATCTAACTCTTCATGGCCTTGTTTAGAGTTTTCTTGGAAGAGATATAGAACTGGTTTGCCATTTCCTTCTCCAGCTCATTTTACAGATGAGGAAACTGAGGCAAACAGGGAGAAGTGACTTGACAGGTTCACACAGCTAATAAATGACTGAGGCAAGATTAGAACTCAGGAAGATGTCTCTTGCTGACTCTCAGTCTGGCACTCTATCTACTCTGCCATTTAGTTGCTTTTGATAATTTTGATCATAGCCTTTTTTTTTTTGCCTCAAATTTCGGATTTGTAAAATGGTAACTCAAATAACTTTTCCTATGAACAGAAGACCAAAGAAAAGCATGGGTTAATTAACAATTTCTACAAAAGTTAAGTCAATTAATTTTTTTGCTAAAGTAGAACAAAGCTCTATGTGAGTGGTAAAGTTAAAAAAAATATACTCCTCCCAAACAACTTAGTTTATCCCATAAAATAATGTTGATGTAGGAAAGAAAGTCAAGTTAATGTTTTGTTATAGAAAATTCTTCATATATATATGTAAATATGTGAATATGTGAATATATATGTATAGTTTTACAAAAAGAAAGATAGTAAGCATATAGACATTCATAAATACCATGTGCTTTTTATAAATATTATTTCATATTACCACAAATAATGATATAATTCTTGACTTCTTTAGTAAGTATATCATTAAATTTTTATGTATTATAAAACCTGGTTCTCTCTTGCTCCATGCCAGTATTATTATACTTAACTTCTTTCAAAGTGTTTAAAATGATTACTTTGAGCACAAACAGATGAATATTTTAGTTATCTTTAATGTGAAGCTGTACTCAGGAGCATATGCAAAACAAATAATTAACATTTTTATTAATGAGTTGGATGAAGACATAAAATTAATGCTTAGCAAACTGTAGATTACCCTGAGCTAGGCCAGATAGCTAACACCTGAAGCACAAAGTCATAAGCCAGAAAACTCCCACAAAGATTTAGTTCAAATACTGGATATCAATTTATTGGGCCTGTTGTGGGAATTTTGAGGGAGGAGGTCTGGATTGAACTCAGTGGCCTTTGAGGCCCTCTCTTCTTCTTCTCTTCTTTTTTATTTTTTTGCAAGGCAATGGGGTTAAGTGGCTTGCTCAAGGCCACACAGCTAAGCAAGTATTAAGTGTCTGAGGTTGGATTTGAACTCAGGTCCTCCTGACTCCAGGGCTCTATCCGCTGCACCAACTAGCTACCCCGAGGCCCTCTCTCTTCTGAAAATTTGTGATGTGATGATTATAAATCATACATGTAAAAAATTATATAGCTTCTTTTAAACTGTGCCTTTTACATATAGTAAGTTTGATTAATCAGATTTCATGCATCCACTAAAATCATGAATTGTACTCTTTAAAATAATTGTAAAATAATGAAAATGATAATTGAAATCATCATCTAACATAGTAATTCTTTTTAGGTTTTTGTAAGGCAAATGGGGTTAAGTGGCTTGCCCAAGGCCACACAGCTGGGTAATTATTAAGTGTCTGAGCTTGGATTTGAACTCAGGTACTCCTGACTCCAGGGCCGGTGCCCTATCCACTGTGTCACCTAGTGGCCCCCTAATATAGTAATTATTTTTTATTTTTTAGGTTTTTGTTTTTGTTTTTTTTTTTTTAGGATTTTACAAGGCAATGGGGTTAAGTGGCTTGCCCAAGGCCACACAGCTCGACAATTATTAAGTGTCTGAGCTTGGATTTTAACTCAGGTACTCCTGACTCCAGGGCCGGTGCTCTATCCACTGTGCCACCTAGCCACCCCACATAGTAATTAAAAAAAAAAACAAATATAGATTCCTTAGTTTGGCTACAAATCATGTTTGAACTGCTTAATAGGGAGAATTTTTCTAAGAGCTCTTTCTCTCTCTGTCTCTCTCAATCTCTGTTTGTCTTTCTCTGTCTCTGTTTCTCTATTTCTGTCTCTGTCTCTCTCTTATCTCTAGGCTAGTAGAGAAAATGCCAGATAGCTCTTCATTTCATCATGACAAAGTAAGTCTATTTTTTCTATCTCTAGTCTCTAGATAAAATATTTTTCCCTCCTGAAATTTTTATCCTTTTATTTTCTATTACAAATCACAATAATATATTCTAGTCATTATGGCATGAGAGCCTGGAAGAATTCTATTTAAGTCTCTCCTCTGATACATCTGGCTAATGATATTGAGAAAGTCTCTTAACTTATTGACATTCTTATAATTTTTATCTAAGAGTATTGAATTGCCTTGGGAGAGTGGGTTTCTTCATCTGGATGTTACTTCTATCAATAAAATCATAGATTATGTTCAAAAATAGCACACATTTATATAGAGCTTTAAGATTTAAGTGCTTTTCAAACATGTGCTAACTCTTTTATCTTCTATTAAATCCATTTTCATTCTCTTTATTAATCTTGTTGTACCCCTTTTTAAAAATTTTTATAATTTCCACTTTCATGTGTTTTATTAGTTTATAATTGCTCAGAATTAATTCTTTTAAGTTACATGCTATAATAATTTTCCAAGAAAACTCATAGACCTTAACAAGAAAAAGAAGAGCTTTTCATTCTTATAGGCCCACAGTGTAAGCCTTATGTTGGTTATTTATACAATGGCAAACTGAAATGTGTGTAAGTGTTCTAGAAATTACATTTTCTGTATTGACATCATAAAAATGTCATAAACCTCAGAATCTTTTTTTCACTCAGAATTTAATCATCTTATATGATAAAAAATTTTGACTTTTCTCTTGGGATAATCAGATGAAAATAGGTCTTATGGTTGTGATTAGGGAAATCATCTTTTCCTATTTTTATGGGGCAAATCTTGTATTTCCCACTGCTTTGGTTGAAAACTAAACCTTGAGTGTCTGCTCTCTTGAAAAAGTTCTAATTGCTTTAGAATGGCTGCCATTCTTGAATGGCTATTACAGTTTCATCCAGTTCCCTCATGTAGACTTAGCCTATGTCTGCTTAGTTTGAGTTGGAAGATTAGAGCTGAGGACTAAGAACTGAATTTGAGATTTATGTAGCAAAAATCCTGCAATACATGCATACATATATATATACATATATATATATATATATGTATATATATATAAAACCACAGTGTGTAAGAGCAATGGTTACTCAGTCTCTACGGTCCTCTACAAAGCTGAGAAAATTAAAACAGAATGTTTTTCATTCATTTTAGCCAAATCAATACTCCTTTATGGATTGAGACCACAGTAACATATACTTTTCAAGTACATGAGAAAAATTTCAGAATTTAGATTATGGAATGAAGTCAGAAAGTTTGAAGTCTAAAATCATTTGGTCAAACTCCAGTATTTTACTGACAAGGAAACTCAAGTCCAGAGAGGTTAGAGACAGCGCTAGAACTAAAAACTTAATCTTCTTACTCTTAATATATTATGCTATTCTAGTAAAAATAGAACAAAAACAACAAAGAATATTTTGCAAGTTCTTTAAATAGTAAACATTCAGGTAAGGAAATAGTGTCTCAAAGAAATGAAGGGTGAGCAATAGCTTTGCATTTTTCTTCATGGTTTAGCCATGTACTATATTTGGTTAGGAATGTTATGGGGGGTGAAAATTGGCTTTATTAGTTACCAAAGCAGTTGTTGATATTGTTCTACTAGGTATTCTACTAGAAATAGTTGTCTACAAAAGAAAAGTTTTCCAAGAGCCAGACTGAAGGGTGAAGGGTTAAAGTGAGATCTTCCCTATGGGCCTTAAGAGTCCAAAGAGAAGGAACTTCTTGACCACACCGAACCAAAGCGTGTTGATCAAAGCAAGTTCTGGGGCCCTTTCCTAGTGAGCAGGTTTTGGAGTCCACACCTGGTGTCTTGGTCCATCCCTGGTGTTTTCCACAAGGCATCTGGAGAAAGTGGATTGTATTCATGATCTGAAGTTGTTTTGGCTTATTTATTTTTATATTATTACAATAATCTTCTTGTGAGAGTAACCATAACCGCCAGAATAGTGAGGGAGAGAAAAAGTGTACTTCAGTCTGTGTTCAGATTCCAACAGCTCTGTCTTTAGGATGAGTTGCTCCTTCATCATTCAGTCCATCAGAGAAGTTGCTTCAATATTTTTCCTTCAGTTGTCATTATTAGCTGTATTTCCTTCTACTCTATTCCTTCCACCTCTCATTTATTCTATTCTCTCTCCTTTCACCCTGTCTCTTTTCAGAAATGTATTGTATCTGAGTACCCTCTCCCACAATATTCCCTCTCTTCTAACACCTACTCCCCCCTTCCCACCCCCTCCCGGTTTCCCCTTATCCCATCCCTTTCCTCCTTTCCTCCCATTTTTCTCTAGGATAAGATAGATTTCAATACCCTATTAAGTGTGTATGTTATTTCCTCTCTCAGCCATTTCTGATGAGAATGAAGGCTCACTCCTTCCCCCTCACCTTTCCTCATTCCCCTCTATTGCAAAAACTTTTTCTTGACTCTTTTGTGTGAAATATCTTAGCCTGTGATCTGAAGGTGTTTTGACTAAAACTCATGGTTCTCTGAGCTCGGTCAAGAGAGCCCATTGTGGGGGGTGGAGCCAAGATGGGGACATGAAGGGATCAAGTCTTAGGAGCTCTCTGATAAAAACTCATAAACTAAGGACTCTAACTAAACTTTCGAGAGACAGAACCCACAAAGGGACCCAGTGAGGCAGTTCTCCTACTCAAGGTAACCTGGAAAAGAGCAGAAAGGCTCTGCTCCCTGGGGCAGAGGGGCTGTCCGCCAGAGGGGTGGCCCGCCAGAGCCAAAGAACTTCAGCCTCCGGGAGGCTGCCCCAGGGTGCTGGGAACCTCAGCTCACAGCAGGGGGGAGTTTCCTGAGCTGCACCCCCGGGGAGCACTGGCACAAAGTGGGGAAACAGCAGGGGACCTCTGCCAGAGTGAGCACGTGGAGCCCAGCCCTCAGGGCACACAGCCAGCACCATGGTCTTTTGGCAGACTAGACTGGGAAACAGAAGCAGGCGGAGCCTGTAAGCAGGAGCCCCCAGGGCATGAGCCCATTGAGCTGAGGGAGGGGAGTGAAGAGAGACTGCCCAGCTCTGTCCTCTGCCCCTGGAACAGGACTCTGGGGCTCTGACCACATTCAGATCCTGATCACAGTCTAGGCCCCCCCCATAGAACAGCAGGGCACCCCCACCTCAGCCCTGTGGTAGAGGGGGGCGCTTATGGTCATTCACAGACCAGGAGGGAGGACAGAACCTCACACACTGAGACCCTTGTGGGAGTGTCCCAAAAGCTCAGGAAGCACCCCCAAAAATAGGCTTAGGCTGGGAAAATGAACAAACAAAGAAACAAGAGGAAGACCATTGAGAAATATTTTGCAAATGAGCCCAAGAAGGATCAAAATACTCAGTCTGAAGATGAGGAAGCACAAGCTCCTGCATCTAAAGACTCCAAGAAAAACAGAAATTGGGCTCAGGCTATGATAGAGCTCAAAAAAGACTTTGAAAATCAAATGAGGGAGTTAGAAGAAAAACTGGGAAAAGAAAGGAGAGAGATGCAGGAAAAACATGAAAATGAAGTCAGCAGCTTAGTCAAGGAAATTCAAAAAAATGCTGAAGAAAATAGCATGCTAAAAACAGCTTAGGTCAAATGGATAAAACAGTTCAAAAAATTATTGAGAAGAATGTTCTAAAAAGCAAAATTGGCCAGATGGAAAAAGAGATAAGAAAACTCTCTGAGGAGAATAAATCCTTCAGACAAAGAATAGAATTCAGGGAGATTGATGAATTTACCATAAATCAGGAATCAATACTTCAAAACCAAAAAAATGAAAAATTAGAAGAAAATGTGAAATATCTCATTTAAAAAACAACTGATATGGAAAACAGAATTAGGAAAGATAATTTGAAAATTATTGGAATACCTGAAAGTCATGATCAGGAAAAGAGCCTTGACATCATTTTCAAAGAATTACTACAGGAAAATTGCCCTGATATTCTAGAAGCAGAGGGCAAAATAGAAATGGAGAGAATCCACCGATCCCCCCGAGAAAGAGATCCCAAAAAACCAACCCCCAGGAATATTATAGCCAAGTTCCAGAACTCCCAAGTCAAAGAGAAAATATTAGAAGCAGCCAGAAGGACACAGTTCAAATATCGTGGAGCTGCAATGAGGATCTCACAGGACTTAGCAGCAGCTACATTGGAAGCTCGTAGGGCTTGGAATACAATATACCGGAAGGCAGAAGAGCTTAGAATGCAGCCAAGAATGAACTACCCAGCAAGGCTGAATGTCCTCTTCCAGGGAAAAAGATGGACTTTCAATGGACCAGGGGAATTTCAAAGGTTCCTTTTGGAATGGCCAGAGCTGAACAGAAGGTTTGATCTTCAGATACAGGACTCAGGTGAAGCATGGAGATTGGAGGAGAGGGGGGAAATATGAGGGACTTAATGAGGATGAACTGCATGTATTCCTGCATAGAAAAATGACACTGATAATACTCATATGAACCTTCTCAGTTAATAGAGCAGGTAGAGGGAGCTTTTATAGTTGAAGCACAGAAGAAAGCTGAATTCGAAGATAAAATATGGTGTAAAAATGGAGTCAATAGAAAAAAAGGGAAATGGAATGGGAGAAAGAAAAAGGAGAGGGGGAATAGTCCAAGATATTTCACATAAGATTTTTTTTATTACAAGGAGCTATTGCAATGATATGGAAGGGGGGAGGCAAGGGGGATGAGGGAAACTTTGCTCTCATCAGAGATGGCTAGGAGAGGAAACAGCAAATATACTCAATGGGGTATAGACATCTGGAGTAAGAAGGAGCGGGGGAGCAGGGGGAAGGGGTGGGGATGTGAATAAAGGAGGAGAGCATGGACCATGGGGGGAGAGTGGTCAGATATAACACATTTTCTTTTTTACTTCTTGCAAGGGGCTGGGATTGGAAGGCCTGCCCAGGACTGTAGGGCCAGGTGGATTCTGGGCCTAAGGGGTGGTATGGGGGCTCAGGGCTTCTTGGCCCCAGGACCAGGGATCTGTCTGCTGTGCCACTCAGCGACCCTACAGCAGAGTCAGAGTGAAAGGAGAGAGAAAATATAGTACATGGTAGTGGAGAAATAAGAAAGGAGGGAGTTACGATCAACAATGGCAACGTTGGAAAAATATGAAAGTAACTTTTGTGATGGACTTATCACAAAGAATGTGATCCACTCATGACAGAGTTGATGGTGTTGGAACAAAGACTGAAACACATTTTTTGTTATTATTTGGGGGGGGGGGGGTGCAGGGCAAGTGGGCTGGGTGGCCTGCCTGGGGCCACGTAGCAGGGTGATCATTGGGTGTCTGGGGCCAGATTCCAGCCCAGGTGCTCCTAGCTCAAGGGCCAATGCTCTGTCTGCCACCCAGCCACCCCTACTATTATTACTATTTTATTTTATTTTGGGTCTTTTTTTTTCTTCTTTTTGGTTTTTGCAGTGCAGTGGGGATCGGGTGGCTTGCATGTCACATGGCTGGGTGATTATTTACGAGGCTGGATATGGACTCAGGTGCTTGTGGCTCCAGGGCTGGTGCTTTGTCCATTGCACCACCTGGCCATAGCTACAATTATTACTATTATTTCTTTTAATTTTAATTTTTTTCTCCCCCTTTACTTTTTTGCCCAAGCAAGTCTATCTATATTCATGGGGGGAGGGGTATTTTGTTTACTTGTAAACAAGTATATTTTATTAATGTAAAGAAAACCATTTGTACAAAATGAGAAAAAAATAAATTAAAAAATAATAAAAAAAAATCTTGGGTTCTGAAAAAAAAATTAAAAAAGAGAGCCCATTGTTCACTAAGTTCAGTCATGAAAACCTTGAACCTGTGCCACTTTTGTGTAAGCACTATAAAGATATTACTTGGGAAAGGGGATTTTGGAATCTTTCCCTTTTGGAGAGTGTGTTCTGCTGAAGGGACTTTCCCTCTGATATCACATGGGACTTCCTCAGCCTGATATTCAGGTTTTGGAGCCTCCTAAGATTAGGTATCTCTTCTTTTCTGTATCTCTTATGGGTTATAAGTATATTATCTTGGGTTTTAAGTATATTAGCATTAAATCTCATTTAAAGACAAGACAGAGGGGTGGCTAGGTGGTGCAGTGGATAGAGCACCATCCCTGGAGTCAGGAGGACCTGAGTTCAAATTTGACCTCAGACACTAATAATTACCTAGCTTTGTGGCCTTGGGCAAGCCACTTAACCCCATTGCTTATCAAAAAAAAAAAAAAAATAAAGGCAAGACAGAGTGAGCGTGACATTGTGGGGTCAGATCCAAATTGATCAAAAAGTCTGTGTAATCCATAACCTTTCCTGTTACAGAGACAAAGAAAAAAAGGAAAGAAGAAAGGAAGGAAGGAAGGAGCAATAAACTGAAAAATATGACCTCCTACCAGTGGTGGGATTGAGTATCTAGAGACCAAACAAAGGCATACAAACTAGAGGTTAAAGACTCTTTCAAAAAAACCATCATGGATTGCTACAAAGAGCGAAGAGGGAATAGACACTATGGCAGCCTACAGTGAAGTCATTTAAGATTAAAGCATGTATATTCTCGGTTTTGAAATTTTGCTAATATATGAAATTCTCAATGTGAGTCCATCAATGCAGATTTCAATCATTCTGTTAGGCAGTGAATAAGTTCTTAGTACCTTGTGGCACATAAAGATTGAGGGATTTGTCCAGGTTTATAGGTAGTAAGTATTAGAGGTGGAATTTAAACCCAGGTCTTTTTGATTTCAATTCTAGCAATTCATCCTCCTCAATATTTCTAATTAGCATTATATTAAAATGGTAAGTAATTTTTGAATTTTATATTTTTTCCCTAATCTTGCTTCCCTCCCCCAACCCCCCATAGAAGGCAGTCTGCTGGTCTTTAAGTTGTTTCCATGCTATACACTGACTAAATTGAATGTATTGAGAGAGAAATCACATCCTTAAGGAAAAAAAGATAAAATATAAGAGATAGCAAAATTTCATAATAAGATACCTTTTTTTTTTTAATTAGGGGCAATAGTCTTTGGTCTTTGTTCAAACTCCACAATTCTTTCTCTGGATACAGATGGTATTCTCTATCGCAGATAGCCCAGAATTGTCCCTGATTGTTGCACTGATGGAATGAACAAGTCCATTAAGATTGATCATCAACCTTATGTTTCTATTATGGTACACAATGTTTTTCTGGATCCAGCAAATATTTATTAAGTACCAACTCTCTTTCTCTCTCTCTCTAGAGACACACAGTTTAATATTTACTAATGAAACATAAATATAAATATATATCCCAATATTCACATAATACATACATATGTGTATATAATATATTATATATCAATACATATATTTATATGTATGATAGGTTCTTTGTATAAATGAAATTTTATCTTTGACCTCAACTCAAAAATGGCATTCCATTTCCTTTCCATTTTGAAGTCTTGGAATTACAAATTTTGCTAATATCTTGCCAAAGTGAAGTTCAAAGTTCAGTGTAAAAATACAACAAATATTTATTAACTTTGAGGAGTTTCTTGATAGGTCTGGGCAGTGTAAATTGATCCAAGATATATTTAGATTCCTGACTTAACCAGCTTGACTGTACAGCTAGCAATCGTTTCTTCATTTTTCTTTGACTTGTAGACATAAATAAAAATATAACAAACAACAGATAAGGAATAATGAGAACAATAAGAAGAAGAAACTTTAGATCCAACATATGGAAGAAGTATCATATATCACTCAAGTCGTATGAATTTATCTCATCTGTGGATCTTTATCGTTCTTATGCTGTTAGTCTAAATATCTTATATGACTTTTTCTGGAACTTTGTCCCAAATAAAGAATGCCATGCAGTGTTCAACATATGATGTGTTTACCTCAGTAGTCTGTCAAAGTCTTCCAGTGTTTCATGGCAGCATGGAAGTGAACCTTGGTTCTTGAATCCCAGTGCCAATTTGGCATAAGTTCCAGTAAGTTTTTTTTACTCTGGAAAGCCTTTGAATATAGTTCCAGCAATTGGTTACTTCAACTCTTCTCCCCAAAGTTCTGACGATTTCTTAATTGTCAGATCTAATATACCCTTTTCCTATTTGTAAACTTTTTGACCTCCCTGCTGCCTTTGCCACTGTTGACCCTCCAAATTCTAGATTCTCTCTCCTCTTTAGGTTCTTGTGACATACCTCTCTTAGTTCTCCTATGTTCTAGTTGATTCAGTGTCCTATGCTGGATATTCATTCAAGTCACGCCTGCTAAATAGCCCGCCTAATGGGTGTTCCATTGGATTCTTATTCTTAGGCACTATCACACTGATCCTGTCTGACATGCTACACTATGGGACATTTTATGACAGAGTATGTTGCCATTGATTATGTCAACTTCAATTTTTGACCTCTCAAATTTTTCTTTAATATTGGATATTTTATTTTGGAATTGGATACTTTAATCTACCCTTCTGTCTTCCCTGATCCTGGTTTTTCATGCTTCCTTTCCTAAAGAGTGCATTTCTGATATTGAGATTCCTTCTACTATGATTATTTGTTGCTTTAATCATAATTATAAGATCATGGTTCATTTGATCACAGGTTTTGTTCTGGAAAGGAATTTTTTATCTCAAGGAAAATGATTATCTCATATTCCATTATTTTCTATTTTCTTTCATAATTATGTCCTGTAGTACAAATTTATTGAAAATGTATGTTCTCTATCTCTTATTTTCTCATCCCAGCCTCATCTCTTATTGCAAGTAATGCATTATATTATAATATTTCACAGTACCACGTGATATTCATCACATAGTATTTGTATAACAGAGAATGTTGAAATGGTAAGATATTAGAATGACTTTAATAAATATAGAAATGTAGAATGTCAAATGAAAGTAGAAAACTATTTGTAAAATGCTAAGTATTAGCAGTTACTGATTGCCATCTGCAATTCTATTACTCACATTTTTATATCAGCACAATTAATTCCGTTTTGCTAAAATATTTAGGTTTAATTACATAATAGGAATCAACAGCCAAACAATTTAGTAATGGAGAATATTATCTGATTTAATGGTGATTTCATCAGATTAGGGAAGTCCCAGTGTGGAAATTCACTTTTCCAGTCTTGATTGGCAACCAGATTTTAACTTACAGTTTTAGATGGTTAATTGGGGAACTGAGAATAAGGTTATGTCAGACTTCAAGGTCCAACTTCAATTGCCCATATCATCTATATTTCTCTATTCATAATAAACTTGGATATTGACTCACTGACCCAAAATTTTTAGACAAAAAATCTTTAAAATATTCTAGTGTTTCTGTAGAAATATGGAAACTTGGAGATGATTAAATTGTCTTAAAAAATTTCTTGAGGTGATACAGTTTTCTGATCTTGACTTACTATGTAGAATTAGATGCTGTCATAACTGTAACAATATCAAAACAATCTCTAGATGGGTGAATAATTCAGAAACCACATGGTTCCCTTGCTTAACAATACAAAACAGCTGGTTTTCTTGATCTCCCCCAACCCCCCTAATTTTGGTTATTTAGGCATCATAAGAATAGATCCAGTATGTGTTGGAATAGTCTGAAAGATTCCAAAATCCCATAGATTTCCCCAATATGTGGTCTGAGATTTGAGTTAAAATAGATTTTTGAGGTAGATCTTAGTGAACTTTCATATAGAGGAGAAAGATTTTGAATAATAGCTAAAGGGCTAAAATTAGAAGTTGAAACAGTGGTACTAGTAACAGTAAGTTACATGTGTTATCTTGGTTAGATGTTAAAATAAATTCCACCAATGGTGTTGGATAACCAGTATATGGTAAAACATTTTATTTATTGTGTAATCTAATAATTATAGTTCTTGATGAATGAAAATTGGAAAGATTAGTATTTGAAGTAACAGAGAAAGGAATGTATTCTTTTTCAAGGTTGTCTACAAACAGAAACATGATGCTACAAAAGGAATATCAGACTACTCACATATGAAGGAACCACCTGATGTAATGCACGCCATGGAAACCAGTAAACATCAAAGTAATGTAAGAGTATTTATTTATCATTTGCTTGGGACATACATAGAGCCATAGTTTTTCTCTTCCCATGTAAGGTGCTGGGTAGTCGGTACTATCTCTGCCTTCTTGCTCTTCTTTCCTCAGTGACACATTATTAGGTATATGACACAGAGTAAATCACTTACCCTTTGGTCCTTTAGGCCTGAAGTGTCAAACTCAAATTGAAAAGAATGCCAGTAATTTGTACATAAGACCTTCTAGCTGCCCAGACTTAGTTTTAAAATGCAATGTTATCTATGAATTTTCTTTGTTTTTTATTCATTTTTATATTATTTATTTTTATTTATTTTGCTAACTATTTACCAATTATACTTTAATCTGGTTCAGGGACAGTAGGCAATGTTGTTATCAGGATGACTGTTTGCCATCTCTGCTCCAGTCAGCTCCTTAATGTATAAGTTAAAATGTTTAAGTTAATGTATAAGAGAACATGCTAATCTATGTTCGTGGACAGAATTTTATCTTTAGGGATAACCCTTTTCCAGTGAAATCACAAGTCTAGGCCCAATCACTATCTTAAGGGCAATGAACAGTGACCCTTGCCATAGGGAGACCCTTAAAAGAGCTATTGAATTGAATTGCATTAATTCAGCAAATAATATCCTGTATTTTCTTTTTTTTCCTGATACAAATATATTAGTATATATTTGAATATTATAATAAGATCTGTCCACCTTTTTTAGAAAAGGACTGGGAGTGTGCTGCCCCTCCTTCCTCTGCCCTCCCCTAGTCTTTATTAGAGAGTTATTTCCTCTAACTCAGTCATTAAGCATGTGCAAATTCAAAACTAACACCCAAATTCAGAATAATTATGAATGTAGGCCATATTTTACAGATTGCCCTGTAATCAAACACTGATATTTTAATTTAAAGAGTCAGAAATATACTTGTGATCTCTTGAGGATTAATTTTGTATAACTTAACTTTTCACCATATAGAACTCTGACTTCAGGGTCACCAGAGACAATCTGCAGCAGGTATATACTTTGGAAGTAGCTGCTTAGCAATATTAAATTTCTGTAAGTCCAGGATGAAATAAGAATCTAGTGAGAAAATGCTTTAAATGACTGTCAGAAAGTTAATTTTCAGTGAGGGTTAAAAGTGATGAAAAGAAATTATGTGTAAAAATTATGACATCACTGTAGTTTCTAGGGGAGTTGTATATAGTGAATTTCCAATCTGAGGTGCTATGATTTAACTGCTTTAAAAACAAAGCAAAACAAACAAAGAAAAAAACCAACCTTCAGAACTACTGAAGAGAACGAATCAAATGATATAAAATAAGATTTTGCAAAGTGAGTATCAAAGTTGGTTGTCTAACTACAATTTAGTTCTGTGGTGTACTGTCTTCCATTTTATATAGAAAAATGAAAGAATGAAAGAGAAAAATGTGTTTAACATCTAGAGATTCCAAATATAGCTAGAATTTGTAAACAAAGAGATGAGAGTAATCCTTTAGGTATGGTGGACAGAATTGCAAGATGAGCTCTGATAGCATTTAGGAATATAGAGATATAAAACATTCATTTGCTATAACTTGAGAATTTTTATTTTTGAATCTTCCTTTTTAAAGGTATACTGTTCAAATACTCAAGGGACTGAAGGAATCTGAGTAGAAAGCTCTTTTTATCCACCATTCAATACTATGTACCTGGGGGAAGCAAGATGTGTGTTTACCTAGACTCTTCTGCCAACTCAGGTCAACCTTTACATGTGGAGTTTGTACATATAATAGGATTAGAAAGTGTTTGATGTTATTTGCTGAGTTTTTATAGCAAGACTGATACTTGTCTATCATGTGAAATATAATATTCTTATAGACAAGATCACGTAAAATAGTACTTTTATTTTTATGAAATTTTCATGTGGGCATTCAAAGTCACAAGAAAAACATCTTCTCTTTGGTCCATGAGGATAGACATGTATGAAAGGCAGACTTTATTGTGTCTTCAACAATATTATTTTATAGACCAGAACTTATTTACCTTTAAGCTTAAATACTTATTCTTCCTCAGAAAAAGGTGACAATTTTAATTAATTAAATTTAATAACTAAATCTTAAGGAATTTATTTGGAAGAATTACTAAATAATGGAAAACAAATCCCTTGTTTTTAACCAAGATTGTTGTTACTTAATTCCATTAACTATAAATCTGAGGCTCTCATTTATTTAAAGTAATCAACAAAGATGAAGAAACTAAAGAGATAATCTCTTCTTTTTTTTTTTTTTTTTTTTATTCTTTGCAAGGCAGTGGGGTTAAGTGGCTTGCCCAAGGCCACACAGCTAGGTAATTATTAAGTGAGGCCAGATTTGACCTCAGGTACTCCTGACTCCAGGGATGGTGCTCTATCCACTGCACCACCTAGCTGCCCCAAGAGATACTCTCTTGTGTCTTCATATTGTCCAGTCAGAACTAGATTAATAATTGTTATTTGTACTAATGAAGAGAGTGAGAACCATGGATAATGGAAATCCATGAATAATCCTCAAATCTCATATTAACTCTTAATTGCAACATCCCTTCCAACCAAACCTTTCATTAAATCTCTTAACAATGCCAAGATGCAGGGCGGCTAGGTGGCACAGTGGGGCAGCTAGGTGCCACAGTGGATAGAACACCTGGCCCTAGAGTCAGGAGCACCTGAGTTCAAATCTGGCCTCAGACACTTAATAATTACCTAGGGCAAGCCACTTAACCCTATTGCCTTGAAAACTCTAAAAAAAAAAAAATGCCAAGATGGCAGAGTAGAGAAAGTACTCAGCTAAGTTTTCCCAACTATTTTAAGATAGTGTCTCAATTCACTGGCAGAACAAAGAACAAACAAAAGGTTAGAGGGAGATATTCTTCTAGCCCAAGCCAATTTAGATCAGAAAAAGCGATATGTAATACAGGGATGGAAGTTAACCTGAAGCCCATGGGGATGAAACTTGGGGACCAAGTGGTGATGACAAAAGCACCCAAGAGAACTCCCAAGGCAGAGAAAGTAAGGGGAACCAGCAACTGGTCAGAAAGAAATTACAAGTTACGTCTTTGTTAGCCACGGATTCAGGATCGTGGTAGGTCCATTGCCTGAAGTGACTTCTGGGTCATAAAGTAAGTGCAAGACGAATTCTTTTGGTCAAGAGGGACCAGAAACCCTGAGGGGTATTATTTCTTTTGGCCACAAGGGATCAAGGACCCTGAAGAATGTTATTTTTTTCTGATGAATGGTATATATTTTTGAATGTAATTTTATTCTTTCAATCATATGTGAAGATATAGTTCTCAACATTCATTTTTTGTAAGATTTTGAGGTCCATATTTTTCTTCCTTCCTCCCTCCCCTCCCTGTGGCAGTGAGTAATCTGAAATAGTTTATAACTACACAGTCATGTTTAACGTATTTCCATATTAGGCATGCTGTGAAAGAAGAATTAGAGTTAAATGAAAAAAATGAGAAAAAGAAAAACACATAAGACTTGTTTTAAAAAGTGAAAAAAGTATACTTTCGTCTATATTTAGACTCTATATTTTTTTCCTTGGATATAAATCGCATTTGCCATCACATGTCTTTCGGAATTGTCTTGATCAATGAACTGCTGATAGGAGTTAGGTCCAACATAGTTGATCATCACACAATATTACTGGTAATGTGTAAAATGTTCTCCTGGTTCTGCTTACTTAACATTAGTTCATGCAAGTTTTCCAGGCCTTTCTAAAGTCTATCAGCTCATGATTTCTTATAGAACAATAGTTCTCTATCATATTCATATACTGTAATTTGGAACAGTATATTTTCTGATTTCAAGGAAGCAAGAGCTTTGAGGATCAGCACTGATTGTGATCCCAATGGAGCAGGGAATTTTTCTGGTAAGGACCAGAGTTCAGATTAGGTGAGTAGTGAGCTCACCTCTGTCTAGATTACCTCATCTTGGAGTCACCCGAAAATTCCACACAACTTGCTCTGAAAGTAGCAGGGTAACAAAACACCTGACCTTTGAGAATCCATTGCAGGAAAGAGAACCCAACTTTAACATAAAGTTCCAAATCAACAAATAGGGTTGGGAAATGGGTAAACCACAACAACCAAAAATAATTTGATCATAAAAGTTACCATAATAACAGAAAAAATCAAGACAAAACTCAGAATAAGGTAATGAAGTCCAAATAGTTGCAGGTAAAGCTGTGGGGGGAAATGTGAATTAAGCACAGGCTCAATAGGAATTCCTGGAAAAACTAAAAAGAATTTCAATATCAGTAAATGTTAGTAGAGGAAAAATTAGGTAAAGTAATAAAAGCAAAATATAAAATTATGAAAAGAGAATTAACAACTTGGTAAAAGAGGAACAAAATTACTGAAGAAAGTTACACCTTATAAAACACAATTGGCTAACTGGAAAAAGAGGTACTAAAATTCACTGATAAAAAGAATTTCTTAAGAATTAGAATTGGGCAAGTGGAAGCTAAGGACTTCATGAAATATCAAAAAAACAATAAAAAATTCCAAAAGCACTCACTCAGGAAATAGACTGAGGAAAGATAATTTAAGAATTATTAACTATCTGAAAACCCTGATCAAAGAAAGAGCCTAGATATCACATTCAGGAAATTATTGAGGAAAACTGCCCTTATGTCCTAGTACCAGAGGGTAAAATATAAATAAAAATAATTCACTGATCACCATCTGCAGCAGATCTCAAAATGAAATGTCCCATGAATACATAGTCAAATTCCAGAGCTCCCAGATCAAAGGGTAAAACCTTCAAATCACCCACAAGAAACTATTCAAATGCTATGGAGCCACAGTCAGGTTCACGAAAAATTTAGCAGCTGTCACATAAAAGGAATTAAGTGTTTGTAATAAGATATTCTGGAAGTTAAAAGAGCTAGTATTGCAACCAAGAATATCCTGCTCAGCAAAACTAAGCATAATCATTCAAAGAAAAAAGTTGATATTTAATAAAAATAAATAACTTTCAAGCATCCTTATGAAGACATCAATGTTGAATAGAAAATTGATTTTCAAATACAAGACTCAAGAGAAGCAAAAAAAGTAAATCTGAAAGAAAAATCACATGGGACTCAATGTGGTAAAATTGTTTTACTTTTCAATACTCTTTCTATTATCATTATTAGGACATTAAAAGGATTCTACATAGGATGAGGATGCAGGAACAAGCTGATTATGTTAAGATGGTGTAAAAAAATGGATAGGTAAGGAAGAAGTATATCTTGGAAGAAGGAAGGAACTAAAAGAACTGGAAAAAGTATCTCACATAAAAGAGGCAAGCCAAAAAGAGCTTTTACAATGGAGGAGAAAAATGATGTGTTTGGGAGTCTGGCTATTACTTGAATTTTATTCACATCTAAATGGGTTTAAAGAGGAAAAATAGACACACACACACACTAAATTGGCAATAGAAATCTATCTTACACAACAAAGAAGTAGGATAAGGAGATAAAAGAACAAAGGAGAGTGGGGAAAAAAGAGAAGATAAAAGAAAGTAATAGAAGAGAGAGAGAGAGAGAGAGAGAGAGAGAGAGCCAGCCAGAAGAAAATAGAATGCAGGCAAATGGACAGGTAATAATTATAATTAGGAATGTGAATGGGATGAACTTACCTTTAAAACAGAAGCAGATAACAGAATGGTTTAAGAGCCAGAATCCCAAAATCTGATTTTTATAAGAATCATACTTGAACCAGATTCACACAGAACTAAAATAAGGGGATGAAGCAGTATTTATTATGCTTCAGCTGAAGTGGGAAAAAAGGCAGGCTACCAAACATGATCTTAGAAAAAGCAAAAGCAGAAATAGATCTAATTAAAAAGGATAGGTAGGGAAAGTATATCATAGTAGAAGATATCACAGACAGTGAAGTCATAGCAGAACTATATGTACCAATGCCATGACTTCTACATTTTTAAAGGATTTTTTTTGCAAGGCAAACAGGGTTAAGTGGCTTACCTAAGGCCACACAGCTAGGTAATTATTAAGGGTCTGAGGTTGGATTTGAACTCAGGTACTCCTGACTCCAGGGCCGGTGCTCTATCTACTGCACCACCTAGCCACCCCGACTTCTACATTCTTAAAGAAAGAGGTAAATGAATTACAAGAGAAAATAGCAAAACTAAACTAATAATATTAGTAGGAAATTTCAACTTTTTTCCTATTAGATCAAGATAAATCTAACCATAAAATATATAAGAATGAAGTCAAAGAGATGAATGGAATTTTAGACCTAAGGAAAGTTGAATGGGCCTAAAAAAAGAATATACTTTTTTATTCAGCTGAATATGGCACTTCCACAAAAATTGACCATGTATTAGGGCAAAATAACTTCACAATCAAATAAAAAAACCAGAAATATTAAATATACCCTTTTTAGACCATAATGAAAAACTATCTTTAATAAGGGACCATGGAAAGATAGATAAAAATTAATTGGCAACTAAATAATCTAATGCTAAAGAATGAGTGAGTCTAAGAATAAATCACAGAAAAAAATTTCAAGAGAATTACAGCAATGAGAAAACATTTCAAAATTTCAGGGTTGCATGCAAATGTGTATTTATAGGAAAATTTGGATCTCTAAACAGGTAGATCAATAAAGACAAGCAGTAGAGATCAATGAAGTGGGCATGCAGCTAAAAACTTATAAAACAAATTTAAAATTCCTAATTAAAAATCAAAGTGGAAATCCTGAATATTTCCAAAGGAAAGAATAATAAAATTCAAAGTAAAATAGTTGAACTAAAATAAAATAAGGAACTAGTTTTATGGGAAAACACCCAATAAAAGAAATAAACCATTGGTTAATTAGATTTTAACAAAGGAAGAAGAAACCAAATTACTAGTATTAAGAATGAAAAGGGTGAATATGCCATCATTGAAGCTGAAATTAAAGCAATTATTAGGAGTTATTTTTCCTAATCATATGCCAGAAAAATTTAAACTCTAAATGAAATGGATGTATATTTACTAAAAATATAAACTGCCCAGATTAAACGAAGAGAAAATAAAATATTTAAATAGCTCTTAATAAAAGAAATTGAACAAGCTATCAGTGACATTCTTAAGGAAAAAATCCTGAAGACCAGAAGAATTTGCAAGTGAATTCTACCAAACAAAGAAATATTAATAATATTATAAATATTCAAAACTATAACTATAAAAACTATTAGGAAAAAGATAACAGAAGTCCCACCAAATTTTTCTAGGACTTATAATTCTGAGATTGAAATAGAAGATCAAAAACAGAGAAGGAAAATTATAGAACAGTTTCCTTCATGGATAGTGATGCAAAATTTTTAAGTAAAGCACTAGCAGGGTGAGTGCAACAATATATCATAGAGGTTATGTACTGTGACCAGGTGACATTCATTACAGCTCTTTAGGGCTAGTTCAATATTAGAAAATCTATCAGCATATTTGATCATATTAGTAACAAAACAAAGCAAAAATCATATGACTATCTCAATAGAAAGAAATACTCTTTGCCACAATACATCACCCATTTCTTTTTTGTTTGTTTGCTTGATTTTTTGGCAAGGCAATGGGGTTAAGTGGCTTGCCCAAGGCCACACAGCTAGGTAATTATTAAGTATCTGAGACCGGATTTGAACTTAGGTACTCCTGACTCCAGGGCCAGTGCTGTATCCACTCACCACCTAGCTGCCCCTCATTTCTTTATTTTTAAAGAAAGATTTTATTTATTTTGAGTTTTACACTTTTAGCCCGTTCTTGCTCCCCCCCCCCCAGAAGGTAGTCTGTTCGTCTTTATATTGTTTCCATGGTATACATTGATCTAAGTTGAATATGATGAGAGAGAAATCATATCCTTAAGGAAGAAAAATAAAGTATAAGTGAGCAAAATTTACACAATAATGTGTGTTTTTTTCTAAGTTGAAGGTAATAGTCTTTGTTCAAACTCCACAACTCTTTCTCTGGATATGGATGGTATTCTCCATTGCAGATAGCCCAAAATTGTCCCTGATTCTTGAACTGATGGAATGAACAAATCCATCAAGGCTGATGATCACCCCCATGTTGCTGTTAGGGTGTACAATGTTATCTTGGTTCTGCTCATCTCACTCAACATCAGTTCATGCAAATCCTTCCATGCTTCCCTGAATTTCCATCCCTCCTGGTTTCTAATAGAACAATAATGTTCCCTGACATACATATACCATGGTTTGTTGAGCCATTCCCCAACTGAAGGGCATTCACTTAATTTCCAATTCTTGCCACCACAAGGCTGCTATGAATTTTTTTGTGCAAGTGATGTTTTTACCCTTTTTTCCATAATCTCTTCAGGTTATAGACCCAGTAATGGTATTGCTGGATCAAAGAGTATGCACATTTTTGTTGCCCTTTGGGCATAATTCCAAATTGCTTCCCAGAAAGGTTAGATGAGTTCACAGCTCCACCAACAGTGTATTAGATTTCCCACATCCCTTCCAACATTGATCATTGTCCTTTCTGGCCATATTGACTAGTCTGAGAGGTGTGAGGTGTTACCTCAGAGATGCTTTAATTTTTATTTCTCTAATAAGCAGTGATTTAGAGCAATTTTTCATATGACTTTTTCATATATATGAGATTTCCTCATCTGCAAATTGCCTTTATATAGCCTTTGATCATTTATCAATTGGGGAATGGCTTGTCTGTTTGGAAATTTGACTCAGTTCTCTGTGTATTTTAGAAAGGAGCCCTTTGTCTGAAACACTAGTTGTAAAAATTGTTTCCCAATTTACTACATTTCTTATGATATTGGTTATAGTGGTTTTATCTATGCAAAAGCTTTTTGATTTAATGTAATCAAAATTATATAGTTTGTTTTTAATGATGTTCTCCATCTCTTCCTTGGTCATAAACTGCTTTCCTTTCCATAGATCTGACGGGTATAGTACTACTTGATCTTCTAGTTTGCTTATAATATTGTTTTTTTTATGTCTAAATCATGTATCCATTTTGATCTTATTTTGGTCTAATCCAAGTTTCTTCCATACTAACTTCCAATTTTCCCAACAGTTTTTATTGAAGAGAGTTTTTATTCCAATAGCTGTACTCTTTGGGTTTATCATACAGCAGATTACTATAATCATTTCCTGTTATTGCACCTAGTCTATTCTACTGGTCCACCACTCTATTTCTTAGTCAATACCAGACAGTTTGGATGACTGATGCTTTATAATATAATTTTATATATGATGAGGCTAAGCCTCCTTCTTTTGCACTTTTTTCATTGAATCCCTAGAAATTCTTGCCTTTTTATTTCTCCATATGAATTTACTTACAATTTTTTTCTAACTCATTAAAGTAATTTTTTGAAATTTTGATTGGTATGGCACTAAACAAGTAGTTTAATTTTGGTAGAATTGTCATTTTTATTATATTAGCTTGGCCTATCCATGAGTAGTTGATTTTTGCCCAGTTATTTAAATCTGATTTTATTTGCATGAGAAGTATTTTGAAATTGTTTTCAAAAAGTTTCTGAGTCTTCCTTGACAGGTAGACTCCCAGGTATTTTTATATTGTCTGAGGTTACTTTGAATGGGATTTCTCTTTCTAGCTCTTTCTGCTGTATCTTGCTAGGCATATATAGAAATGTTGAGGATTTATGAGAGTTTATTTTATATCCTGCAACTTTGCTAAAGTTGCTAATTATTTCTAGTAGTTTTTTTGATGATTTCTTGGGATTTTCTAGGTATACCATCATGTCATCTGCAAAAAGTGAGAATTTTGTCTCTTCCTTCCCATTTCTAATTCCTTCAATTTCTTTTTCTTCTCTTATTGCTGAGGCTAAGATTTCTAATACAATATTGAATAGTAGTTTTGATAATGGCCATCCTTGTTTCATACCTGATCTTCTTGGGAATGTCTCTAGCTTATCCCCAGTGCACATAATGCTTGTAGATGGTTTCAAATAGATAACTGCTTATTATTCTGAGGAACAATTCCTACACTCTCTAGCATTTTTAGTAGAAATGGATGTTGTATTTTGTCAAAAGCTTTTTCAGCATCTAGTGATGTGATCATATAATTTTGGAGAGGTTTGTTATTGATATAATTAATTATGCTAACAGTTTTCCTAATATTGAACCAACCCTGCATTCCTGGGATAAATTCTACTTGATAATAATGTATTATCCTAGTGACAGCTTGTTGCAATCATTTTGCTAAGATTGTATTTAAGATTTTTACATCTATATTCATCAGGGAGATAGATCTATAATTTTCTTTCTCTGTTTTAACTCTTTCTGGTTTAGGTATCAGCACCATATTGGTGTCATAGAAAGAGTTAGGCAGAGTTCCGTCTTTGCCTATTTTTCCAAAGAGTTTATATAGAATTGGAACTAATTGTTTCTTAAATGTTTGATAGAATTCACTTGTGAATTCATCTGGCTCTGGAGATTTTTTCTTAGGGAGTTCAATAATGGCTTGTTGAATTTCTTTTTCTGAGACAGTTATTTAGGTTTTAAATTTCCTCTTCATTTAATCTGGACAACTTATTTTTTGTAAATATTTGTCCAATTCACTTAGGTTGTCAAATTAGTTGGCATTGAGTTGGGCAAAATAATTCCAAATTATGGCTTTAATTTTCTTCTCATTGGTGATGAGTTCAACTTTTTCATTTATGATACTAGCAATTTGGTTTTCATCTTTCTTTTTTTAATTAAATTGACTAGAGATTTATCAACTTTATTGATTTTTTCATAAAACCAGCTCTTGGTTTTATTTGTTAGTTCAATAGTTTTCTTCCTTTTGAGTTTATTAATTTCTCCTTTAATTTTTAGAATTTCTAATTTGGTTTTTAATTAGGGGCTTTCAATTTGTTCTTTCTCTAATTTTTAGTTGCATATTTCATTCATTAATTTCCTCTTTCTCTAATTTATTCACATAAGCATTTTTTTAGGTTTTTGCAAGGCAAATGGGGTTAAGTGGCTTGCCCAAGGCCACACAGCTAGGTCATTAGTAAGTGTCTGAGGTTGGATTTGAACCCAGGTACTTGTGACTCCAAAGCCGGTGCTTTATCCACTACACCACCTAGCCTCCCCTCACATAAGCATTTAAAGATATAATATATTCCCTGACAGCCACCTTGAGTGTATCCCATAGGTTTTGGTATGTTGTTTTATTATTATCCTTATCTAGGATGAAATAATTAATTGTTTTTATAATTTGTTGCTTGATCCACTCATTATTAAAATAAGGCTGTTTCCAATTAGCTCTGGGTCCATATCTCCCTGGCCCAATATTGCATATGATTTTTATTGCATTATGATCTGAGAAAGATATATTAAATATTTCTGCCTTTCTGCAATTGATCATTAGGTTTTTATGCCCTAGTACATGGTCAGTTTTTGTATAAGTGCCATGTACTGCAGAGAAAAAGGTAATTCCTTTCTATCCCCATTCAATTTCTTCCATAAGTCTATCATATCTAAGTTTTCTAACAATCTATTTACCTCCTTAACTTCCTTCTTATTTATGGTTAGATTTATCTAAATCTGAGCATGGGAGGTTGAGGTCTCCCACTAGTAGAGTTTTGTGGTCTATGTCTTCCTGTAGCTCTTTTAACTTCTCATCTAAGAATTTGGTTGCTATACCATTGGGTGCCCACATATTTAGTTTTGAAATTACTTTATTGTCTATTGTAAGTTTTAGGAGGATATAGTTTCCTTCCTTATCTCTTTTAACACTATTTTGCAGCTGCTTTGTAAAATGTATTTTGCTCCAACTTTTTACCTTTACTCTATATGTATCTCTCTCTGCTTCAAATGAATTTCTTGTAAAACAGCATATTGTAAGATTCTGGTTTTTAGTCCACTCTTCTATTCATTTACGTTTTAATGGAGAGTTTATCCCATTGAAATTCAAAGTTATAATTACTAACTCTTTTTTGCTCTCTATTCTATCTCCTCTCTGTTTTTATTTTCTCCTTTTCCCCCTTTATCCATATTCCCCAGTATTTTGTTTCTGAATAGCACAACCTTCAGTGTGTTTGCCCTCCTATATAAACACCCTCCCCTTTCTTTCACCTTTCCCTTTTCCCCTTCTTCCTTCCCTTCCTTCTGTTAGTTTCCTTTTTTTCTCCCTTCCCTGTCCCTCCCTCCCCTTTTCCCATTTTAATACTTGAAAGGTAAGATAAGTTTCTTAACTGAGTGTATGTAAGTTAACTTTAAGTCAAGTCTGATGAGATGAAGATTCAGGTGGTTTTCACCTTCTCCCTTCTTCCCCTCTAATACCATAGGTCTTTGGTACCTCTTGATGTAATGATTTTAATCCCATTCAGTCTCTTCCATCCTCCTGTATCCTTACTGTCCCCCTTTTTAAGGAGGTATTGTTTTTAAATCATTCTATCCAAGTCACAGAAAAGTCATGAGTGACCATTACTTCTGGCTAAGTATAGTATCTCTAATAGAGTTACAATTCTCAAGAGTTATGAGAATCTTTCTCCCAGGTGGGGATATAGCCAGTTTCATCTTATTGGATAGCATTTTTTTTTCTTTAGCCTTTTTTTTAACTTTTTCATTAATCTCTTGGGCCTCCTGTTTGATGTCCAGATTTTCTATATAACTCTGATCTTTTCATCAGGAAATGTTGGAAGTCTCCCATTTCATTAAATGTCCACTTTTTTCCCCTGAAAGAGAAGGCTCAGCTTTTCTGGATAGTGGATTCTTGGCTGCATTCCAAGCTCCCTTGCTCTTTGGAATATCTCATTCCAGGTCTTTTGATCCCTTAATGTTGATGCAGCCAGGTCCTGTGTAATCCTTAGTGTAGTTCCTTGGTATTTAAATTGCTTCTTTCTGGCTGCTTGCAGCATTTTCTCTTTTATCTGATAGTCCTGGAATTTGGCCACAACATTGCTTGGTGTTTTCATTTTAGGATGCCTTTGAGGAGGGGATTGATATATTCTTTCAATAACTATTTTGTCCTCTGGTTCCATGATATTAGGGCAATTTTCCATCACTAAATCCTGTAATATTAAGTCCAGGCATTTTTTTCTCTTCAATGTTTTCAGGAAGTCTTATAATTCTTCTCAATATATTCTCCAAGTCAGTGGTTTTGCTGATAAGGTATTTTACATTTTCTTCTATTTTTACAATCTTTTGGTTTTTGTTTAACAGAATCTTGTTGTCTCATGGAGTCATTAGTTTCCACCAATTCCATTCTTTGTTTAGAGAAGAATTTTCTTCATATACCTTTCGCAAATCCTTTTCCAGTTGGTCAGTTCTATTTTTGAAGGAGTTTTCCATTTGCCCAAGTGTAGTTTTGAGAGAATCATTTTCTTTTTTGCATTTACCCAACTGAGGATCTGAGAGAGCTATTCTCATGTTGTATTTGTCCAATTGTATTTTCCAAAGATTTGTTTTCTTGTTGCGAGGTGTAAATTTTCTCTTGCAATGTGTTAATTTTTCTCTTGAGTTTCTTTTCCCAATTTTTCCAATGGATTTTTAAACCCCTTCCTGATTTCTTCCAGGAAGTCTTTCTGGAGATGAGTTTATTTTCTCCTCAGAAGTGCTAGATCTCTCTGGATTAGAATCCATTTCTTTATCTTCCTAGGATCTTGTGTTGGGGCCTGTGGCTCTCAGCAGTTTGTTTTTTGAAGATCCTAGGGTCTTTGTTCACTTGGTTTTGTAATTCCAAGGACCTAGTAGGGAGGACTGGTTACTCTCTCTGGAGTACTTAAGGCCTTCTGCAGCAGGGTCTGAGTTGACCTTGATCAATGGTCTGAGGCCTGCGGGGAAGGAGTTGATCTCCCTTTCAGCTAAGAGAACTCTGCTGTCCACACCTGAGCCTGAGTGGGGGTGGGAGGTGGTTACCATTTGTTCTGGGTAGAGGGCTCTTGAAAGTATGGAGCTCAGGTTCCTTGCCTAGCTAGTCCTTTTCCAGGTATGCTCTGTGATGCTCTGTATTGGAATTCACCCTTTTATGACTGGGGCTCACCAGAGCTCCTCTCCCCCTGGCCAAAGATGCCATGGCTATAGTTGATTTTCGAACCGCCACTCACCAAAGCATCTGCAGTTGACACAGGTCCTCTGACTTCCCCCTGTGCTGGCTCTCTGGTCTCCACTCCTGGTTCACCCATGGTCCCCTGAGACATATCTTGTTGGTAGGTGGTTTTCTCCTAGCTTCTCTTTCTGGGTTTTGTCCACCAAGTTTGCATTAAGAGGTTTCTTTCATGTTATTTTTGAGAGGAACCAGGAGCACTTAACACGGTGCCTGTCTTCTCTCCGCCATCTTGGCCAGAAGTCTCTTTTTCATCCCCACATCACCCATTTCTTTTAAAAATACTAGAAAGCATAGGATTCCATGGACTCTTTCCTAAAATAAGTAGGACCTTATGACAAAACAAAACTATTGTTCTTTGCAGATGATATGATGGTATACTTAGAGATCTCTGGAGAATATAAATTGAAACAGTGAAAAATTTCAACAAATTTGCAGGATATAAAATAAGCCCTCATAAATTGTCAGTATTTCTACATATTACCAACAAAACCAAGGAGGAAGAAATAGAAAGAGAAATTTCATTTAAAATAACTGCAACTGCAATGATAAACGTTCTGTATACAAAGTAATAGTATTGTTGTGGGGTGAACAGCTGTGAAGGACTTGTATTACATTCTCAGTAATGCTATGACCCAAGAGAACCGTGAAGGACTTATGAAAAAGAACCCTATCCATCTCAAAGATAGAGCTGATGGCATCTAAATGTAGATTGAAGTATACTTTTCTTATCTTATTTTTCTTGAGGTTTCTTTGTTTTTTGGGGGGCATTTATATTTTCTTTTCCAACATGACTCTTGTGGTAATGTTTTTCATGACTACACATTTTTAACCTATATCCAATAACTTGCTTTCTTGATGAGAGGGTTTGAGGTGGGAGGAAGGGAGAGAATTTGGAACTCAAGATCTTAAAAGTGTTGAGGGGCTACTAGGTGGTGGAGTCAATAGAGCACTGAACCTGCAGTCAGGAGGACCTGAGTTCAAATTCAGCTTCAAATACACTAGTTGTGTGATCTTGGGAAATTTACTTAACCCCATTTCCTTATAAAAATCAAAACATAAAACAAATCGTTTCCCCCCCAAAATAAAAAAATAAAAGTGAATGTTGAAACTTGTCCTCGCATGTAACTGGGGAAACATAAAATAAAATAACTGAAGACAGCATGAGGTCCTTGGGAGCTTACCTGTCAGGAAATACAATGTCAAAAGATTTCCTAAAAAGACAGATCTAAGCAGATGAAGAAATCATATTTTCTCATGGATAAACTGAGTCACTATAATAAAAAAACAACAATTCTGAATACATTTACTTATTTAGCATAATACCAATCAAATCCTCAAAGAATTATTTTATAGAGCTAGATAAAATGTTAAAATTCATATGAACGAATAGAAGGTCAAGAATAACAAGTGAATCAATGAAAAAAATATGAAGAAAGGTGGCTAAGTAGTTACAGATTTCAAATTATATTACAAAGTAGTCATCAAAAGAGTGTGGTGCTGGCTAAGAAATAAATTCACAATACTCTAGTAAATAGCCATAGTAATATAGTGTAAAAGAGATCTATGTTTTTGAAGTAAAAACTCCCCATTTGACAGAAATTGCTGGAAAAATGGATAAGTGCTTTCAACATATAAAGGATGATATCATAAGTAAATTATGGGAGCATGGAAAAATGTACCTATTCATATATATTGATAAGGGAGAATTTTGAACAAGTAAAAATGGAGATCAGGGAAGCAAAATTGAAATTAAAGATATGAAATTGAAATTGAGATTGATGAAATAAAAATGAAATTGAATAAATTTTGTACAAACCAATGCAATCAAATTTAGAAGAAAATATGCAAAAATTCTACAGTTTTTTTCTGATTGAACACCTCATTTCTCAAGTATATAAGGAACTGATTCAAATTTATAAAAATAAGAAACATTTCTCTGTTGATAAGTGGTCAATAAATATGAAAAGGCAGTTTTCAGAAGAAAAACGAAAGTCATCAGTCACATGAAAAAATTCCTCTAAATCAATGTTAATTAGAGAAATGTACATTAAAGCAACCATGAAATACTGTCTCATGTGTATCAGATTGAATAATATGACAGAAAATGAAAATGACAAATATTGGAGGGGATGTGGGAAAATTGGGACACTAATTCACCGTTGGAATTGTAAATTAGTCTAACCATTCTGGAGAACAATTTGAAACTATACCCAAAGAGCTATAAAACTGTACATACCCTTTCTAGCAATATCTGCATTCTAAAGAGAACATATATATAATATATAAAAGAGAACAAATATATAATATATATTATTATAAAGAGAACAAAGAAAAGGGAAAAGGACTTCTTTGAACAAAAATAATTTTTCAGGGGAGGGGAAGTGGTAGTAGTGAAGAACTGGAAATTGGGGGATGCCTGAACAAATTGTATTATATGCTTTTCTTGGAATAATAGTATGCTAAAAGAAATAATGGGTAGAATGATTTCAGGAAACCTTATTTGAAATTATATAAAGACTTATATGAATTCATGAAAGTTAAGTAAGCAGAACAAGGGAAATACTGTACTGTATATAGTCACAGAAATATTGTAATGATCAACTGTCAAAAAATAGCTTCTCTGGAAGCGGCTAGGTGGTGCAGTGGAAAGAGCACAGTCCTAGAGTCAGGAGTACCTGAGTTCAAATCTGGCCTCAGGTACTTAATAATTATCTAACTATGTGGCCTTGGGCAAGCTACTTAACCCCATTTCCTTGCAAAAACCTAAAAAAATAACTTTTCTGGTCTAGACAGTGAATGAAGATAATTCCATAGGACTCATAATGAAATATGTTATCTACCTTCTGAGACAGAACTAATGAACTAAGAATGGAAATTTAAGTCTATTTTTTAACTTATGTTTCTTTTATTTTTTTTTGCCTTTGTTTTAGTTTGCAATATGACTAGTTTAGAAATGTTTTGCATTATTTTACATGTACAACCTATATCAATTTTTTCCCTTCTCAGGAAGGAGAGGGTAGGAGGATGAGAATTTGGTAATCAAAACATTTTAAAAATTTATTATTAAAATTTTATACATGTAAGGAATTTGGAAGCATTTAGAAAAATAAAAAAAATATTAAAAACAGTGATAGGAGCATTGTTTTGCTTTTCTAAATTAATCTGTAGTGCTTAGTGGAGTATTTTATATATAGTAAATTTAATAACTGCTTCATTCATTCTTTCAGTGAGCAATTTTATTACTTTTATTTTTCCTTCTCCCTTTGAAAGAGGTAAGAGTATGATGACTAAAAGGAAAGACATATTTGGCAGCTGACCATACCTTACTTGGCTAATTTTGTTGGGAGCCTACTCGTTAGGCCTTAGAGGGCTTTGTTCATTAATTGTTCAACAGTTTAATGATCCTAAAAATCTGAAAATATATACCTTTCTGTTTCTCTCAATATCCTAATGAATAGAATTATATTCAAAGTGAAATTGAAATGTAGACTCATGGTTTTTATAGATAAGAGTGATGTCATGGTTCATTTCAATTGACCGAAAAGTTTTATTTTATTTAAGGTCCAAATGCTTATTGTAT
Source organism: Macrotis lagotis (assembly GCF_037893015.1). Classification (NCBI taxonomy): domain Eukaryota; kingdom Metazoa; phylum Chordata; class Mammalia; order Peramelemorphia; family Peramelidae; genus Macrotis; species Macrotis lagotis. Next base: position 59,664,951 of record NC_133664.1, on the reverse strand, counting down.
TGATTTAAAAATACTTTTATGTCTGTGATTTATAATCAAAAGACCCAAAGTCTTAAATTTCATGTTTTCTAGATATTCTAATAATAATAATAATTTTAAGAGAGTTCAACAATCTAAATCTCTTTGTGTCCAAAGCAATATAGTGCTTGCCAAGTTTTATTATAATGAAATTAGAAAATTTTAGGCATGTTATCTCATTTCGTCCCTCCAAAGATAGATTTGTAATGGAAATAATACTCAGATTATTAATGCTCATTAGCCTTATCGAAGATATAAAATCTAGTGGTTTTGAAATGAATCAAACTAATTTTACTTTGTCTGGTTTGTGTTTTGCAAATAACTGCCTATTTGTACTCATGTGATAAAATTTTAAGTGATAAAATTTTTCAAAAATTGAGACTGGTAATCAGCCCAATACTTGTGACTTCAATATTTGGTAAAAGAAAAAACAGGCTTAGTGCTCTTTTTCAGAATGACAAATGAGCTTTTTTAAAGGTAATAAAACAAAATAACATTTTAAAGATCTGCCCCCCTCCCTAGGTAAGTGCTCAAGTTTACAGCTAAGTCAATAATGAATTGCTGAAGGATATATAAAGCTCTACCTGAGTAACCAACAGAATTCATTACACTGTGGCTTATAAGTGCTTCTTGGGAAGTATATTATCAGTTGGAGTCTAGAGCTCACCTCACATTTCAATTTATTTTCATGTATCCCAAGACTGGAAAAATGCCAACTTTAGAGAGTGCATTGAATTCACATTCCACAATCTTAAAAAAAATGAATTTAATTTCTTTTACTTTGGAAAGAGCCTGAGTTTTAAATTTTAGGTGTTCTTGCTATGTGCCTAATTCTATAGACCTTTGAAAGTTTTTATTGAGGTAATTTTTTTTTTATCTAAAATATAGTAAGAGACAGGAAAAAATAGAAAAGCCAGGAAAACCTTGGTTCCAGTCTCATGCCCTTCTGATACACATTGGTTATGTGACCCTGGGCATGTCATTTCACTTTGTAATCTAAATCAGTGGAATCAAGCTCAAATAGAAACAAAAGGATCCCTGTGAACTATCCTGTTTTATTGAATTTTTATTTATTTTGTTAAATATTTCCCAATTCCCTTTTAATCAGGGTTGGCTGGGAAACTTTGTGGGTTATTTGCAGCTCATCACATGTTCTTGACATTTCTCCTCTAGATAACACTATGTGTCTTAGCTCTTTGGAGAAGGTGCTGATGTACTTAGTACAGGGAGTTGTTTCATCAACTGAGAATTTCATTTGCCATTGAAATCAGAGGTTCAATAAAAAAAGACAGCAGAATATATTTGTTGTATGAGAATTATCACCTTTCTTTCATTCTTTTTTCTTCTCTTAATGTGCTCAATTAAAATAGTTATTCTGAGAAAAATATATTTTAAAGAGAAATAAATATATCACCAACTCTATATTTTCAAGAAAATGAAAATAATTATATATGCAATCAATTTCTCAGTAGTGAGGCAGGCAATTATCTGATGAGATAGAATGACTGAAATTTAATCTGAGAAGAGACTTAAATATTGTCTTGCTATTATGTAGCCTTACTTTTTTCAGAATTTCAATGGAGACACCAGGAACTCCACTGTTGCACTTTAAATTGAATCAAAATCTTTTAGTTACAAATTTTATTATGTTTTTATGGAGATACAGACTATTTAACTTAAATTCAAATTTCACAATTTGTGAAGCAACAAGCTATTTAGTTTAAATTTCACAACCTTTGACAACCTATTAATTTAAAAATCAATTCAATTTGAGAACATTCCATAACACATTAATTTTTCAATAAATAAATATTTTCTTCCCCTCTCATACCCATCAAGAAAGAAAAAAGAAAACCTTTATGACAAATATTCATAGTCAAACAAGCTAAAGTCTCACATTGTACATATCCAAAAATATAAATCTCTTTCCTTATATTGAATCAATCACCTAGTTCAGATATTCTCCAATAGGCAAACTATGTATTGATCCTTCCTGTCCCAAGGTGTGTGACCTATTAAATCCAACATATCATTTCCTATCACACCAGCCTAAGTTTGACTCATCAGTGGTTAAGATGAGGTAGTTGGAACTAGAAGCTGGGGGGAATGAGGAAGCTGCAGGAAAGGTGAGCAATCCAAGGCTACTCCCATCCTGGAGTAGAGTCACTTTGAGCAATAGAATTCACCAGATAGGTACAAATAATATTTTTTTCTTCCACAAAACTTGTTTCCAGTCACAACATCTACCCTGCATCACTATGACCTTGTATATTTAGGTCATGCATCTATTTGGAGTTTATCTAAATGCAGGATCAATATGCAATTATTAATTATTTTCTTCAGGGTCTTCTTTGGGATCCTCAACTTTTGATTGATGAGTATTGATATAAATCTATGACTTAGATTTTACAGTTACAGTTCTTAACTGTAACAAACTGTCTTTGTAGCATGTCACAAGCTCTTTTGGCCATCCCTCCCTACCCCTTGCTTTCAATTTTTATTCTGAGGAAACAAATCAGATCAACACTCTCATTACTGGGAAGGATCTATTTTCTAATCATCTTAAAACATCTTTCCTATGGCTTCCTTAACCAAAACATCCCTCCTTGGTCGCCATGCTCCTTTATACATTATCATCTTGTATTAGAATGTAAACTTCTTAAAGGGGATTGTCTTGTTTTTTTTGTATTTGTATCCTTAGTGTGTACTTTACATAGTATCTGACTCATAGGAAACACTTAACTACTGCTTTTTTTATTCATTTGACACTGAGTATAACCTGGGCAGGTCATTTAACCTCTGCTTGCCTCAGTTTCCTCATTTGTAAAAATGAAGATTGATAAAGTACCCATATTGCATTGTTAGGAGGATCAAATGAAATGATATTTGAAGAAGCTCTTAGCATAGTGGTTGACTCATAGGCTCTGTAGAAATGATTCTTCCCTTCTCTCCTTCCTTTCATTCATTCATTCACTGTGCTGGCCCTAAGAACATAAAATGATATAATATCTATTTTTAAAAACCTTATTTTCTGAGGAGAAGGTTTAGGGGCCTGATTATATAGAGAAAGAATTTCTAATGTATGCATTGTAAATGCAAAGTAATTTCAGGGGGGACTGGAGACGACTAATACTTGGAGAACGGTCCTTTTAAAGGGTTTTGAATTAGAGATGACAATGGAGCTGAACTATGAAGGTATCTGGGAGTTCCAAGTGAAGTAGGTGAGAAGGGAGAGGAATCCTGGTCTTTAAAAGGTATAGAGGTGAGGATATAATGTAATAATCAGGAAAGCAGATGAGTTTGGTTAAATGGAGAAAGTCTAGACAGCTTGGTGTTAACACTGTGATGGGTTTAAATGCTAAAGAGAAGTATGTGTACCTTATCCCAGTGCCAACAGAGTCACTGAAGCTTCTTAATAAATAGGAGAGTGACAATTAAAAGACATGTCAGTTTAGCAGCTGTTTGGAGAGGGAAGAAATTAGAACAAAACATAATGTGATAGGAGTGTTACCTTTCTCCTTTTTTATGAGAAAAACTGAGTGTAATACAAAAAAAAATCTCTTGTCTTTTGGTTGACCATTTAATTAAAGTATTATAGCAACTTGACAGAGGGTAGCTAGAAGATAGATAATAATTTCCTAAATTCATTTGATTTGATCATTTTCAGGGAGACTTGTACTTAATGCCACTCAATAAAAGTATGCTGTCTGGACTGACTGTTGCTTCCTCCATTCAGTATTGAAGCTAAAGAGCATATGTATTCCTCATTCATTCTGAAGAGTAGAGGACCAAATTCATTTTCTCTTTTTTAACAAAGTAATCACTTTTAACCTATTTCCTTTTTGTTTTTAATTTTTGACATATTTTCAGACTTGTTTCCTCTTTTCCAACAGTTTCAGTCATATTTAGACCTCACATCATGTGTGTGCACAACTGGAAGGCACTTTGAGAACTTATGAAAACTTTTGATGTCTTTGTTGTTGTTAGACAAGGGGTGAAGGGAAAGGTGCTGGCAAATGAACTGTGACTTTCATCTATCTGGTCATCTTGCCACCAGCAGATCATCATCAGCTCTACATGATTGCAGTCATTAAATAAAATTATGGAAAATTAAACCCTAAACCATTGAATCCTGTGCTTGCATATGTTACTCTGGCTTATTGGTCTTTAAAGTTTTTCTCGTGTTCTAACTTTCTTTTCTCCTCCCGTTATGTTAAAAACCAAATACCATAAGAAGCCTTATACTAGACAGCATAAGACAGATAAGATAGCATCTGAGTAAAAGAGGGCAGTCAGTTGTCCCAGTGGAAAGGGTCAGCATTGAAGAACTGAGGTGAGTGAAGAAATAGGAAACATATTTTTTCTTTCCTTGGCTTACCTTTGACAAACTACTGTTCTGCTGCCTAACATTTTTATTCTCAGTGGAGTATGACAGGCCTCAGGATGGAACAAATACATACTGCAGACATTTGTAAAATGTTAGATGACTTTCTCTCCAATGTAAGTAATAGGTGCTCTGGGTCATGGTGGCAAGACAGGGGGGAGTGGGAAGACAAATAATTCACTTGCAGAAACATATTGCTGTAGACCTACCCTCAGACATCACTGCAAAGGGTGAAAAATAAAAGGTTGTCATTATCTTATGAAACTAGCAATGAACCTTATTTCATGAATCATATTAGTGGCGCATGGAAATAGTGAATAGCTACACTTTCTTCACCTCTTTCCTCTGAGACTCTGTGGTTTTTCCTTGGGTTTGAATATAGTCTTCACTTCATTCTTAATATCTGTTTTGAACCACAAGTGCTGGCCTTTAATTTGTGATTTACATGGATGGCAGGGCACTGTTCACAATCCATACCCCTGCTGCCTTTGTGGTGTTCACTTCTCTTTATGTGGTCATTAGACCAAACAGCATATCATTAGATAAGCCTATAGAGAATATAGATTTCAAAATAGAAGGGTTTCCATTTTCTCTGCCCCCCTTTTTTTAGTCCAATAAAATGCTCTTCCCTCCAACCTACAATTTTCCTATGACTGTAATAACCTGGAAGTATTTAGTTTAGGAAGTGTGTAATAATTTTAGATCAGCATTCACCTGAGAATTCATCATTCATACAACCTAAGTTTAACTTGTAGGCTGATACTGATTTGTCATCATCTCTGCTACTAGCTCTTCCGTACTCTACAGTGGCCCTGTTTTGAATAATTGGAAGTTTGAACTCTACCACAAAGAAAATGTATTTATTATTCATTTTCCCCATCTAGTAATTTTTATTATTCTGTTTGTGTGAGATTGGAACAGGTAAATATCTTGATGTCAATAGAATATTGAAAGAAAAGTCACACTCATTCAAATTGTACCGAAGGGAAACCAGATCTATGATTTAATGTTATTTAAAAAATACATTTAGTCTTAGGATGTAGGCTCTTAATCTTTTTGTGTGTATCATGGAACCCTTTGAAATTCTGGCAAAGTCCACAGGCTCCTTCTCAGAATAATGTCTGTTGCCTCTCTTAATTGAAGGAAGTGCTAAATTTAATTAGTGAAAATAATTAGTGGAAACAAAGATGTAATTTCCCTCAACCAACTTCATGAACCCCCTGGAATCTGAGTCCATGGATCTCAGGTTAGGAACTTCTGTCATAAAAGTTATCTTTATAGGAGTGAGCCAGAGTGAATAGGATATGAAATAAGCATCTCAGTCCAAACATTGCATTAGAGGTAAAGAAACTGCTAAAGAAAGAGGGAATCTTAGTCATGATGGATTTATGGGTGAATTTTATCAAACTTTTAGAAAATAACACATGCATTACTTAAATTATTCTCAAAATTGAGAAAGAAAACATTCTACAGAATTCCTTGTAATCAACAAATATATTTCTTATACAGAAGCCAGAGAAAGATAAAGCAGAGAATGAACAGAAGTTAAATTAAAATTGATTTGAATATTATGTTTCAATTCCTTATAGTATCTTTGGTCTTCATAGGCAGAAGGAAAATATGATTGTTTTAAAATGTAATCATGAGCTAGCTAAGGGGGACAGACAGATAGTTACATGGATGTTGTCTAGGAAGTAATTCTGTCAATTAGTGAAACTTAACATCCTTCTCCGAGGCCTCATTAATCCTTCTTGCTGTTCTTGCTATGAACCACATGCTGTGTTGTGAAATAGAAAGATGGATTTTTTTTTCCTTTTACTCTCCAGTTGATGGTTGTTATTTGTTGTACTACTTCCATATTAAAATTTTCCCTAATTTCATTGATGTAGGTATTCTTAATGTAACCTACTATGTGGATGGGTGGTGTAGTGGGTAGAGTGAGATCAGATTGGCAATCAGGAAGACCTAGGTTCAAACCCTTCCTTAAACACATACTAGCTGTGTGATTCTGGGCAAGTCACTTTCTTTATTACCCTCAGTTTCTTCATCTATAAAAAATAATAGTTTCTCCCTCCCATGATTGTTATGAAAATCAAATGAGTTAACATGTTCAAAGCATTTTGCAATGAACTCTATTAATACTACTGTGAGCCCAAGCTTGATGCAGATGACTGTCCCTCTCTGACTCTTAATAGACAGTCATGCAGAATTGCCCTCTAGTGATGACCCTTTTTCAACTTTCACAGGCTAAGTCTCTTTTTTGATCTTTTTAACTTTGATGTTGTAGTTAGTCATGGCTTTCTCTTCAGGATCCTATTCGGCGTTTTCTTGGTAAGAGATCCTGGAATGGTTTGCTATCTCCTTTTCCAGGTCATTTAACAGATGGGAAAACTGAGGCAAAGAGGATTAAGAGGCTTGCCAAGAATTGCACAGCTAGTAAGTGTCTGAGACCATATTTGAATATAGGAAGATGAGTTTTCCTAACTCTAGTTCTGATACTTTGTCCATTATAACATCTATTTGCCCTATGTAAATATAAACACACATACATACACAATGCATACCATATATGTGTCATTGTAGTAGATTTTGTATTGATTTCCTTACTTGTTGTGCCTGGATGTAGGAATGTTCTAAATGGAATACAAAAGTCATTTTGAGAAAATGGCTGAACTTTAGATCAGACCCCTTTGAGTAAACTGATATAATCCAATGAATAATCCACCTAGAGCAAAAATGAACTGAGGTGGGTATTCCATTATGAAAAAATTAATCTCTGTGCATTCATTGTCAACATAATATTATGTGGCTACTTAATAGATAATGCTAGATTTGGAATTCTAAGGACCTGAGTTTGAACATCAGCTCTGATCTGGAATGATTCTGTGAACTCTGGCAAATGATTTAAAATTTTAGAGGCTCAGTTTTCTTATTTGTAAAATATGGCATAATACGACTTGCAATACCTACTTCTTGGGACTGTTGTGAGAAAACATTTTTGACAAAGTAAAGTGCCATACAAATGTTAGTTATTATGGCAATGATGATACATGGATATACTTATTAATGAAATTTTTGTCTTAATCAGGTTTCTTATAGGAAGGATGCAGAGGATAATCATAAATACAATGCAGGGATTGACAGATCAGACATCAAGATGGCAACCCAAGTATCCAAGATCATCAGCAATGTAATTTATTTTTTGTCATTCTAAAACTGAAATAGTTTCCCCTATATATCCTAGAAGTTCTCTTCCTATTTTAATAATACTTTAGTTATATTTTAGCATTTATTGATATTTAGTAATTTTCATAAATTTAATAATAAAGAATCTCATTTGGAAATTAACTGGTTAAGTTTTTCATTGTTGACTACTTCCCCAGTTTATGCAAGTTCCAAAAATGCGTTTTAGGACCAGAATTAACCATCTGATCAAAATGTGTTAAGCAATTTTTAATGCAGAAGTTTGCCAAAGTTCCTCCTTAGCAAAGTATACAGTTGGTAGAGATATCTACCCCTCTTATCTTGATGTTCAAGCTAAATCTACAACATTTACTCAAATAATTCTTCCCTCAAATAGATTCTGTACCTTTAGTTGTGTTAATTCAGCCCTTTTCTCTTCTACATTTCAGAACACTTAAAACTTAAAAACTCTTTCAAGTTCTGGAGAAAACTGTTCTTTTTTAAATAAATTTTTCTTTGTTTAACGATGGAAAAAAATAATTTGTTATCAGGCCAAACTCTCCTCTAAATGTCTTCTTCTTTCCATCCCTATGAGAAAAATGATCATATAACTGAGTTGATCTGGTTAGCCATTTCCACCAAACCAGTTTCTGTGAAATGAATATAGCTGTATAGGTTTCCTGCCAACACAAAAGCTTATTTATCCTGATAATGACCATAATTTTCCACCTTTTACACACACAGTCATTAGGTGTATAACATGCTAAAAGGATTACTGAACTTGGTGATTTAAAAATTGAATTAATTTTAGTAGCTATCTTATTACCCATTGGTGATATTATTTTTGTTTTGTTTTTAAAGAAAATTCATTTCTATTTTAATATTTATCATTTTAGTGTCAAGTTGTAGTTTTTCTTCTTTGGAAAAAGGTATAGCACTAATGCAGTTATTCATTGATAAATAGAAATAATTCTAATTCCTTTGTTCATTTTAGGCTGAATACAAGAAAGGAAAAGGAGAAATGAATAAAGAACCAGCTGTGATTGGAAGGCCAGATTTTGAGCATGCTGTGGAAGTTTCCAAACTTTCTAGCCAAGTAAGATAGCAATAGAAGCCTCACAATGACTTTATTCAAAGATCTCATTTCTTGTAATACAGTAAAATATTTCATTTTTGATGCTATCTGTAACTGAGTAAAACACAAAGAGAAAATTTCTGATAGTATATCAGCTAGGACTACAATTGGTAAAGTTCATTATTTTAAAAATTACAATCAGGTATAATTTGAGACAGAAAATAAATTCTTTTTTCTCTATAGGGTCAAATCTTATTCCCAGTCAGTAGGTTTAGCCACTTAATTACTTTCTGTGGAATTTCTAGAATTTTCTACTGATTAAATAAGAAGTTTCCTGCACCTAAACAATCATAAAATATTTAGTAATTAAGCAGTTTTAACATCTTTAATATTAATTTTGTTAATATGCTAATATTTCAAATAAAACTTTTATTTTCTTCATCACTTTTTAAAAGTCATTACTCTATATTTCCAATCTTTGAAGATAAGAGACAGCATAGCATGGTGGTCAAAGGACTAAATGATGAATTGAAATAACCCAGGTTCAAGTTTCCCTCGAACCTCCTGTCTGTATGAATAAGTCACTTAACTCACCAATGACCTCAGGTTACATCCTAATACTGTATGGAGCAGCACACTGCTAATTTGTGTGGCTAAAAGAGGTTTCCTCATTGGGATCTCCCAATGCTGATGATAAAAACTAAAGGCCCCAGCAAAGAATCTTCACATATTCAAAAGAAACCAGATGGTCTTAATTTTAGCTTTTTACAATTTAATGTTATTTTACTTATATGTCTACCTTCATTAGGACTATGGCATATTTGTCTGACTTCTTATTGAGAGGTCATATGGTGTAATAGCAAGAACTTTGGAGTCAAAGCATTTGGATTTGAACTCTGCTATTTACTCTTCAAGTGACCTTATGATCTTGGGCAAAGTATTTCACCTCTTTAGACCTCTGTTTCCTTATTTGGAAAATGAAAACCCTCAGAACAAAGAACAAAAATGAATTGAACAGAAATTTTTAAGCTTTTTTTTTTTCCTATCCTAAATGGTTTGGTTTTGAGAACTCAAATGCTTAGTGTTGGGGTTAAGGGGTTGAGAGAGCATAGAAAGGAAAGTTCATCTGTCATGATCTAAAACTTTTCATCATTTTTGCCAAGACATATTCTCTCTCTGTCTCTGATTCTTTTCCTTTTCTTTTTTCTTTCCCTGCTTTTGACCCCTCCCCCCAGTTCTATTCCCTTCATCAGATGATCTTGTTTTTACATATTTTTCATGAATACCCAAATAGAATGTAAACTCTGTAAGAATAGGTGCTCTTTGATATTGTAGGAGTTAACACACTATCTTGAACATAGTAGGCATTTCACAAATTCTCATTGAATCTAGCTGAATTGCCAGAGAGCCTTGATAGCTTGATATCCTAGAGGGGCCACAAGAAAAGTGACAGCTACATTAAAGCTCATGAGCATCCGATGAATATACCCATCCTTAGCTGAAGAGTTATTGGCCAGCATTAAGGGAGGTTAATGTAATTTTTCCACTCTTCAGTGAGGGTTTTATAATTATAGATTCCATCTCATCCTTTCATTGATGAGAGATTATTTAGTCAGAGTGATCCTTTCAAATATATAAATGTAGAGACAGAAAAATGTTGGGAGAATGTGGGATAAAGAAGGAGTATTAAAGAATGGGACAAGACTGAAACAGGAGAATGATAAGAAATCAATGATAAGATAAGAGAAATGAATATTATGAATAAATAAAAAACAAGTGATTAGAAGATGAGTACAAGAGAAATACCAAATAAAATCATTCCACATTTTGATAGATCCATAAATTAAACTTTCTGGAATTTAATAGCGATAAACTATTAGACGGAGAGGCTAGTTCTTAGATCACAGACCTATTGTCTATTGCTTGAGCCATAATGGAAATCTTTGCACTTTGTACTTTTCTGATGTAGCCTTCAAGCAAATTTTTGGTTACCTCCACTCTATAGTGATGATCAATAAATATTTATCAAATACCATCAGTATGCCAGACACTGAATAAAAAGGTAAAACCAAAACTATCCCTGCCTTCAATCAAGGATTTCACATTCTTAATTCAAACTGAAGAATGCATGTATAGCATTGGCATTTCCTAAGTTAGTATGTTAGGAATGCCTTAGAAGCATTTCTTTGCTCTAGCATGTTTGTTTTCATTTTAGACTGTTCTTATAAACTCTTGTTTCTTTTCTATCTAGATTATTTTAGTTGGTGACCCCCCTCCAAAAAAAAGCATTATAGAGCACAAAGATATCTTCTTCAATGACAATTTTAATTTTTTGTGTGTGAAGAGAGATTTAGAAAAGAGCATTTGTGGGGTCCTGCTTTCAATTGTATTTTGTCAGATTTTGATCTGGGATTTATAGACAGGTCTTGTATTAGCTACTTTTTTCCTCCACCCGATTTATTTTAATTCCAAGCAGAGTAAGGCTTATGCATGATAAATTCTAGTAACATACTGTGCAAATGGTGTGATAATCTGATCTTTAGGTAACCAGGTGGGTACTTTCCCTTTCTATTTATAGGGATTAACAAAAGGGAAATGATTGGGTTTTCAGAAAAAATCAAGTTACTTCTTGAGATCATTTGTTTAATTCTTCCTGCTCCTAATGAGACTAATTTAATGTAAATATTGTAGGTCTTTCATGAGCCCTGTCAAATATATACTGACTATCACTGGTAGGTTGGTCACCAAGGGTTGAATTCTTTGACTATGACAATTCAGGAGAGAAAAATGAACATGTTGATTTTGTGAAGCATGTTTCCTCTTCTATAGTAATGTTGCAGAAATTGCAGAAAACAGAGTGATATGATTTTTAGATTGGCTTACATTAAACTAAATTTGAGATCCTTGTCCAGCAACAAACTCTCGAGAGCTCCATGGTGTTGGAACTTAGATGTGGATAGCGTTTGGTAAATTCATGGAAGGACATAAATGAAAGTTGCATAGAAAGGGAAAGCAAAGTTTGGTGCTGACCAGCATAAGCTACACTGTGAAGTCACAGTCCTTTTTTCAATGAAATAATCTCATTCATTTGTGTACCAATACCAAATGAAGCTTATAATAATTTTTCTTATAGAAACTACTTGTTTAAAAATCACTACTAATATTCACTATTAAATGCAACTTATTAATGATAAAATATAATAATAAAAATCACCACCAATACTCATTAAATGTAGCTTATTAATCATAAAATATCATAATAAGTTTGATTGTAAATTGTGCTATTTATTTATAATTGGCACAAAATCTACATGCTGTTAATTATTTTTTATAAAAATGACTGCAGAACTGCTATTTTGTTTAAAATTAATCATTTAATTTTAATAGTAAGTTTATAGAATGCCCTGAATCATTATTATTTTTCTTTTGATTATATATTTTTCTATAATCTTTTAACTCCATCCTAAATTTCTGGGAACTGATGGCTTGTAGATAAATTTTATATTTTATTTTGTTGTTTGCTGACTCTACATTTCATTGACATGAAGTTACAGTTACGGATTTTCCATTTGTATCTTGACATGTTTTTGTATGAGCATGATAAATGCCTGTAAGTGCAGTGGCTGATATCTGGGCTGCCCTCCTTGCTGAAGGATTGTGCCTTTCTTAAGTCCTTTGAAAATCTGAACAGTGGGTGATGTCATCCGTTTGTGAAACCTAACACTCTCCGTAATGAAGGTTTTGAACCATTTGATTTAGAAGCAGTGCCTCAGACCTTTAAATTAAGACACTGGTCTGTTCCGAAGCATGACAGCCTTCCTCTAGTTAATAGGAAATTTATCCCAGTGACTTCTTCAAGCATTCTGATGTGCAGAAAACCTGCCTGGGCTGTGTATAAGTATTCTTTAGCAAACTTTTAAGATGGGGATTCTATTTTCTATACTGAATGTGTTCTATCTGTCAATGGATAGAAATCATTAAGTTGGATAAGGAACTTTATGCATAATATTTATGATTTGATTAGAGTACTCATATTGTTTGTCACTTTCTACCCGAGAGTTAGAGGTAGAAATAGGACTTTATGTGTGATATTAATGATTTGATTTAAAAGTCAGTCATATTACTTAAGCCACTTTGCACATCCATTTTCAAAATAATTGGACTAGGTTTAGAGGCTTACAGGTGTACCATCTTTCTATCTCCTTTTGCCCCCTGTGTCTCACATTATAAATTGTCTTACAGAAAATATGGGGATTAGTTAATTGAGGAACACTGTCCTAATCTAGCAAAAAGACATGTTAAACCAGTAGAAAAGGTCCTGTGGAAATGGGAACAAGATCAGTGGGTGTACACTGTTTATTTCCTTGTGTTGTTTGGGAAGAAAAATAATCCCATCTAAAGATACTATTTTCTATTTACAATGTAGTAGGGTAGGAAACAAATTTTGAGCTCAAATAATGAGTTCCAATTACATAGCAGTCAATAAACAATTATTAAGCATCTACTATATACTAAGCCCTGCGCTAGTATTGAGGGTCACAGAAGCAAAAATGGAAAAGTCCTTTCTCTTTACATTCTTAGGAGGTAGAAAACATATGCAGCATCATGTAATGAAAACATCATGAACTTGTGGTCAAGAAATTTTGACTTCAAATGTTATCTCAGTTACACTGGTGTTTGGACTAAATAGTTTTGATAGACCCTTTTGGTTCTAAATCTATGATTCTTTTTTATTAAAATTTGTATATTCAAATAAATTGATTTGGGGGCAGTGTTCTTGTATTTCAGTGAATCCTTGCTCTCATTGAAATCTTTAATGATTCCAGTCATGTTGCATTTATTTGCTCCTCATTCTGTGTGACTCTTGTCTATTTTTCCATTGGTTCATTGTGGGGAGTCTATCTAGTATGGTAGGGGCTTCATAAAGTTATCTCAACATCATAAGGATTACTAGCGTAGTACATGGGAAATCCATTGATTATGTCTTGCCCTTATCACATGACCTTTCCTTTTTCTTTTATCAGTCCTTATTTCTTGTTTCTAACATGTGGTACTCTATACAAGGCCAGCAAAATGAGCTTCTCCATTACTCCTTTATGTTAGTCACAATTTCAGCTCTTTGGAGACTGTATTGTTCCATGAGTCATTTCCATGCATTTTAGGAAGAATGAATCTTTGAGTTCATTGGCTGAGAGAATTCCCTTTTCTAATGTAGGAGGTGTTATTCTCTTCAATTTCTTGTATTAGCATCTTACCTGGTGTATGAAGAGAGTAAGTGACTTTAAAGTTAAATAGCCAATATGAGACAGAGAGAAGACTTGAACCCAGATCTTCCTGACTCAGAGGCCAGTTGTTTAAATCCTTACATCCTCCTGCCTCTTCTCTGCAATTTATCATTTTAGTTCTGAGCATTAAAAGGTTAAGTTACTTGCCCAGGTTCACAGAGTCAGAATATCAAGTGGTAGGATTTGATCTTTATTCCAAGGAGACCTCTGTGCTATTCAATGTTGCCTCTCCACAGGAAGGATATGGGTATTAAAAAACATGGGGTGTTTGTTTCACAGAGATTCTTGGAGTTTAAATTTTGTGACTTTGGGAAAGGAAATCCCATCCCTTCTCTCTTCTGACCACTTTTGGGTCCAACTTACTGTCCATTTGTAATGGCTATTCAAGATAAAAAAGCTCGTTGAGGAAGAAGATCCATAAGTAGGTTTCTGACAAAATATTAGAATTTTGTTTTATATTCTTGATTATTTTTATGAGAAGAATTAGACAAAACTCTTGAATGATGCTAAATTTTGTTGAGGATCTTGATTACACACTCAACAACAATCTCAGGTCTTAGTGATAGATTGATAGATCAAGGGCTGGCTTCAGATTTAGGATGTGAAGTGGTGTGGCAAAGATCATTAATTATTATATCATATTATTATTATTATTATTTTGGTCCAAATTTGTGATTTCATTGGTCCTGAACTCCTAGTATGGAAATTTTCTCCATTAAAATAGAATAGTGAGTGACTTCTCTGTAACATGGTGTTCAGAGAGTCCTGGGCAAACTGAGAGAGGTGGAGTAATTTGCATTTGGTCCCACAGCCAATATGTATCTTATAGGGGAGCTCAGAGGGAGAGAAACTGGATTCTCTATTGGGGTTATTGAAGGCAGCGTTTTCTTTCTGTAATACTGTGGGCTGTTCTTATGCATGACTTTTAATAAATCTTTCTTAGAGGTCTTCCTCCTATTCTTTCATCATCTTGGGGTTTCCCATGTATCAGTGGGGCAATCCATCTGTCTTGATTATTTTCTGCTATATGATCATCCCAAATCTAACCATGTGCATCCTTTGTAATGTCTTTCATGTCACTTCTTGTTTCCAAGTCATCCTGGTAATATGTTATAATGCACTGAAGTCTTTCCATTGCCCTTTGGGCTATTTATAATTCCACTTAGTATCTCCAAAATAAATAACATGGGTTAAATAGTAGAAACCTCAGCATCATATGTACAGCTGCAACAATAAATGTCCAAAGCCACAGGCAAACAATTTGTTGAGAATTTGAATGTGGAATTATTAACTGCAGCTAATTTTTTAACCCCACACTGTTGGCAGAACAACATAAATCAAGGTATAAAAGGTATATTAGAAATAATGGATGACCCCTTTAAAAACCTGCCATGCACTTCACTGTTTTTTAATATGAATTAAGGTCCACAGAGATATCTTCACAGACCTATCTATGTATATCTGGTAGCATCTAGGGGTTTAAAGAAATTGGTATTGTATCCACATCATTATAGCATATTGGTAATGCAGAAATACAAACATTCTCTGTGAAATGTCAGCCTGGTTATGCACATAGTCTTTGTTATTGATGGCTTGCTGGTTGGTTCTTGTCCTTCATTATCAGAGAAGATCAAAATGACATCACTATGTTAGAGACATGTTACGGTGTGTCTGACTGTAGCTGATCAGACCAATATGAGTGGTTAGGATGTGAGCTGTTCTGCATCTCTGAAGGTGACATTTTGTTTTGCATCTGATACAATTTTATATGAGGAAGTATTAGAGGCTCAGACTTTCAAGTTTTAGCAATTCATTTCTAAAGTTATTTTAATTGATACAAATGTATTTTGATCCTATTCTTTACCAACCTGTCATACTCTTGCAGGGTGAAGGTAAATGCTTTATTCTCATTTTCTTTTTGACCACAGGTTAAATACAGAGAAAAATTTTATAACGAAATGAAGAAACACCAATATAATCCTCTTGAAAGTACTTCTTTTAAGCAAAGTCAGTTTGCAGCTAGTCTTGCAAGTGATGTAAGTTTATTTTTTATTATCCTGAAATCTTCAGAGTGTGAGTGACTAAAAACAACTAATGAAACAACACACACAAAAAGAAAACAGTAAAAAAAAGTGTTTTGTGTTGCTACTATATTCAGCATTAGGAATCAATTGATATTTTTGTTGAAAAGACCCTGGAGTCAGGAGTACCTGGGGTCAAATCCGGTCTCAGACACTGAGACCGGATTATGTGCAGCAATTTTAAAATAACATTTTAAGAGGAGAAAACAAAAGAACAAATGTAATTTGATTCTTTGTGCATATATATGTTAAACCCACACATATATGTATATATCTATGCATCTCTATATCAGTGTATATATTTCTCTATATCTATCATTTATCGATTTATCTCTCTTCCTTCCTCCCTTCCTTCCTTCCTTCCTTCCTTCCTTCCTTCCTTCCTTCCTTCCTTCCTTCCTTCCTTCCTTCCTTCCTTCCTTCCTTCCTTCCTTCCTTTCTTTCTTTCTTTCTTTCTTTCTTTCTTTCCTTTCCTTTCCTTTCCTTTCCTTTCCTTTCCTTTCTTTCTTTCTTTCTTTCTTCCTATCATCTATCTCTCGATCCACACATTTATTTCCATTGCCTTTTTTTCTCTTTGAGTTTAGTTGATTTCTTTTCTAAACAATGTCAGAGTTCAACAACAAAGAGTTAAAATGAAAAACCAAATAGTGGTAGCTCCTTAGTAGATTAAGACAACTAAAAATATCCTAGATTAACTTTGGGACCAAAATGATTTTGCACATTTGGTAGAGTCCTACCATATCATCTGATATATTTTTTTAGAGACAGATCATGAACCTAGATTAATGATCATTTCTTGTTCCTTATCTCCTTCTGCCTCCCCTTGCCTTTTCCATTCCCATTCCCCTCTCCTCTCCTCCTTGAGTTTATTTTCTCTCTTTCCTCCCCTCCCCTTACCTTCCCAGTCTCTTTTCTTGCTCTAGACTCATAGTTTCATCTATGTAGGGAACTCTGAATGTGGAAACTTCATTCACTAGATCAATACCTAGTTTGGATCTTAAACACTTAAAGAGTTGTTTGTAGGCATGAAGGGGTTAAATGACTCACTTATTGTCATATAGCCAGGCTAGATCTGAGGCAGTCCTAGATCAGGTCTCTGACTGAGGTCAAGTTTCTAGTCACTAAATATCTGTATTATGGGAGTAAGAAAAAAGAGTCCTGCAGTCTGCATTTATAGTATTGGTTTTCAAGGCAAAAAATATGAACAAATGACTGGCACAATTGGATAAAATCTTGATGTTTACTTAAAATAATAATGCAAGTTAATGTGAAAATAAAATAAAATGAAAACAATTACATTTAGACGCAATTTTTCAGGAATGCATCCAAAAAGCTTCTAAAAAAATAGCTGGAGTACAATACAAATTTTCCATGTAATTGAACACTCTTTACTCCACTTTATAGTATACAGACTGAGTCCTCAGTCTCTTTTTTTTATAAACAAGATTTAAAAACTATTTTTATAAATAGAAAACATTTACCTCCAAAAATACATAGCTTAAGATTTTCTTTTGCTTCATATTTTTAACTATGCCACAACTGGAAAAAAGTATGCATTTTTGCTATAGTTGAACAAAAATATTATATTGAAAAAATATTTAAAATGATTGAAGAAATGTTTTGTTAAATCATTTATACCTTTAACTCAAGGCAAGTCCTTTGGGAATCAGGGAATAATAACATATGATGAACATATCTATGATGTAATTTATGTATCATATAGCTAAAAGTTGATAATCTTGTCTTCCACAGTAATCAGGAATCTTGAGTTTTCTTTTGTTGTTGTTCCTATTTCATTATCTTTTTAAAGCTCTTATTAAATTTATTTAATATCTAATGAAAATAAAAATGAGCTCTACTGAATCTAATTTATTGAGAACTTCCTAGTATACTCTAGAGTAATTGTATCCCCTAACTCCTACCTAAGCAATCAATATGAAAAGTCTTGTTAAAGGAAGAAAAATAATAAAAATACTAATTAATTAAAAAATTAATATTTTTGCAAATTTTCGTGTGAACTGAAGGTCAGTAAAAGATTGGTGTTCTCACAAATCATAAGTCAAAGACTAAAGGATTGGTCTAGGGGAATAAAGTTATACATTGTGTTTTTTTTGCTTTTGAAAAATAATGTTCCCTTGAAAAAAGTGACTCAATTAACTTTGCTGCCTTGTTTTTATGAACAATTGGAGTGCCTATCAAAACATTTTTCACATCTGAAAATGGAAATGATTGAATAATTGAATTTTTTTACTTCTTCAGAAGAGAATGAGCACCATCTAGTGGCCACTTGAAATTAATCAAACCACTTGCCCAGAGAATCATTGTGCTTTTCTTTTGAAAGAGCTTGTCTGTTTGTGTGTGTGTGTGTGTGTGTGTGTGTGTGTGTGTGTGTGTGTATGTTCTTCTGGATTACATTTTGTTTTGTATTATTTTATAGGTGCAGTACAAGAAAGATGCTCAGATGATGCATGATCCAGTTGCATATCTCCCAAGCTTATTTTTAGACCATGCTTTGAAAACCAGCAAAATGCTCAGTGATGTAAGTTGGGTTTTATTACATGGGAGATTAACAGGTCCTCCTTAATACAGATATTACTTTATTCTCTCTGCTCTTTCCCCGGTGTGTGTTTGTGTGTTTACTTTTTTCTTCACAACTGATTTGTTTTAAAATATTGTCTTGCATAAAACATCCCAAGAACATATTTTTTTGAATAACAATTCCTCTTAGACCTCCAGTGTTTACTGATAGAAAAATATTCTTTTTAAAGTATAAAGACTGTTTTTTTCAGAATGAAAATTCTCACTTTACTCACTTTCTTCTGCCTTCTAATATTTAAAAAAAAAAATTTGCAAGGCAAAAGTGCTCTATCCACTGCGCCACCTAGCTGCCCCTGCCTTCTAATTTTTTAAACTGAGCCTTACTATACTTTAGGTTTTTTTTGTTTGTTTTTTTGTATTTGCAAGGCAAATGGGGTTAAGTGGCTTGCCCAGGGTCACACATATCTGAGGCCGGATTTGAACTCAGATACTCCTGACGCCAGGGCTGGTGCTCTATCCACTGCGTCACCTAGCCACTACTTACTATACTTTGAAATGACAATCTGTATAGATACTCATTTTACTTATATTCTTGCTTGTTTGTTTGAATCCATGACAGCAAATTTGTGAAGGAATAAACCACTATATTTAGAATTTTTTTTTTTTATAAATTCCTTAACCAAAGTATTTCTGACATATCACAATCTGGACTCATCAATTTGCCTCTCGTTTTAATCATCTAGCACATTTAGGCCCTTATAAATATTTCTGGTTTTCATTTTGGCCACCATAATGTTATGGGATTCGAGGAACATCCCCCTCCATCCCCCTTTTTTCTCAAAGATAACCCTAGGACAGTGTTCTAAGGAAACTTTCAGTTGAGTTCTTTACTTAAACGCAAACATATTAATGTTTTTGTTTTACTATGAACCACATTTTTTGTTTTTTTTTTTTTTAGGTTTTTTCAAGGCAATGGGGTTAAGTGGTTTGCCCAAGGCCACACAGCTAGGTCATTACTAAGTGTCTGAGACTGGATTTGAACCCAGGTACTCCTGACTCCAGGGCTGGTGCTTTATCCACTGTGCCACCTAGCTGCCCCTCTATGAAACATATATTTTTTTGTTTTAGATTTTTTTTTTCAAGGCAATGGGGTTAAGTGGCTTGCCCAAGGTCACACGGCTAGGTAATTATTAACTGTCTGAGGCTGGATTTGAACTCAGGTACTCCTGACTCCAAGGCCGGTGCTCTATCCACTGCACCACCTAGCTGCCCCAAAACATATGTTTTAAAGAGAAAAAGAATCAGAGGAAAAAATATATTTTGGATGAAAATCCATGACACAGATGGAAATGCTTGCTTTGGATGCTATATTCTGATCATGAATTCAAAATCCCCTTCACATTGTTAATATATATGTAGATAATAATGTTATTTATAGTTGTAATAAATACAGACTCTTCTGTTATGAAGCTTTAGAACATACTGATACTAGTTTTGGTGAAGAATATTAGATTTGGAATGAAGGAAAATCAGAAGTTCACATGCTCGTTTTGTCACTACTTCGGGGAACTTAGGCAAGTCACTCAACTTCTCTGATTTTGTGGGAAAGGCCTAGCTTCTACATTGCTTCTTACTTGGTTTTTGCAATTAAGTAAGGATTATGACATTCCTTATACATGTATCCTTGGGCCATAAATGGTGCCTGGGTCATAGTAAATGGTCCAAATATAGTTGCTAATTACAAGAGCTCCTATGCACAACAATTTTCCCATCTGCAAATGAACAATTAACTTATTTTTCTGAAGTCAGCAAGGGATAATTTATTAATTTAACTGTTCTTTAGGTCTTTATTCTGAAATATCCACCTGTCATTCCCATTTTCCCAGATAAAAATATTATCCACCACAGTTGTGTGTGTCAACTATTTGACTTCTAAATTTTAGCATGAAATAAAAGGGAATTTTCTTTTCTTTAAAAAAACCCTCTTTCATTATATTTGCATCCAATAATATATTCATATTTACTGTATCCTTACTATACTACTTAAATTGGCATACTTATTTCAGGTTATTTTAGGTTCATTTATTCATTCATTTGAGGGCAGAAATCTGGGCATTTTCCCTCCTATCCTTCCTCCCTCCTTCACTCCTTCCTTCCTTCCATCCATCCTTCCCCTGTCTTCTATCAGTGTCTTTTTTTAAGTTTTATTTTTTTTGAAAGGCAATAGGGTTAAGTGACTTGCCCAAGGCCACACAGCTAGGTAATTATTAAGTGTCTGAGGCTGGATTTGAGCCCAGGTCCTCCTGACTCCAAGGCCGGTGCTCTATCCACTGCACCACCCAACCTCCCCTTCATCTTTTTATTTATGTACTTAATATTTACCACAGGACCTGGAACAAAAGTACATGCTTTTGATATCAATTCTGTATCTACTTCTGTGTTGAGGATTTTATGAACAATTGTATACATAGTTCACTGCAAATCTCTAGTCTATAGAAATACCCACAATTATTATTATTACACTGCAGGAAATGAAACATAAAGAACTGTTGACAGACCCGAAATTAGATCTTAGTTTCAACCCACTGAAACTACATTGTCATGTCATTTCCTTTAAACCCACAGATGTGGAATTCCATACTTATACATGTTATTGACTCTTTGACTCTCTTAAAAATTCCATTTGCTTATTTCCGACTCATGGTCATCCTTTAAAAAATCAATAAAATTCTTTTCATTGACCCTTCTACTTCAGTCCAGTTTTTTTCTTTGCCTTCAAATAACCATTAAACTATCTCCAGTAACTTTAGTCCATGTCAAAAATTCTTGTGACCTGAATTTTATTGCAGGATGCTATATTTCTCTTACATTAATGGTTCTGGGATAAATTCATATAAAATATATTTACTTACATTATTTTGGTCAGAAACTGGGTTTGGAAGGTTTGGAACGGTCTGGACATAAGACAGAGAGGTTGAATTTCACCTATTTAAAGAGGAACGTAATGCTACATAAACACACACGTATGCACATTTGTAGCAATCCATCATAAGCATTTAGTAAATAGTATTTAGTATGCAGGTACCAAGTACTGGGTATACAGAAACATAAGTGAGACATTCCCTGCTCTCAAGGAGCTTCCACAATAGGGACAAGTCTGACTGTCATTTGTGGCAACTACTCTTATGTCTTTAAGTCAGCTAACATTTGCAATATCAGGCTAAACCATAAATTAAATTCTTGCTCATATTTAACCTTGAAACTTTTCACCTTTTCACCTGGGGAAACATACCCTTTTGTTCCCTTGTTTTTCCAAGGGAAGACAATGATTGCTGATCTTTATTTGCTCACACATATCCATAAAGTGCAGAGTCTTTCATTTCTTTTAAAACCTAATAGTATGTAAGCAAGGTATAATCTCCTAGATAAAGAAAGGAATAGATTTGCTTGTTTGAAGTGTCAATAAAGGGTGATTTATTAGTTTGTTAATTTTTCTTTAGGGCTTTTCTCTCAGTTTTTCCAAGTTCAGATAAAAGTATTACCCAATACAATTGAGCACCTAAAGCAGTCTTAATTACTTGGTGACTTTGATAAAAAATGAACCAGAATTTTATTCTTTAAAAAATTCATTCATTGGAAGTGCAGCAGACATTTTTGTATTCTACCAAGTTCAGGATTTATGAATTAAAATTGATATTTTTTTAAATGATGAGCTTCATCTGACCTTGATATAAATCAGAGGTTCTCAAACATTTTTGTGTGACAGAGCCCTTTGGCAGTCTAGTGAAATCTCTAAACTTCATTTCTGAATGGTGTTGATTTAAAGAAAATAATTGAAGAAAATTTTAAAATTTCAGATACAGCTTTGTGAAAGTAAAGATTATTTTTTTCCCATGCAAGTTCACAAATGTCCTGAAATCTATTCATAGGTCCCTTGATGGTCTGTAGTATTGTTCATTGTCCTTTGTTGTCAGAGGACCATGACATCAGGAAGGTGATGCCATGACATGCCAGTGAATTGGAGTTAAGTGAGGGGGAGCTGCTCAAAAATCATCAACCTCACTTTCTTCTCCAGAGCCATCTGGGTCCCATGACCAGATATGGATCAGGACAACTGGAGATGGCCCTGGATGCAATGGGAGATAATTCAAGTAAAGAATTCTCATAAGTGATCCCTTTCAGTTTAACAAAGGAGAGACTTAGAATTATAGGTAGTTATATTAAATGCTCTTTTGTATTCAAATTGTATTATATTAAATTTCGTGATATTCAGCTTGAGTTTCTTGGTTTTTGTTTTCATGAGGATATTTTAAGTTTATTAAGAAAATAGTACTAAAACATTTAGTTTACTCTGGTTTGATGCAATTTTTTAATGTAGCTATGCATGACTCCCACTAGGCGGCATCAGAGACTGTTAAATATAGAGAATTTAATACAATAAAAAGTTTGATTTTTCTGAAAACCTTTAGAACTAAAGTTAATATTTATTTTTTGGAGTAAAGCTTTCATTGTATGTTGACTTTTCCAGATGTGTTAATGACAAATTCAGAATTCTACAATTTTAGGAAAAAGCAATTCATTCATTAGTTCATTCAAAAAGAAATTAAACTACTGTTATTGATCAGGTACTGTGGAAGGGACTGAGGAAACAAAAAAAAAGAAAGAAAAGAACAGATTCTGCTGCTTTCAGGGTGTTTACATTCTTGATATGATTTTTGGTGATTGGAGGCAATGATTATATATTTACACAATTATTTGATCCAACTATAATCAAACTAAAAACAGTATTTGAGGTATAGGGGACACATTAACAATTACATTATAGGATTCTTGTAGCCTCTCATATATGAGCTGAACCTGGAGAGTAACTAGAAATGGTGGAGGAGGGAAGGCATTCTAGATCTGTGCAGAAGCACAATAGTGGGAGATAGAATATGATGTTAAGAGAATGGAAAATCAGATAGTTTTGCTGCCACTCTGTAGGAAAATAATGTGAAATCAGTATAGTCGGAAAAATAGATTGGAACCAGATCACGGAAGACTTAAATATAAAACAGAGGAGTCTATTTTTTCCTCCTTCTAGGAGGAAAAAAAGAGAAGGATTTATTAAGCAAGTACTATGTGCTAAGTACTTAACAAATATTATGTCACTTGATTTTCATAATAAACTTAGAAGTTAGGTGACTTTGTTACGTTGCTTTACAAATAAGGAAATTGAGGTTTTGCCTTAGGTCACACAGTAATCATTTGATTTCTGGTTCCTCTAATGTACCACCTAACTGCCTATGGAGAGAGGCAAAAGTTATTATGTCCATTAATGGTTACATCTAAATTATGATTATTTTAATTTAAAAAATGTAACATGATAGCACCAAAGAATATTTTTGAATTCCTAATTGGGAGAACCACAGCATAGTGAATAGAGGACAGCACTTGGAGACAGAGAGCATAGTTCAAATTCTGCTCTGATAGTTTATAACTTTGCGATCTTATTCAAATCACTGAACTTGTATATGCTGTGGTCACCTCCTTAAGACTTCTCTATTCATTCTTAGATGAATTGTTTTTTCTTCTGGGGAGGGGGAGCTACTACACTGATGGTTCCATGTGCAAATAAAATGATGCATCCTTTAGTGAATTTAATGCATATGATATTAGATGAAGTAATAAGACCGAAGTAACATTTTCCACATTGGACAGAGAGAAGTTGAATATTCAGGTAGCAATATGGATTGGGTGACTTAGAATTCAGGACTAGGTTGTTTAGTATGCTATGTTGCGACAATGTTTTTATCAGTTTAAAACACTTCAAGTCCTCAAACATATGTTGTATAAATACTATATATGATATATCATGATAGTCACCAAGAATACAAATGTGAAAACAACAAACACTTCCTTATATTCTATTGGGAGATCCAACATAAAGAAGCAAGCTTCTCATAACCTGCCCCACTCCTACCTTTCTGTTCTTCTTGTACCCTGTAATCTGTGATCCGGTGATATTAGTCTTATTACTGCCCCTTTACATGCTACAGTCTAAGCATTTTCATTGTCTGTTGCCATTTCTGGAACTGTTTCCTCTCATCTCCATCTTCTACCTTCTCTGTCTTCCTGTCTTAGCTTCTGCAAGAAACATTTACTTTCCTCAATTTTATACCCTTTAATCTGAGACTCCCTCTATTTTATCCTGCTTATTTCTTTGTACATAGTTATTTATATGCTGCCTTCTGATTAGATTGTGAACATCCTGAGAGCAAGAACTGTCTTAGCTTATTTGCTTTTTTTGGTTGTGTATTTTTTTACATCCTAAGCCTAACGTAGCGCAATGTCTAACGCTTCTTGTTGCTATTGTTGAGTTGTTTCACTTGTGCCTGACTCTCCATGCTTATACATAGGCAGTGTTTAATAAGTCCCTCTGGACTTGAAGTAAATATAAAATCACTTGAGGGACCCTTGGCTAACTAGGCTTTTGCAGGTGATCCCTGAGTTGAGCCTTACAAGTGGCAAAGACGGAGTTCATTCCAGTCATTTTTCAGTCTTGTCTGACTCTTGGTAACCCCATTTCAAGTTTTCTTGGCAGAGATACTGGAGTAGTTTGCCATTCACTTCCCCCAGATCATTTTACAGATGAGGAGATTGAGATAAATAGATTTAAGTGACTTGCCCAGGGTCACATAGCTAGTTAAGTATCTGAGGCCAGATTTGAATTCAGGAAAATGAGTCTTCCTGACTGTAGACCTGGTTCTTTGTGCCTCAGTAGGATATGATTCTGTGCTAAATGTGTGGAAGCTAGAGATAGAAAGCTAAGTCCTTGAACTCAAAGGTGAGTCTGGAAAGGTAGGCTAGTGTCAGATTATGACAAGTTTAGATGCTAGACTGACAAGTTTGTAGTGCATTCTAGAAATAATAAAGAACAACTGAAGATTTTTGAGCAGTAAAATTATGTGATTACACTTCTGTTTTAGGAAGATTATTTAAGGAGATTTATAAATAGTTCTTCAATGCCTCAGTTTTCAAGAAACTGACCCTGGGCTTATCTTTGTTTACAAATCGTAATTCTCTCTTCTCTTTCAAAGTCAAATTCCTGGACCATGCTTTAGTTACATAGAGTGGGGATTTCCTTAAGGTTTTCTCTCCCAGGTTCCTCTAAATATCTATTTCTGACCTCTCCATATCCCAGGAACTAGTTCAAGAATCTCACTAGAGTATGTCTCTTGGTTTTTTTTTTTTTTTTGGTCTTTTGGCATTTCTTACCCTGAATGATTTCTCCAACAATAATGTCACTAAATGCCTACCATGTTTGTTCCATCAATGTCTATGAATCCTCTGTGCAATCTATTGTCACATTCCCATTTTTCATAGTCACTCTTTTTTCCTTCATACTCATAGCTTTCCTTCAAGATCATCACTGGGTATTTCAAAATTATTCAAACTGGCTGCTCCTAGATAACGGGCTTCCTTCACTTTGTTCTAGTCATGTACTTTTAAATTCCATTTATGTAACTAGATCAGTACCCAATTATCCTACCCTTGACTAAGAGACTTCTCTTGAGCTTTATTGAATCCATGAATTTCCTTCTTTCCTCTCGGTTTTTCCCCCTTTCCTTCCTTCAGTTGCTTTTGTACTTTTTTCTATGAATCCATTCTTGACCAATTTGGTTCAACAAACTCAACATTTATTAAGCACCTGTTGTGTGAAAAATAAGATGGATGATAGGGAAAGCATTAGAGGGAGCAATTCTTGGTGTCAAGAAGAGATCTTGGTTCAGGGTGGCTAGGTAGCATGGTGGATAGAGCACTGGCCTTGGAATCAGGAGGACCTGAGTTCAAATTTGACCTCAGACACAGCCTAGCTGTGTGATCTTAGGCAAGTCACTTAACCCCATTACCTTAAATAAATTAAAAATTAAAAAAAAGATCTTGGTTCAAGTTCTGTCTTGGGCAGATGTGGGCTCTATGATCCTGGGTAAGTGACTCAAACTCTTGACTCTCCTAGGCAACTCTATGAGACCATCACTTCTGGTGTGGTTGATGATTTGCATTGGTGGAGGGGATTTCTTCTCTGGAGGTTCCCTTAAGCAATGAAATCACAAGTTTAGGACAATCCCTACTTACCTCCATAGCTCTGTGCTATAGGAAGGTTATAAATATTAAATAAATGGGGGTGGCTAGGTGGCGCAGGGGATAGAGCACCGGCCCGGGAATCAGGAGTACCCGAGTTCAATTCCAGCCTCCGACACTTAATAATTACCTAGCTATGTAGCCTTGGGCAAGCCACTTAACCCCATTGCCTTATAAAAAATATTAAATAAAAATGGTTCCTTTCCTCTTGGAGTTTAGAATCTTATTGGGTATTATTGAACATAACCTAGCCAGGTGTAATATAATAGAATAATAATGGTTATCCTTCATTCTCAAAGAAGACCATGATATCAGAGAAGTCATGCCAAAACAAGCACACATGAATTGGATTCTGAGTAAGGGGAAGCTGTGCTAAGTCACCAGCCTCACTTTTTCCTTCAGATCCATCAGGTCCAGTGGCTAGATTGGGATTAGGAGGACTAGAGATGGCTCTGGATGTGAGGCAATTAGTGTTAAGTGACTTGCCCAAGATCACACAGCTAGTAAATGTCTGAGGCTGGATTCGAACTTTTTCGAACTGACTTCAAGGCCAGTGTTGTATCCACTGTGGCCAACTAGCTTCCTAAATAATAGTCTGAGAGAATTATGGGAGAGTTAACACATCTTTTAAAATTCACTGAAAAGAATGGAACATGGGGCAGCTAGGTGGCACAGTGGATAGAGTACTGGCCCTGGAGTCAGGAGTACCTGAGTTCAAATCTGACACTTAATAATTACCTAGCTGTGTGGCCTTGGACAAACCACTTAACCCCATTTGCCTTGTAAAAACTTAAAAAAGATAGATAGATAGAAAGAAAGAAAGAAAGAAAAAAGAATGAAACATTTTAAAGGTATGAACATTCAATTATGACTTCTTTCTATTATTACTTAATATTGCTGTAATTCTCTCTCTCTGGTGTATAATGTTTATGATAGTAGTTTATTTTAAGGATTGACTACACAGAAATGTCAAATTGCAGCCTAAAGGCCACAAACATCTGGCAAAACTGCACCCAAGTGCAGTAAAACTAGATTAAGATATAATGGGAAATGTTTAACAAAATAAATAAAAATACAATACAATATAGATAATAGAAATTTGTGTTTTCCTACATCAATATATGGCCCACAGGGATCCTTTTTTATTTAGATCTGACATCATCAGGCAATTCTTTCACATATGTAATTCTGTCTCCATGCACACATATGATTGTGTATGTATGTATGTGTGTAAATATGTCCATGGAAGGCAGGCAGGTTTGGTTTGCATTATAGATAGTTTAAATGTAGAATGTAATAAAGACTACCTCTCCTTGGCAAATGCTTTTTGTTGATGATTTATTTCAGTTTGATGTTTATTTACTATTATGATTTAATCCCTTTTATTTTAAAAATTTGTAGCATTTATGACAGTGGATAAAAGAATTGACTTTTTTTCCAAGAATACCATGGTCCAAGACAAGGCTCCAGGTATTCTCTAAGATTATTAGGTGCAGTGAAGGTGCCTCTCTAGTATGGTTAATAGTTTTCCTCAATGAGATTTTCCTATCATAGTAAAATCATTTGTTCCTTTCCCATCCCTACGTCTATAAATGCATTACACCTTCTCCATTTAGCGTGAATATAAGAAGTCTTTTGAAGAAAGCAGAGGCAGTTATCATTTTGAAATAGACACAGCTGAACACCTCCATCATAAAGGCAACACAGCGCTTCAGAGTCAGGTATGGATCTAACAGGTTGCTTTGAGGGGGACTTCACTAGAGCAGCAAATATTCCATAAAAACACAGCATAGTGCATAGTAAAGACTTGCTGATGCTGGGATGACTTTGGAAATGAAAAATATTCCTTGGAAAAACCTAAAATGGCATTTTCTAGATTCAGTTTTTGCCTGTGCTCCCTGAAAAATCTGTGGTTCATCATGGAACCTCAAGTTTGTGGGAAAAAAGATATTTAAAGACAATTACTGATTTATAATTTTGAGATGTAGTATTAACTTGGCAGGGTCAAGGGTTTATTTGAATTTTTTTCAGTTCTGCTTAGCAGAATTTGAAAAAAATACATCATCAAATTAAAACATCACTCAGTTCTCACTCAGTTTCCTTATGTGTAAAACTAAGGGTTTAGACCTGTTATCTATGATGTCTCCTCCAGTTTTTCTTATTATCCCATGTGTATTCAAGAGGAATAAATCTCCTCATGGAATGTATGTTTGTGCTTAAAACTCTTCTTCAAAACTGGGGGGGGGCAGAAAACAATGAACCTTTGTAAACATATGAGAGGAGACATTTTTCATTTCCCTCCCAGATTTTTTCTTGAATCATGCTCAAGAGAAATCCCTTTTTCAGAGTTGCTGTGGGGTTAAACAGACTCACTTCTCTTGGGGAAGGATGTCATGGGGAAGGGCATCAGTGTGGGGAAGGGAGTAAGTGTGGCTCCCAGCCTCTTTCTTGGCATGCTTCTGCAATTAACTGACTCTTTTGGATAAATCTATGAATTGTGCAACTCCTGCAGAGAAAGACTTATTTTTTTCATGAGATCTTGTGTAAACCTATCTCAATTTATATTTAAGATCATAAATTTAGTGGGTAAAGATAGAGTATTATTGAGAGCATTATATGATCTCTATGACATATTCTCTTTCCTTTCTCCCCTTCCCCCGGGAGATATCAGGGTAGAGAATTAGGCTCATGTTTTTTCCTTGCTATGTGATTTACTAATGTACTATTTACTAAAGTTCAGTGTGACCTAAGGATTATGTTCATTCATGTAATTTATGTTGGCAATGGGCTATTTTGTATATGTCATAATATAAAATTGTTTCTCATGTCAAATCTTAAGAAAATCCAGCCAATATGATAAATTAATTCTTCCCTTGATACACTGTCTGGTATATAATTTCCTGAAAATGACATATCAGTTTCTCTTGGGCTTAGGGGAGGGGATAAAAAAAAACAGTTTTATTTTTGCCCAAATAAAAGACCTAAAGGGAACTTCTTATTTTTCATTTCCCAAACCATCCCAACATCGGCAATTCTTTACTATGCTCTATTTTAAAAAGATGATTCATTTTCAGTGTATGTAATTCACTGCTCACCCACTGTATTAACATTTTTGAAGCCTTTCTATTACTTCTGTTAGAGGGACAATATAGTGAAATAGAGGGAACGTTGTGCCATGAGACAGCATCTGAGTATAAGTTCCCTATTTCAACCTCTCTCCTCACTCCCCTCCTGCTGTGGGTTCCTGAGCAAATCATCTAAAGGTCTATGAGCTTCAGTTATTTCATTCACAAAACAAGGATGCAACTATTTGACCTTCTTGAAACCAGGAATCTAGATTAAACAGGCAATGTTTATAGAGTCCTATGATCGTAAGAGCCCTACGATCTATAATTTTATGCTTAATCTTTCAGATCTCTTTCTAATCTATGAATCTAAGAATGAGGGCAAGTATGTAATAGTTTTAAAGATGTATTATGACCTAAATTAATTTATCCTATTCCCATACAATTTTTTTCTATATTGAAATTTTCTTGTTTTTATTAGTATTTTATTTTTACCTTGTCACCTGTAAAGACAATTTTACCATTCATTAAAATAAAAAAACTTAAGTCCAGGTTTCTCCCTCCTTCTTCAAGATGGTAAGCCATTTGAAATAGATTATATATGTGCAATATAACCATATAACTTATGGACAGTCCTTTTTAAAAGAAAGATGTTGCCTTATAAGTTTGTAATGAAAACTTTTTTAAAATCTAGGTTAAATATAAAGAAGAGTATGAAAAAGCTAAAGGCAAATCGATGCTTGAATTTGTGGATACTCCAACTTACCAGGCTTCCAAGGAGGCTCAAAAAATGCAAAGTGAGGTTGGTAATTTTTCTTTTTGTTTGTTTGATTGGGTGAGAATTCCTTAGGTTTCTCATTGAATGTGACGTCCAGATGTCCTTGCATGCTAAAAAGACTTCCACTCCACATCTAAAAATGGACAACATGCTGGTCATATGAGGACCAGCTAAAGCAAGTTCAGGTAGGTCAGGGAAATGAATTTTTCAGCCATTAGCAATTCTCAAAATCTATCTACCAAGTTGTATAGAGATTTCTTTCTCCACAAGGGAAAGATGAAATCACAGCTCATTGAGATACATAAATATTAAGGAAGGACTATTAATGCAATTACAGGTTGCATGGGATGAGTTAGGAAGATCAGCATGTGAGTTCCACCTCTAGCACTAACCCTTTGGGTATCCCCAGCTACTTCTATAAAATTCTAAGTTGCAATATAAGTAATGTTGAGGTTTGGTAGAGGAAATTTCCTCACCTGGAGTTCTCAAGTCCAGAGGTTCTCAGAGTTTGATCTTGGGACCATTGGAATTCTTTCAGATGCTGCATGAGATTAACACTATTTTCGTAATACTTTGAAAACCTTTTAATTTCTAATTCATTGCTGTTGAATAGATGTAACGCATATAAACAAAAACCTCTTTGGGGATTCTATAAAAAAGTTTGAGAATCACAGTTGTAGACCAATGAAATCAAGGTCTAGTCCAAAAAGAAATAAACAAAACTCTCTAAAAATGACCACAAAATAAAAGCAAATATAGAAAGCCTACTGGTTACTTTATTTCTTTGCCCAATGACAATACTGATCAATTTTTTTGCTTAACATGACTTTTTGATTTAAACTTAATCAAAAAATCAACAAATTGTCAACAAGGACATATAGTCAAGCAGAG
The DNA here is from genome assembly GCF_037893015.1 of Macrotis lagotis. NCBI lineage: Eukaryota > Metazoa > Chordata > Mammalia > Peramelemorphia > Peramelidae > Macrotis > Macrotis lagotis. The sequence continues at coordinate 59,633,529 of NC_133664.1, read as the reverse complement.
GTCTTAATTCTGTTGTGAAAATGACTGTAATTAAATTATTATTTGAATCATTTTTATATAATAATTGTAGTGTGGTGGGTGGATTGAGGTCTATCTTAGATTCCAGAAGGCCTCAGTTCATTCAGACCTCCAGCACAAGTTCAACTACCAGTATGTATGTACCATGGGCAAGACATTTAACCTGTGAAGTTCCTTAAATAACCTTCTATAAGTTTGTAATGTCTATCTATTTCTGCAGAAGGAGTTTTCACACTAGAAGTTCCCCACACTAGTTGAGATGATAATTTTCTCTATATCCTTAACTAAAATATTTCTATAATGGCTCCTTCACATTACAAAGAGCAAAGTATGCCTATTAACTTTATTGAATGAATTATTCTGAAAAGAGTGAGCTGCAACTTCCATTGAATCCCTATGGATTGCAGCATTCTGGTTACTAGCACTTCAGTTCCCTGCCCTTGTCCCTAACCCAATCAAAGGGAATTTGATGGTAGGTTTAAGAATAAAGGGCAGAGGGATATGTATGAGTGAATTTGCAAACTAATATTCAAACATGATAAGTGACAGCATCTTGAAATGTTGGTGATCAAAGGGTAATTAATTAAGACTTCAGGACCTATTTTCCCTCTCCTTATATCTTTCTTCTTCTCTCTACCCTCTATGTCTGTTTTTCTCATTTCTTTGGTATCTGTAATCTTCTCTCTTCCATCCATTGACCTTTTTGGCTATTTCTTCCCTTCCCCTTCATTTTCTCTTTCTTTCCTTCCTTCTTTTTGCCTCTTCCTCCAAATATCTTGAAAAGGAACCACCAACAAATTTAACTTAGTTGCTGTAATTCTATACGAATTGATTATTTATATAGGTCAAGAGCATTCAACAGAAGGAAGAAATTCCCCACTCCTAAATAAATCATGCCATCTGGAAGTATTCATGTGATTTTTTTCCTTCTTCCCTGCCTTAAAACATGAAATGACTTTACCAACTGATAAACTTTTATCAAGTACTTACCATGTGCTCAATCCTAGGGACAGTGAAAGGTAAAGGAAAGTCCCTGCCCACCATGAGCTCCCAGTCGAATGGGGAAGACACTTGGCAGATGACTAGGCACAATCAAATGAAGTTGGAGAAAGGAGAAATTGGAAAAAACTCTAGGGGGAAGGCATTGAAATTTTTAAACAATAGGACAGGCTTCTTGTAGAAGGAAGGATTTTAGCTTAGAATCAAAAGAAGACAGGGTATCTAGGAAATGGAAATGAGGAAGGAGAACATGGGGGATGGCTAGAGAAAATATCTAGTGTGGGGAAGTGTACATACTTACATACATATCTGTGGGGGAGACAAGGGAGAGAGGGGGAGAGAAAGAGAGACAGAGAGACAGAGAGACAGAAAGTGACAGAGAGACACACAGAGAGAAGACAGAGAGAGAGACAAACAGACAACAGAGACAGAGAGAGACAGACAACAGAGACACAGAGAGAGAGAGAGACATACTAGAGAGACTGAGACTTTGAATACCAGAGGATTTTATATTTGATCTAAATGTTAGCCCTTAGATTTGATAACTTATTTAGGTTATATACATAATTCTGCCCAATACTTGAAAGTTACCTTTAAACTCCAATTTGGTTATTAAAGAGTGAAAAATTTCATTCCTAATTTATCTATGTGAGAACATTCATACACACCTGGTATAATTTTTAAAATATGAATTGATTCATTGTTTGGCCCCAGGAGAATTAGTCTTAGTGACCCTCTGAGGATGTGAGGATGACCTCTATTTCTCCTTGACTTCTTCTCTTCCCTAGCAACTTCTACACAGGATTTATTGTCCTCTGAGGAATTGATTTAATTCTTGGACTCCAAGGGTCTTTGCTTATTATTGACTTTCCATTTATTTTTTTTCCTGTTCTAAAATATAGAGTTTTACTGTAGCTTAAGGAGGAAAAAATCAAGGATTGTTGGTTTGGGAAGAGAGCCCTGGTGTCATTGTTGTTATTTAGTTCATGGCAATCACTGTTTTAAACTAGAGACAACATACTAGCATTATGAGGAACCAGATAAATACTTGCTTATGGGCAATAACCTTTAGATGAGCCTTACCATAGTAAGGGATATAAAAACTAGATAGATAAAATTTATTTAAAAAGATCAGCTATAGCTTGGAGCTCTCAGGGGTTTTCACGTGTAGTCAAGAGAGAGAAGCAGCATGATTGTTCTTCTTGGCTATGTCTCCTTTTTTCGTAAGGACTTTGTAAAAACTGTTCTAACTGGGCCTGCTAATAATTATTTGCTACAGATAAAACTCTCTGACTTTAGGTAAGATCCATATGGATCAATCAATCAAGCATTTCTTTAGTATAATTTCTGTCAATTGATCTTGGATATATTTGATATCAAAGCACAGGAGCATCAAGGAGGAAATTACTCATTATACTTTTAAACATTGGGATCCTCACATATAGATTTGAAAAGGGGGAAAGCAATATTTTGGATACCATCAAGGTTTCTTAGAATGAATATGTCTACACAGGGTCTCTGAATTGCCAATCATTTTGACTGAAGTAAACCATCAAGCTAAGCATAGATCTGGTTCGACTGATTCCTTTTTCACAGAATTTTTAGATTTAATTGAGCAGTTGTTCTGATGTCATGCAATCATAGCTGTGTGGAGTTGAGTAGCCTTACCCAGGCTACTTTTCCAGGAGAAAAAAAGAGAGCAATGTATGTTTTTCATTTTGCTTTTCACTCTAGTTCAATAGTGAAATTAATCCTAGGAAGCAGTAATCAAAAATCTTAGCAGAAGATGAAAATCCGACTATTGATGAAAGGACCCTGAGTTAGGAGAACTATGACTGTGACCAGCTGATTTGTTCTTTGACATATTTTCAATAACTATTAGTATTACATAAACTAAGGGTGACTTTTCTGTCTTCCAAAACAGAAAATTTACCGAAAGGATTTTGAAAAAGCAATCAAAGGAAGGCCATCACTGGATTTGGATAAGACTCCAGAATTTTTGCATGTAAAATATGTCACAAATCTTCTCAAAGAGGTAAGAACCTTAGGATATTTGTTTTGGTTGTATAAGAGTTAACCTGAGCAGAAAGGAATAGAATGCTTTATGCTAGTCAGTTTCTGTAATCTTGACATGGCCCTATGAAAGGATGGCAAGAATATTGGATTTCCAGTCCTGGTTCTGTCACTTATTGGCCGCACATTGCCATAGTGATAACATCAAGTCTCTCTGGTCCTCAGTCCCTTACTCATAAAGCAGAAATATTAATATTTATACTGCCAGGGAGGTTTGTCCCATATGAGAGGCATAAGGTTTAAACCTTAAACATTATAGAAATGAGGGTTGTGATTATTGTTCAACTTGATGGATTTTAGTTATATCTATTTCTTCTCTCTGGGTGGTGCAGTGGGTAAGAGCACCAGACCTAGAGTCAGGAAGATCTGAGTTAAAATTCAGCCTCAGGAAAAAAAAATGTCATTGTGAGGATCAAATAACATTATATATATGTGTGTGTGTGTGTGTGTGTGTGTGTGTGTGTATGTAATATATATATATATATGTATATGAAAACACACACACACATAAGGACAATATGAATTTTCTTTTTTTTTGTTTATACTGCCAGACATTCCTTTATTTAGCCTTTTCAGTCTCATTGAACCCTAAATATTCCTAGTCTAATCTTTTGCTTTGACATCCTTTTCCCTTGAACTGGTAAAAAAAAAATCTTTTGTTTGTTTTTCTTTTTCTATTTTATATATAGTGAAAGCCCTAATTCTGAGCTTATTCAACATTATTTATATCTGGTTCAGATAGTGTGATAGATAATGAACTGAAAAGTAAGAGAGCAGACTGGATTAGTTTTGAGAAATTACAGAATTGTTTAATAGTTTCAATCCCCAGCAAGGAATGTTTCTATAGCACTTTAAGGTTTTGCAGAGTTCCTTTATGTATTTTATCTTGTTTGACCTCCTTGAAGGAGGTATAATTATTATACTCATTTTACTCATAGGGAAGGACACTGATAGAAATTTTCTGATATGAGAGGCTTCATGATAGTGGTAGATAAAGCAGTGGACAGAAAGTACAGGAGCACCTAGATTCATATCCTGTCTCTCTTGAGCACAAATTAGTCATTGCTTTTAAATTACTTTTTTTTTTAGGTTTTTGCAAGGCAGTAGGGTTAAGTGACTTGCCCAAGGCCACACAGCTAGTTGATTATGAAGTGTCTGAGACCTTATTTGAACTCAGGTAATCCTGACTCCAGGGTCTGTGCTCTATCCACTGTCCCACCTAGTCACCCCTTAAATTACTTTTGTTACTAGTCTTGTAATTAGGGGGACCTGAGTTCAAATCTAGACTACGATATTTATTACTTGTGTGACCTTGGGCAAGTCACTTGGACCTGAATACTTCCAAAAAGAAAATACTTTCATGATATATCTTGAGGGGAAAGGTAGTGATAAAGAAGTTCCCAAGAAGATAGATTAAAGATGGCTTGAGCAGTCATTATAGCATTGTAATGGCAAGACACTGACTATTTAAAAAGCATAGTTATCTATTCTTCCTTAAACTAAATATTTCGTGTTTTAGCAGAATGGGAGTTAACATTTATATTTAAGATCATGAATAAGAAATGACCCATTTCCTCAGAGAAATTATCATTTTTATTTCATGCATTTAATCTTTTTATGACTTATTTTGTTGCTTAAAAGCTTTCCATGCAGTTTAAAATTTTCTAAATGTATTGAAATTTTGATAGAGAAGCTTAGCTCTTTCCAGTGTATTCTCATTTGAAACATATTATATTTTTGATGTCACGTTTTCCTTACTACCTCTCATTTAGATTTCCATAATATTGTCTCAGTTGATGTGGTATAAATCATAAATAGGAAAGTTCTGTGCAAACACTTTGTCCTTACTCTTAGGTCCATTTTAGGAAAAATCTATATTTTTCTCCTTAACAAAATTCCAATCTTACAATCCTTTAAAAACATCATCACTTATTATCACTGAAGTGTCCATTCAAAATTGCCAAAACATTATGAGATGATAGTTACTATAGTAGAATCCATTTTAATGTCCAAGATCATGGGGGGGAGGAGTTACCAAATGAAAAAATAGCTTAGGTTATTCTAAATCCACGAAATGAACTTTTTTAAGTTTAAGATTATGGTTAGGATAGTTATCTGATCAGTTGTTGTGATCTTGAGACTGATTTGAATTATTTAATCTGAAGATACTGTTAAAAGAAACTTTTAATTCAGCAAAATATAATACAAATTCTTGCTCATCCATATAAGCAATTTTACCAGCACAAGCTTTTAAAAAACCAAGAGATTGCCAAATTAGCATTTGATATTTATTGAAAAGCTAAATGTTAACACTGTAACCCTGTGCAACATGCATAATTATTACGAGGACCCTTTTCTACCTGGTCCCCTTTCTTTCTTCCCAATCCTTTGGAGATTTCTGAAAATGTCTGCCTGGGGATAATAGGGACCCATGGATAGGGGACAGGTATGCTGTTCTACACTTGCCCAAAAGCATCTCTGAAGAGGTTTTAATTGCTCACACTTTAGTTCCTATTGACAATTTCTCCTTCCCTCCCTCATTTGGAAAAGAGAAATTTGAGAAGAAATTCCTCCCTTCTCTTCCCTCCCCTTTTCTCTACTGGATCTGGACTGAAAGCTAACCATCATTTTTCTTTATTATTGATCTTAGTATCAGAGCTGTCATAGAAATTTAGTGTTTACCATATGTAAGGCACTGTACTAGACTAGAGGTTCTTAAACTTTTTAATATCAGGTCCCCCCCTTTACACTGTTAAAAATTATTAAGTACTCCAAAGACCTTTTGTTTCTATGTATTATAACTGCCGATATTTATCATATTAGAAATTAAAACATCCAAGTATTATTATGAAAATAGTTATGACCATATGATTCCCCCCCTTAACCTTACCTCTACCCAAGAATCTCAGGGGCTCATGGTGTCCTTGAACCCAGAGGTTTTTGAGAACCTGTGTCTGTTAAACGTTAGGGAAAAGGAGAAAGGAAGATTAAAAAAATGGAAACACAAACACTTTTAGTTCACTTAACTTGAGAAGTATAAAATCTACAGCAAAGATAGCAATATACTAAATGTAATAGAAAACAGCATTTTAAGTATATAAGGGAAGATTAAATACAGTTAAATGCAGTTTTATGAGAATCCAAGGGAGGGAGACTCACATTATCTTGTGATCAAGGAAAGTCTCATAGTTTTTGAAAATAGCTCTTGTAGCATTGATAAGATTTCAACAGGAAGAGACATATGGGCATTGATAGTATGAGTGAAACTATGGTGATGGGGATTATTATTGCTTTTATTAGAGTGAAAGATATGAGAAGGTAACTAAAGGTAGAAAGATAAAAGGAGGACAATAGATTGGAAAGAAATTTTAGAGGGCTTTGGATGTAAGGCTAATGAATTTGGTGACCATTCAGTAGGTTTGTGAGTAGGACATTTTTGAACACAGCAATTATCTGATTAGGTCTGCATATTAGGAAATTTCTCTGTTGTTGATTGGAATTGTTTAGAGGAGTTTGAGAGGGAGATCTAGCATACTGAATGGAAGGCTGTTGCAATAGTCCAGGAAAGGTATAATGAATTTGAAGTGATGGATGCTTTTGATAGTGTGGGTAAGATTGCAAGGCCTTCTCAGTGGATTGCATTATTGGTGATAAGAGAGAGGCGAAAAATCTGTTGACTTTGAAGTTTTGACCATGGGAAGTTATAGAAGAAAGTCAAGAAGAGGTTCAGTATTCTAGGGGGAAAGGATGAATTTGGTTTGGAATATGTTGCATTGTAAGTGCTAGCAGAATATCCAGTTGGATCTGTCCAGTAGTTAGACCAAAATATAAATAGGTCTTAGGGGAGAGGTTGAGGCTAAAGATAAACAGATGAGTCATGTATAAAAATGAGATAGTTGAAGCTTTATGATTGGACAAGATTTCATCCACAGAAAGCAATGTTTCAGTGCTAGGAGGTTAAAAAGAGATCAGAGATGTTAGGGAAGTTAAAATTTTTAAATGGAACCCATTGAAAAATGCACATGAATTGTTGAGTTCCTGTATGACCTCCAAATGACTTGAAAGTCAAACATTCTTTACTGTTATCGGTCTTTACCATTGCCAGACCCATCCCATATTCTGACTTTGATGTATGTGTCTTCTACCAAGGCTGTTTCCAGCTACTTTCTGTTCTTCATGAGTTGCTAAGTTCCCAACAGCCTTTGGATAGCCTTTTGGTGATAAACCACTACAAACTGAGCTAAACTGGTCCTTGGATAAAAGGAATCCGTATGGCCTTTTTTGGGACCTTTATCTGAAACCTTCCTAACTTCTTAGAACCTACTGAAGTTTACACTCTGGGGCACATAGCCTTGAATAATCAAAGGTGCAATCATGCTTTAATGACATTAAGTGAATCTGATTTTAGTCATATGGTTTCAGATCTTACCTATTTCTCAGAATTTACATTATTTTATGTGAGACTTATGAAAACATTTCATAAAGCTAGGACATTAAAAGTAGTCTTTTAACTAAATTAGAAAACTTCTATTTCTTTTTTTCATGAAAGAAATCTTAATTATTTAGTTAAATGAAAGTGAAAGCTCTTTCAGAGTGTTGGCACTTGAGTCTAAATTAACTTTGCTTTTATTGATTTCTCTGACTCTTTCACTCAAAAATAAATGAATACAAACTAAATTGTGTAATATCTGGCAGGCCGTTAGCTAAGTTGAGTACCAGTTAATATATTACTATACTGAAGTGAAGATGAGACTAAGGGAGAAAATGACTCATTCACTTAACTGGAACATAAATTCTGGTCCTTAAAGGAAATCTTGCTTTGGATTTGAGAATTCAGTACTTTACAACATTGATGTTATTAAAATAGAATTGAGGACAAAATTTTATTCTTTCTAAATTGAATCCAAGTCCATTTCTTTTTATAGAAATGACCTCCTTCACTCAAATAGAATAAATACATTATAATTGTTTTGGCATCAATCTATAAATCAAGGTAGAGGAGAAGACAGGTTTTTCAAAGACAATAGAAACCTTTAGTGGCTAAAATGAATCCATATTTTATTTTTTTAAACTTGGGATTGATTATAACTTTTGATTTGTAATTTGTCATTCTTTTTCAGCCTTATACTTCAGGTGATTCAGATTTTATAGAAGATTTTCAAAGAAACAGTTCAAATAATTAATAAGAAGCATATCTTTCTAAGATCTCATGCATCATTTAAAGTAGAGACATCTTTTTTTTATCACTGACTATGGGACATAAAAAGTTGGGAGAAGGGATGAAAGGATAAAGATTGACAGTATTGGAATATCTTCTGGACTTGATTAGACAGGGAAATGCAGCCCAGGAATGAAATAAGGAACATTAACACCTGTCAGTCTGAAATTACTACCACCATGTTTTTTTTCTTTTCACAGTGTATCCTAGGAAAAAAAAGGTTTAAAGTATTCCATCATTTAAATTACATTCCCTGTCTTGAAACTGAACATTATTTTCTTACAGAAAGAATATAGAAAGGATCTGGAAAATGAAATAAAGGGGAAAGGAATGGAACTTAGTTCAGAGATCCTGGATATTCAGAGAGCAAAAAGAGCATCTGAAATGGCAAGCGAGGTTCGTATCTCAAATTTACAAAATGTTTTCATTTTTACTTCCTTATTTGAACTTGTTGAAATGTTGGCCAGAGAAAGTATTTAAAGTAGTTTATAATTTAAATTATTTCTATTATGCTATATTATCCTATGTTATTATATTTATTTATAGTATTAGTTCTCTAGTCAAAATTATGTTAACAAAATATAGAACACATTTTTCTGATGTAATGGCCCTGGGGGAACTATCTATGTTAAGCTGGTAGACGTCAAAGGCAGGGTTTGAACCCAGGTCTTCCTGGACACTAAGTCCAGTGAACTATGAACAATACAAACCCAAATGGAAATTGGGACAACTGAACTACATATCAGGACCCCTATGTGCTAGAATTGGACTTAAAAACCCACGTATTAATACAATCTATTCTATTGCATTTGTGTTTATTTTGTTTGATATCATTTATTAACATAATTATATTAATATTATAATATTACATTAGTTAATAAATATAATAAAATTACATTTTAATCTGCTTTGGACCACATCAGCTCATTTGGCAAGACTATTCTATTCCACAATGCTTCTTCTAAATCTTGAATCTCAGTCATTTCTTTATCTCATGTCTTGGCTCATTCCCTGATGATGATATTGAAAAAGACTAAAGGGTTCTATTATCCAGAATTCAATAGGAAGAGAAGAGTAAGGCATTTTTATAAATGCCCACAAACTTCCCTTTGAAATAAAATCCCATCATTTTAATATTAATACTTTTCTTATGATATAGAATGCATTTAAGTCATTAAATTAAAATTTGCAAAGAACTGAAACTGAACCATCACCAAGCTGGTGATGGGAGAAGATCATTGTGATTGTTAACTCATATTAAAATGAGGAATTGCAATGGGAAAATGGTGTAAAGGATATGATTAAGAAATGAATGGCCAGGAAAAATAAGCTATGAGGATTTTCTGAGTCTTGCTGTAATTACATATTATAGCCTGTGGAGAGGGACACAGGTAGTTGATGGAATCTTGAATTTTTGAAGAAGTGACTTTAGATCTGTCTGGACCTACTGAGGTTATGAAAGAAGGTATAGGGAGGAAGTCTGGGAAGGTAGACTGGAGCCTGATTGTGAAGAGGTTTGCTAACAAGTATGTAGAGTTGGGGTCAAGACCCCTTGAGACATTAGGTGTTAAGGAGGTTACCTTGACCTCAGTGGCAGTGTTGAAACAGGTCTTACTCTAGACTTGAATCAAGAGTGTGGTCAAATCTGTACTTAAGAAAATTAAGTTCTGGCATTGGGAACTAACTTTGCTCATAGGATTCTGAATTCAGAACAATGACGGTGTTTTCCAAAGAGTTCTGAAGATATGCTGTCATGATTCATAGTGCAGATAAATTGTGTGGTTTGAAAAAAATTGACATTTTTCTAAATTTCTAAGATGATTCTATCTGTGATATGCATATCAATATTACTTGAGTGTTTAAATTGTTTTTCCTCCTGCAGAAGGAGTACAAGAAAGATCTGGAAACTGAAATTAAAGGGAAAGGAATGCAAATTGGCACAGACTCCCTTGACATACAACGAGCTAAAAAAGCTTCTGAAATTTCAAGCCAGGTTAGTATGATCAGCATTCATGGCTATGGAGTTTGTCTTTTTGAATCAAACAATTCATGGCCAGGTTTTCAAAGGGTAAAATTCCCCTTGAGTTTATTCTAAAAAAATAATTTTATTCATTTAATTACTTACTGATTACCTGTAAAAAAACTTAGCAATCATTTAAAAACTTTGAATTCTGAATTTGTTTCCTTGCTCTCATCTTTTCTCCTTGAGAAAGCAAGCACTTTGATTTCAATTATACATTTGGGGTTATGTCAGCTATATTTCCACATTAGCTATTTTGCAAAAGAAAACAAAGGAAAACAAAAATAAAGTTAATAAAAGAATATATCACTCTGAATTTAGAGTTCATCAATTCTTGCTCTGGAGGTAGAGAGCATTTTTTCATCATGGGTTCTTGGAAATTATCTTGGATTCTTGTTTTGATCAGGGTAGCTAACTATTTCACAGTTGACCATTCTTATACTATTGCTGTTATTGTGTACAATGTTCTCTTGATTTTTGTTCACTTTACTTTGCATGAATTCATACAGATTTTCCTGGATTTCTCTGAAATCATTCTGCTTTTCATTTCTTATAACACAATAATATTCCATCATAGTCACATATATCAACTTGTTCAGCCATTCCCAAATTGGTGAGCAACCACTTGATTTCCAACATGCTGCTATAGATATTTTTATACAAATGGGTACTTTTCCCTTTTCTTTGATCTCTTTGGAATTCAAACCCAGCAGTGGTGTGGCTGGGTCATTACCTTTGCACAGTTTTATAGTCCTTTGGATAATTATAAATTGTACTCCAGAATGGTTGGATTAGTTTCACAACTTCTCCAACATGCATTAGTGTTCCAATTTTTCCACATCCAACTTTTGCCATTTTCCTTTTCTATCATATTAACCAATATAATATGTACACATGTATCTATATGAGGAGATATCTGGCTTTTTTATTTGCTTTCCTCTCATAAGTATTGATTTAGAAGATTTTTTTAGGTTTTTTTTTTGCAATGCAAATGGGGTTAAGTGGCTTGCCCAAGGCCATGCAGTTAGGTAATCATTAAGTGTCCATGGCTGAATTGAACTCAGGTATTCCTGACTCCAGGGCCAGTGCTCTATCCACTGTGCCACCCAGGAGATTTTTTCATGTGACTAACAAGGGCTTTGATTTTTTTCCTTTTGAAAACTTCCTGTTCATATCTTTTGACCATTTATCAGCAGGGGAATGGCTCTTTATTTATTTTATCAATTTGACTTAGTTCCCCAATGAGGATTTATCAGAGAAACTTGTTGCAAAAATTTCCATATATCCTGTTTTCCTTCTAATTTTGACCCAATTATTTTTGTTTATGTAAAAGTTTTTAAGTCCCATGTAATTAAAATTCCCATTTTACTTCCTGTGATTCACTCTATCTATTGTTTGGTCATAAACTCTTCCCTTGCTCATAGATCTGATAAGTGCATTTTCCTTGGATCCCTAATTTACTTAAGATATCTTTCTTTTTGCCTAAAACACTTTTCAATTGTGATCTGATCTTAGTGTACAGTGAGGTGTATAGTTTTTTCAAATTGTTTTTCTATTTTCCCAATTACTTTTTATCAAATAATATGTTGCCCCAAAACTGGAATCTTTGGATTTATTAAATATTAGATAGCTATGTTCATTTGCATCTTCTAATTGATTAATACATCTTGGCTGAATTGAAGTGAAATGTTCATTGGATTTTGAAGGAAGAATTGGTAGAATATAGGGAATAAAGGGAATAACAAAGGAGAAATATAAGTCAGTTATTATGTTGCTAGAAAAAAACAGCATAGCACTGGCTTTGGCATTAGAGGACATGGGTACAAATCCCATTTCTCTTGCTTATTTCCTATGGGACCTTAGTACAATTGTTTAACTTCTTCAGGATTCAAATCTATTATTTTTAAACTGACAAAGTTGCTTAGGGGACTAGTTATACTTTGAGTTCTCTCTATGACCCTAAGGTTTGTCATTATTAATAACTCAATCCCAGTCAGGTGCACATACTGTATCATTTTATGTTAAAACTATTCTCTGCATCAGCATGTTTGCATGGAGATGATATTCAAAGAAAATATAACAGTATACAATTTTTTTCAATTGACCTGAAAATTAAAACTTTTGTAGAGGTAAACTTTTAGCCTTTTGTTTTTCACAGAAAGAATATAAAAAAGATCTGGAAACAGAAATCAAAGGCAAGGGGATGCAGGTGACCTCAGATACTCTGGATATCCAAAGAGCTAAGAAAGCATCAGAAATGGTGAGCCAGGTAAGTAGAAGAGAAGAAAAAAAAGAAAAAAAAGAGTTATTTTATAAGTTGAATAAATCTATGTGTACTTTGCAACAACAACAAAAAAGAAATCCCAGTATCACTTCTATTTTTATGAGTTAAATTGGTTAAATAGATATGAACAATAATCAAATTAATACATTACATTACAACAATTAGTCTTCCAAAGGACACTAACCAAAAATCTTCAAATTCCCTTCTGATTTCTTAGAAAGAATATAAGAGAGATCTGGAAAATGAAATTAAAGGGAAAGGAATGCAAGTGAGCATGGATATCCCCGATATGCTTCGAGCCAAGAGAGCATCTGAAATCTACAGCCAGGTTGGCTAAGAATTAAAGTGTTAAGTCTTACATGTTCTGATGATCCATACATCTTCGTTTGTTGCCCCACAAACACCCCCCCCCACTGGGAATTTCACTTTATGAACAATGATTCCATAATTGGACAAAAGGCTATAAAGGCAACTTGCAATTTCTTGCATTAGTATACTGTTCTTAGGGTCAAGGACTTAGAGGGTATGAAGTCTAACTCTTTCATTTTATTGATTAGAAACTAGGGCCAGAAAGATTTGATAATTTACCCATAGGTAGTAAGTAAGGAAATAGAATTTGAACACATGTCCTTTGACTTCAAAGCCATTGTTCTTTGCACTACCCTGCTCTACCTTCTACTCAAATTTTGAGGCATGGTAAGAAAATAAATAGCAGAAGTTGGATTAAGGCTAAGCTGTATTTGAAACTTTTGCTGTCTTTCTGTCTGTACTTTTAAAGTTACATTTACCTTGGACTTTTAATATCTATTGCTATCATCAAGGGACATGATTATGGATAAGGACTATAAAGACTCTGTGGCTGTATTTGAAGCAAGAAAGCTTTATAGTATAAAATCCATCTGAGAAATTGAAGGGTTAGAAATAGTGTTCCTTTCTATTAGCCAATGAGGGGTGACTTATTAAGTAGCTTGATTACCAATTTCTTATGTAGATAGAATATCACTAAACTAATTGCCAGTAGAAGTTCTGCTTTTAATTTCTGAAACCAGAGGAAATTATATCTAGAGAGAGAACCATTTCTTTATCCATTAGGTAGACATAGGGATCAGACTAGGGTGGTCCCCAAGGCATATGAATAACCCTCAATTTATCATTTTGGCATGTAAAAGTGACTGACTTTATGATATTTGAAGAGCTGAAGTCACTGGAGACTATACATTTTGAGATTGCAGAAAAAGGTTACCACCGCAAGATAATACTGAATTGTGCCAGATTTCTGGTTTTAGGTATATTATTGATTCTTAAGGAAATTTATTCATTTCTAACCCATAGTGGTAAAACCTTGTCTTAAGCAGGTTACACCAGGGCAAGACACTCTAGATATCTGAAATAATTTTACTGATAAACACACCAGACTTCCATAGTTTTATTTATTTCCATTGTCTTGTTTCTTTGATGTCTTTGGATTGCTCTCTGTAGCATCTAACATTGTCATCAGGTTCTTTCTTTTGTAATCGATACCTGAATCTTTTTTCTTTAAAATGGATCAAGGAATGAAAGGACATAGTGTAATTCTCAAGATGCACAAATTATTTTGCATTTAAACCACTGTCTTTCCATCCCCCCACCTTGGATTTTGCAAGGTAGTGGAGTTATGTGACTTGCCTAAGGTCACACAGCTAAGCAATTATTAAATGTCTGAGGATGAATTTGAACTCGGGTCCTCCCGACTCCAGGGTCAGTGCTCAAGCCACTGTGCCACCTAGCTGTCTCCTTACCATCTTCTCTTAAAAACCTTAAGGGATAAGACATTAGTCTAAAATCATGTCATTTTCTAGCTTTATGTCCTTAAGTTATCTAGGGTGATGACTATTCCAACAGACCTCACTGTCCTGTGATTGTAGGTTTGATGGTAAAGGCTAGAATTAGTCTAGAAAGATTAGATATAAACTAAGGGAGTAGCTACATACCCCAGACCAAAAGTTGGTTCTCATTTAGATAATCAGTGGGACAATTTGGAGAATTAAGGGACAAAACATTGAGACTTTTAACTTAGTTTATTTTATGCCAGTAGCTATTTGGGGATATAATGACCAAATAACAAATTAGAGTTAGGAAAGCAAATATCATATTAATTTTAAATGTTTCTACTTTTTTAACAAAAGAAAAAATATAAGGATGAAGCAGAAAAGATGCTGACTAGCTATTCAACAGTGGCAGATACACCTGAAATACAGAGAATTAAGGAAGCCCAGAAAAACATCAGTATGGTGAGTAGAAAGAATTGTATGTTATTTTTTAACAGGAAGGTACATTTTTGGATTTTGACCTATAGTTATTCATTAATTTATTTAATTTTTCTGACAAAGTTCTTTTTGTCACTGCAGGGGTTCTTAATTTATACAAGATCCCATGGGTTATGGATGAGAAAAAAGTTTTTTTTTTTGCTAAGAAATAAAGCATTCCCTTCAGTTCCTTAAAATTATTATTATTATTATTATTAATTATTATTATGAGAGGGGTCCATAAACCTTCCTGTAATATTATAGAGGACCTTGACCCATGCAAAAATATTAAACAAGATGACAACAGGGTATTTAGGAACTATATAAGTATGACATTTTTACATGTTCCCTAAACCATATGGCGATAGTTATTGTCACTGGATTCTGGTTGGGTTCAGTCCTGTCCACTGCCATTATGACAAGATTCAAGGTTTTACAATGGAGTTGGTTATAAAAACACTGATAAGATTGCTATAAAATAGCCTGGGTTGGGACAGCATTATGCAGGACACACATTCTTCAATTCAACAACTATTACTTGTGTAGTAGAAAAGAAATCATCACTTGATTTTCTACACTTCAGTTTACTCATCGGTGAAATGAAAGCATTGAACTAGACCTCTGAATTCCTTTTCAGAGCTTTACATTTTGTTAATTTTAAGGTTACAGGAAAAGAGGATTCAGGAGTAGGTGGAAAGTAAGAAAAAAATAGACTTTGGGTTAACTAGATTTCATTTAAGTAAAATTTTATTTAAAGACTACTAATGTAGCTATTTGACTAGAGAATGATCATTATTTTGAATTTCATGCCAGTTCAGAAAAATGACTACTGGTTTGGTGAGTTTTCAATGGTCTAAGTTTTGATTTCCTCCAATTATACTTGCAAACATGCCCAGTCTTTGTAAAAGAGGACCTGTTTTGACTTTTTTTTCCTCATTAGAGAGAATCAATTGCAAATACTTATAATTTGAGTCACATTTTAATGTGAGACTTTTAATGTTAAAATGTGAGACTTAGAAAGTTTAGCTGTGGATTTGACTGGAAGGCCAGAAGGGAGGAATGTGGAACTTTACTAACATAATAGATAATTTAATCGATTGAGGAAAGTAAAATGATGCTGGGACTTTAAGATGGAACTCTATTTACACTATTGTAAAATATGGCTGAATATTTTTCTGAGAGAAAAATTGGTTTCAGAACTTGAAATCTTAATAGACTGATAGTTATTTTTTTCTTCTCTTATAATAAAGGTATTTTATAAGAAAGGAGTAGGAGCTGGCACAGCTGTAAAAGAGACCCCAGAGATCGAACGAGTCAAGAAAAATCAGCAGAATATTAGTTCAGTAAGTTCTTGGCAGAATCAATTATCCTCTTTTTGAAAAAAAGCAAACATGAGCCAGATAAATGCCTTCAGGTTGTTTACTAAACAGATTGGTTTAAAAATTATCCCATACTTCATTTCAATGCTTCTTCATCACATTTCAAAGGTTGAACACTATATGAAAGCCATGTAGCCTTGCTCCCTTTGAACCTAAGGCAATGTTTCACTCTGATATCTCATAGTACATAAGAAATATCATTTTAATAACATTGTAATGAAATTTATGATGAGATCTCATCTTTCAGAACAGAATTTTAGCTACATTGACTTTTTTTTGCAGTGTAAGGAGGAATTTCAGTAGCAAGTCAACTGCTTGGGAAGGGGAAAAGAACAATTTCACTGAAAAAATGAATTAAAGGCCTAAACATTTATTTGTTGTATTATGTTATAAAGTAAAATTTACAAGAAAATTATCCTTCTCTTTATTATAACATTTACATTTTCTCAATGTACTTCTCATGGCTTTTCCCACCAAGAGAAAAATCAATAAACAATTTTGCTTTCTGTTTAGAGATAATGTGTCATAGTACATAGAAGACCAGCTTTACAGTGAGGAAGACAAGGGTTCAAATCCTTCCTCAGTTCAATCATAACTGTGCAACTTATATGAATGCCTCAGACATTACTTAAAGAGACTAAGCTACAGTGATGTTTCCATGCTCCCTCTGTGGAGGGACATTGGGGATTTATAACCAGACAAACATAATCTCCTATCCATCCTATTCCCATTTCATTTCCTTTTGAAAAGAAGGAATAAAAAAACCCAATACTTGGAGTTGTAGTAATTTTTATATTCTATATAGTATTTATGATGAATGTTAAAAATAGCAAAGTTAAAAATTTCTATTTCTGATGTGCCTTTTCCACATGTTTACTTTCAAATAGAAAAGTAAAAGTGCTGCTATATAAGATGAATGGGCTAACATCAAAGGAGTTAGGTTCTGACATATACTGGTTTTGGAAACCTGGACCAGCAACTCTAATTCTAGATTTGCAGAGAAGTTGATAATGTGCATTAGGAGGAATTTTCTATATCAGTGAAATTGCAGGGTCCAATTATTATGATGATGATTATTGCCATTATAAGTGTTATTATTATCATTATTAGTGATGCTGGCAATAGTCTGAAAGCTCTTTAACGATTCCTTTGTCTTATTTTCCTAAACTATATCCCCAATACACATACTCAGACTATATATGCTTTTAGAGTGCAGGTGATTTATAGACATTCCCTTGATGTGTCCAGTTTCAAACTGATCTGATAAATCGATTGATTTAGAGATTGTTAATTTTTCTATTACCTTCTAGGGTAAGAAATATGAAGGTTCTCAGGCATTAAGAGGGGAACCTAGGAAGGTCAGTGTAAGAGAAGAATAAAACTAACTCAGAAATAAACCATCACATACAAATAATTGGAATAACAGAGGAATAAATCCTTTGTGAAATGGCTTAATGTTTCCTGAAAATAGATATAAGGTGGGGACTTAGTAGGAACAGGACAGAGGTAATCAAAGCCTAGTGTTCATCTAATTGTCAGTGAGTTCAACCCAGTTTAAGGGAAGAGCTAGAGCATAAGATGGAAAATGAGCAAAATAAGTCACTGTGTGAGAAAAGACCAAAACACTTAAAGTTACTGTTTTCCCTTAAAATATATAAAATATAGATGAGTGATCTTGATTTCATTAGCATAAGGAACACTTGAGTACAATGAAAGAAAAAAGATTAAGCACTTATTAGTCCCTTATTAATACATATCTCCAATCTACAGATCAAAACCAAGACCTAGTAGCAGCTATAGGACCACAGATGTGGTGCCTCTAATAATACTCTGACACTCACATTTGAAACCAGATTATTTTTACTACAAGCTGGGTTGTCATTCTACTGTTAAGTTGCCTATGTACATATTGAAAATGTACACATCTACCTATCACATCAGAATATTTTAAACCTTCCTTCACTGACATGTTTCAGCATTTAACATGATGTGTATAAAATGTCTGCTATTAGCAGCATCAAACACCAAAATGATTACCCTAAAATATATTTGCTTTATAGCCCAAGAAAAACCACACCATGTGGGACATTATCTTTCAGACTAGATCTCAGTGACATGGAATAACAATAAAGTTCTGTATCTTTTTCTGTGAGCTCTTCCCATAAACTCTGCCTTAGTATTCAAGTGGAAAAGTTACCCTTTCAAGTTTAACAAGCAATGTCAAGCCAAGATATGATCCTCTAACAGTGAAAGATCTTGACATTTTCTACCTCTGTGGTAGATGGTCTTTTACATCATCAGGGTTTCTCAGTTAAGAACTATTATGTGAATTTTATGGCTTAACAACCCCTATAAGCCTTTAAACCTAATTGTTTTGGTTTGGGAGCAAATACTATTTTAATAATTTTAATGATTATTTTAATAATATTACATTAGGTATTCCTCAAGATGCGTTATTACAGAAATACCTTAAAATTATTTCAGGACCTGAATTCTAGTCTTAATTATTTTAAATGGCATTCAGTGATTTCTATAGATTTTTGGCTTGAGTTTGAGCTTTGGTAAATTTCCATACATCCCAGTTGAGTCCAACTAATAATTTGTTACAAATAAAATGTCCCCTTTTTTCTCATTCATTTTCTTTCTTATCTCATCTTCTTTGAGCTTTAAACATAACTAAAATACCACATGATATGATGACATTATGCAATTTCATAGCCAATGTCTCATCTCATGCCTAACTTCTAGTCTCCTTAATCTTATTTTAAATAGAAGCATCTATATATTACAATAGATAGAGGGCTGACCTGTACTCAGGAGGATCTTAATGAAAATCTGGCCTTAGACATTTACTAGCGTGTGATTTTGTATAAGCTGCTTAACCTCAGTTTCCTCAGTTATAAAAGGAGACTAATGACAACACCTCTCTCCCAGGATTACCATAAGGAAAGCATGAGATAATATTTTCAAAGTACTTAGCACAATCTAGCACTTGATTAATGTTGTTATTGTTGAATTAATTACAAAATAGGAAACATGTTTTCATATAATCAGAACATATATATATATATATATACATATATATATATATATATATGGAAACTTTATTTTTGAAGCTAGTTACTTGTTGATATGCATTTGATAATGTAAATATTCTCAAATGGAAAAAATATCTTATTCCATTTGTAGTCTTGTCCTATCTGCCAAATGTAGGAATATGGCATAAGAGGTTGGTGGTACATAAAAAATGGTTCTATTGTATCTTTTCTTTTTTTTTAATATTTTATCAGTTTTTACTTTTACTTGTTCTAGTTCATTTTGATGCTGAGTACTATAGCTCATGTAACAAGGTTTAAGTAAATTCTAATTCAATTTGACCTCTCAATCTGACATGGTTGCTTAGTTTCACATAGCAAAGAATAAAAAACACCTCATTTCTTTTTCTATAGAAAATAAGAATTATTTTTAAAGCTTACTTTTATATAGAAAAAGTAGATATTGACAATATTTTTAAAAAGCAATATATTTTCTATTTAATATAGGAAAATATAGTTATCGTAAAAGCTTCTGAAACTGAAAAAGTCAACAATAAAATTAATTTTAAGTTCAAGTAAAATATACCTGTTTTATATGTTCTGATAAAACTCTTAAAATATGTAGTAGTTGGAAACCAGAAATAGGTCCATATATTCATTGAAAGAAGAAAGTTTTGCCAGACATGATGACACATCATACCGGGGTGTACTTGGAAGGTGGGCTGAGACTAGTAGGTTGTTTGGTCTTGGTAATTCTAAACTTTAAATTAGTTACGGTCAATTTGGTATCTTTACTAATTCTACCATCAGTAATAATAATAAGAAGTTCACAGGATATCTAAAGAGGGGTGGAAGACAGAGAAAGATAAAGTTTCCATGGTGATCAAAGTTGCAATAAGACCCATAAGTCCAGCTAGGATGACATAGGGAGACCCAGTCTTTTTAAAAAATGATTTATTCATTTATTTTCACATTATTGCAATCATCTTGTTGTGAGAGTAAACATAAATCTCCCCCCCCAAATAGTAGAGAAACCTCAGGAATAATAAAATAAGAAGGGAAAAATGTATACTTCAGTCTGTATTCAAATACCATTAGCTCTGTCTTTGGAGTGAATCATATTTTTTATCATAAGTCCATCAGAGAAGTTGCTCTCATATTTTTTCCCACAGTTGCAATTGTTAACTATATTTCCCTCCATTCCATTCTTCCCTACTCCCATTTATTCTATTCTCTTTTCACCCTGTCCCTCCTCAGAAATGTGTTGTATCTGACTCCCTTCTCCCAGAGCTTTCATCTCTGCTATCACCTACATTACCCCTCCCCTTCCCCTGGACTCTTTCTTCCATCTTTTCTCTCTCCTTTTCCCTCTAGGGTAAGATAGATTTCTATATTCTATTGAGTGTGTATATTGTTTCTTCTCTGAGCCATTTCTGATGAGAATGAAGGCTCAGTCATTTCCCTTCATCTCCCCACCTCCATTACAAAAACATTTTCTTGATTTTATGTGAAATAGATTAGGCCATTCTACCTCTCTTTCTACATTCCTTTTAGCCCTTTCTACATTCTTTTTTATTGCCCATTGACTCCAATTTATAATCTATTATATCTTTATATTCATCTCCCTCCTATGCCTTATGCTCCTTCTAACTGCTCTAATAAATGAGAAGATTCTTATGAGTATTATCAGTATTATCTTCTCAAGTGGGAATACATGCAATTCAACATAATTAAATTCTGTATAATTTACCCTTTCCATCTACCCTCTCTATGTTTCACCTGAGTCTTGTACTTGAAGATCAAATTTTCTGTTCAGAGCTGGTTGTTTAAATAGGAAAGTTTGAAAGTCCCCTATTTCACTGAATGTCCATTTTTTCCCTGAAAGAAGATTGAAAGAGAATGTTCAGTTTTGTTGGGAATTGCCTCCCAGAATATCATATTCTAAGCTCTACAAGCCCTTAATGCAGACACTGCCAAATCTTGTGTTATTCTACTAGAGCCATAATAGTTGAATTGTTTCTTTCTGGCTGCTTGTAATATTTTCTCTTTGTCGTGGGAGGTATGGAATTTGACTGTAACATTCCTGGGAGTTTTTCTTTCAGGATCTCTCTTAGGAGATGATGGCCAATTTTGCTGGATTATTTCTTGAAAAATGAAGTCAAGGCTGTTTTCCTGATCATGACTTTTAGGTAGCTCAATAATTTTTAAATGATTTCTCCTGGATCTGCTTTCCAGGTCAGTTGTTTTTCCAATGAGATATTTCACTTTTTATAGTTTTTCATTATTTTGGTTTTGTTTTATTGTATCTGGATTTCTCACAAAGTCATCAGCTTCCTTTAGCTCCATTCCACATTTGAAGTTCTTTTCTTCAGAGGCTTTCTTATCTCCTCTTCCTTTGACTAATTCTGCTTTAGGAATTCTTCTCCTCATTGGCCTTTTGGACTTCTTTTTTCCATTTGACCCAAACTAGTTTTTAGCATGTTCTTTTCTTCGATATTTTTTGTATTTCCTTCACTTACTATTGACTTGTTTATCATGATTTTCCTGCATTGTTCTCATTTCTCTTCCAATTTTTCCTCTACTTGCCTTACTTGATTTTCAAATTCTTTTTTGAACTCTTCCATAGCCTGAGGCTAATTCCTATTTTTCTTGGAGGTTTTGAATACAGAAGCTTGGACTTTGTCACCTTCTGAGTGTGTATTTTGGCCCTCCTTGGGACCAAAGTAATCTTCTATGGTCAGATTTTTTTTCCTGTTGTTTGTTCATTTCTCCAACCTATGACTTGATTTTTATTGTACTTCCAAAGCATTTGAGGTGTTTTTGGGACACCCCCCCACCAAGGACCTCAATTTCTCCAAGTTCTTATGAGAGGCTCTGAATACTCTCTTGAGCTGTGCTCTGGTCTGTGAATGACCACAAGCACTCCCCTCTGCCTAGAGCTGGTGAGGAGGGTCCCTCCTCCTCTATGGTAGTATTGGGCCCCAGACGGGGCACTGGATCTTAATGTGGACAAAGTACCAGAGTTCTGCCCCAAGGATAGGAGAGAGACAAACAAACAAAACAAATAAGTAAGCCAGCAATTGAATAAGTGGGGAAAGAAGTTTTAGCTTAGCTTCAAAAGCTAATTTTGAGCTTTTTTGTCATATTTTGAAATGAACATTTTTTTTAAATTTATTTTTTATTCTCATTTTGTACAAATGTTTTTTTTTTACGTTAATAAAATATACTTGTTTACAAGTAAACAAAATGCCCCTCTCCCCATGAATATAGATAGACTTGCTTGGGCAAAAAAGTAAAGGGGAGAGAAAAAAAATTAAAATTAAAAAAAATAGTAATAATTGTCCTGGAGCCAGGAGCACCCAAGTCCATATCTAGCCTCATAAACCCAATAATCACCCAGCCATGTGACATGCAAGCCACCCAATCCCCACTACCCTGCAAAAACCAAAAAGAAGGGGAAAAAAAAAGACCCAAAATAAAATAAAATAGTAATAATAGTAGGGGTGGCTGGGTGGCAGACAGAGCATTGGCTCTTGAGCTAGGAGCACCTGGGTCCAAATCTGGCCCCAGACACCCAAAGATCACCCTGCTATGTGGCCCCAGACAGGCCACCCAGCCCCACTTGCCCTGCACCCTCCCCCAAATAATAATAACAAAAAATGTGCTTCAGTCTTTGTTCCAACACCATCAACTCTGTCATGGGTGGATTGCATTCTTTATGATAAGTCCATCACAAAAGTTACTTCCATACTTTTCCAAGGTTGCCATTGCTGATCGCAACTCCCTCCTTTCTTATTTCTCCACTACCATGTACTATATTTTCTGTCTCCTTTCACTCTGACTCTGCTATAGGGTCGCTGAGTGGTGCAGCAGACAGATCCCTGGTCCTGGGGCCAAGACGCCCTGAGCCCCCATACCACCCCTTAGGCCCAGAATCCAACTGGCCCTATGGTCCTGGGCAGGCCATCCAATCCCAGCCCCTTTCAAGAAGTAAAAAAAGAAAATGTGTTATATCTGACCACTGACCCCTATGGTCCATTGTCTCCTCCTTTATTCACATCCCCACCCCTTCCCCCTGCTCCCCCCTCCTTCTTACTCCAGTTGTCTATACCCCATTGAGTATATTTGCTGTTTCCTCTCCTAGCCATCTCTGATTAGAGCAAAGGTTCCCTCATTCCCCCTTGCCTCCCCCCTTCCATATCATTGCAATAGCTCATTGTAATAAAAAAAAATCTTATTATGTGAAATAGCTTGGACTATTCCCCCCCTCCTTTTTCTTTCTCCCATTCCATTTCCCTTTTTTCCCTATTGACTCCATTTTACACCATATTTTATCTTCAAATTCAGCTTTCCCCTGTGCTTCAACTATAAAAGCTCCCTCTACCTGCTCTATTAACTGAGAAGGTTCATATGAGTATTATCAGTGTCATTTTTCTATGCAGGAATATATGCAGTTCATCCTCATTAAGTCCCTCATATTTCCCCCCCTCTCCTCCAATCTCAGTGCTTCACCTGTGTCCTGTATCTGAAGATCAAACCTTCTGTTCAGCTCTGGCCATTCCAAAAGGAACCTT
Organism: Macrotis lagotis; assembly: GCF_037893015.1. NCBI lineage: Eukaryota > Metazoa > Chordata > Mammalia > Peramelemorphia > Peramelidae > Macrotis > Macrotis lagotis. Next base: position 59,609,644 of record NC_133664.1, on the reverse strand, counting down.
TGAAATTCCCCTGGTCCATTGAAAGTCCATCTTTTTCCCTGGAAGAGGACATTCAGCCTTGCTGCGTAGTTCATTCTTGGCTGCATTCTAAGCTCTTTTGCCTTCTGGGATATTGTATTCCAAGCCCTATGAGCTTCCATTGTAGTTGCTGCTAAGTCCTGTGTGATCCTGACTGCAGCTCCATGATATTTGAACTGTGTCCTTCTGGCTACTTGTAATATTTTCTCTTTGACTTGGGAGTTCTGGAACTTGGCTATAATATTCCTGGGGGTTGCTTTTTTGCGATTTCTTTCTCGGGGGGGATCAGTAGATTCTCTCCATTTCTATTTTGCCCTCTGCTTCTAGAATATCAGGGCAATTTTCCTGTAGTAATTCTTTGAAAATTATGTCAAGGCTCTTTTCCTGATCATGACTTTCAGGTATTCCAATAATTTTCAAATTATCTTTCCTAAGTCTGTTTTCCATATCAGTTGTTTTTTCAATGAGATATTTCACATTTTCTTCTAATTTTTCATTTTTTGGGTTTTTGAAGTATTGATTCCTGATTTCTGGTAAATTCATCAATCTCCCTGAATTCTATTCTTTGTCTGAAGGATTTATTCTCCTCAGAGAGTTTTCTTATCTCTTTTTCCATCTGGCCAATTTTGCATTTTAAAGCATTCTTCTCCTCAATAATTTTTTGAACTGTTTTATCCATTTGACCTAAGCTGGTTTTTAGCATGCTATTTTCCTCAGCATTTTTTTGGATGTCCTTGACTAAGATGCTGACTTCATTTTCATGTTTTTCCTGCATCTCTCTCCTTTCTTTTCACAGTTTTTCTTCCAACTCCCTCATTTGATTTTCAAAGTCTTTTTTGAGCTCTATCATAGCCTGAGCCCAATTTCTGTTTTTTCTTGGAGTCTTTAGATGCAGGAGCTTGTGCTTCCTCATCTTCAGACTGAGTATTTTGATCCTTCTTGGGCTCATTTGCAAAATATTTCTCAATGGTCTTCCTCTTGTTTCTTTGCTTGTTCATTTTCCCAGCCTAAGCCTGTTTTTTGGGGTGCTTCCTGAGCTTTTGGGACACTCCCACAAGGGTCTCAGTGTATGAGGCTCTGTCTTCCCTCCTGGTCTGTGAATGACCATAAGCGCCCCCCTCTGCCACGGGGCTGAGGTGGGGGGGCCCTGTTATTCTATGGGGAGGCCTAGATTGGGATCTGGATCTGAATGTGGTCAGAGCCCCAGAGTCCTCTTCCAGGGGCAGAGGACAGAGCTCAGCAGTCTCTCTTCACTCCCCTCCCTCAGCTCAATGGGGTCATGCCCTGGGGGCTCCTGCTTACGGGCTGCTCCTGCTTCTGTTTCTGGGTCTAGGCTGCCAAAAGACCAAGCTGCTCTCTGTGTGCCCTGAGGGCTGGGCTCCATGTGCTTGCTGTGGCAGAGGTCCCCCGCTGTTCCCCCACTTTGTGCCTGGTGCTCCCCAGGATGTAGCTCAGGAGACTCCCCCACTGCTGTGAGCCGCAGCTCCCAGCGCCCTGGGCCTGCCTCTGGGAGGCTGAAGTTCTTTCGCTCTGGCGGGCCACCCCTCCGGTGGGCTGCCCCTCCAACCTGGGGGAGCAGAGCCTTTCTGCTCTTTTCCAGGTTACCTTGAGTAGGAGAACTGCCTCACTGGGTCCCTTTGTGGGTTCTGTCTCTCGAAAGTTTAGTTAAAGTCTTTAGTTTATGAGCTTTTATCAGAGAGCTCCTAAGACTCGAACCCTTCATGTCGCCATCTTGGCTCCGCCCCCCTGAAATGAACATCTTAATAATGCAATTAAAATGGAAGGAAAATTTGGAGGGCATTGTTTGTTAGGTATTGCTTTGGGGGGGATATAATTTCTACACACACATACACACACATATAGCTTTCTCTCTCTCTCTCTCTCTCTCTGTGTATATATATATATATGTTATATATATATAACATATATATATATATATCCCTAAGATATATTTTGCATTCATTACACAGGTGAAATATAAAGAAGAAATGAAGCAGGCAACAACTATTTCAGACCTTCCAGAACTAAAGAGAGTTAAAGAAAACCAGAAAAACATCAGCAATGTGTGATCACATTACTATAAGTATTTTTCTTTCTGAACCTTTAATCCCTCACCTGAACAATGGGGGTAATAACGCTTTTAGTATTCTCTTCATGGAGGTATTGTAAGGCAAGAGCTTTATAAATTAGGAAGTATTTAATGTTATTATAGGACAAACAAATGTTCCATTGGAATTGCCTTGTAGTATTAATGCTTTGCTGTTCTAGTTAGTTTTTTTAAACAGACTGAAGCTTCAGAGAAATGTTTTCTCCTGGTTTCTAGCCATAAATTAGTTAATTTCTCTAATAAGGGTACCTGACTATACTTAGGATGCTGAGAAGGTGAGAAAGAGGAAAATATGGGAAATTCTTTAATTCAGTCATCCAGTAGCCATTATCCTTAATGTTCCCTCACTTCATCTGTTAAATCAACTCTTTCTCAGTGTCAAACATTAGAGCTTTAGAAACCTACTTAAATTTCACATTTGGGATGTATGTGTATGTATGTATGTATGCATATATATGTATGTTCGGTTATTTACATCATAGTTAGGATGAGGTTCAGAGAATTACTCAATAGGTGGCTGGAATTGATAGAGTAGAAAACAAAAAAAGAGAAATTGGGGAAGTCAGGCCAAATAAAAATACAGCAAGTAGAAATATTAAGCTGACATGGACTGCTAATGAGACTTTACAGTAATACCCTGATGAAAATTTTGCTAATGAATGATATCAGTATGTGATTTTCCTCTATCTCTACTCAAGCACTATATTTTTCTTTGCATAATTAAATGTCTTGTATTTGATTTCTTAGCTTCAATATAGAGAACAGAACTACAAAGCTACCCCTGTTTGCATGACTCCTGAGATTGAAAGAGTGAAGAGGAACCAGGAGCATCTCAGTTTAGTGAGTAGTTTGAGATTTTCTTTCTCAAAATTAAAAAAAAAGAATTTTAAAAAAATATATAATGTGATCAAATATTATGGGTTTGGTTTGTAATAGCTTTAAATACTTTGGATCCTACCTTTTCCCCCTTTTCTATCCTGGAGGACTCGAACTAGATCTGAATTAATCATCAGTAAAACATTTCTCAAATATTTACTCACTACCAAACACTTTGATAAATATTAGGAATACAAATAAGAAAAGTGAGACAGTCTTTGCTCCGAATAATCTATCTAATGGAAGGATACAATTTATAAAAAGAAAGTTCAGCTATGAGGCAGAAGGGAAGGACTACAAGGCTCAAAGTGTAGCAGAGGAGCATATGGCAAGGTCCAGGGGTCTATAGGTTCATCAGTAGAGGAGATGATACTTTCAGTGGTCTGAGGGTTGTAGATTGGCATGGTCTGGTGGCCCTCCTCATTGGAAGGAACCTTCCTTCTCAACTTATCCAAGGTTTATAAACAGTCAAGTATTTGGATGAGTTTTAGGCTGAATGGACCAGGGATTAGGGATTAATTAATTAGGACCAGAGATTAATGATCCTAGGAGGGTACATGATGTTATCATTTTCCAGTCATTCTGATATTTTAAATTACCTGCTATCTTGGGGCAGCTAGGTGGTGCAGTGGATAGAGCACTGGCCCTAGAGTCAGAAGGACCTGAGTACAAATTTGATCTGAGACACGTGATACTTAATAGCTGTGTGACTTTGGACAAGTCACTTTACACCACTGCCTCATCAGAAAAAAAAATGCTTGCTATTTCTCTTGAATGGAAGTATTGTGCTATAATAGGTTTGGATTTGGAGTTAGGTCTGAATCAAACCATACCTAAACACAGCATTTGTATGATCAAGAGTCATTTCCAAATCCTCAGAACCTCAGTTTCCTTAACTATAAAGTGAAGCTAACAATACCTGTACTATTTACTCAAAGAGTTGTTCTGAGGAAAGTGCTTTGCAAACCATGAAGAGTCATATAAATGTTATTGCTGAGCAATACACCAAGGTTGAAGAGAGAATCATTGCTATCAAGTATTTATAGAAAATTGATTTCATAGCTTCTTTGGAGGTGTTTCCATGTTGACTTAAGTCCCAGAGAATAATGTTCAGAAAAATGAAAAAGAAAACTAATTTAAAGGCAAAATCTTAGTCCATCCATAGATGGAAAATCCTGTGCAGTTCAGGTCTTAGCACTTAAGAGACCTAATGATCAAGGGAGAGGGAGAGATTTCAAATATGGACCAGAATAGATCAGAATTTATTGTTCTGTAAGACCTGGGATGACAGTGAGACATGGTAGAAATTATGAAATCATGAAGGAGACTTATAACTTGAACATGAACTTAAAATGACAATAACGAACATCTATCATGAATGGAGTATACCTCTTGAATTTTGATAGAGGACAGTTTAAGATAAATAAAATAACTTTAGAATTCACTCATCTAAGAAGTGGTATAGGAGGAAATATATCAGTGGTTTCACAAAAATGTGGAGATAAAAACATGGAATCCCAAAATTGTGCAGTTGGAGATTACCCTACCAGACCATCTAACCTATTATATTCCTAACTTTTGGTCATCTTGTTTTCGTTTGGATAACTCCATTGAGGAAGAATTCATCTTCTTTGAAGGCTGCCCATTCCAATTTTGGATACATCGAATAGTTAAGATTTTTTTCCTTATATTCAACTTATATTTGCTTCTTAGTAATGCCTACCATTTCCTTCTAGTTCTGCCTTTGGGACCAAGCAGAATGATGCTAATAGGTCTTCAGCATGGTAGTCCTTCAAATACTTGATCAACTATCATCTTCTTCCTCCCAAAAAAACCACACTGAAACTTACTTCTTCTAAATGTATCTTCAGATATTTGTCCTTTCCAGGTTAATTAGTTCTCTTCTATATGAAACTGTGCTAAGGACACAATGGCCTTTTCCTTCCAAATAACAGACTTGTGATTGACATCTTGATCCTATTTCTAAAAAATAGGTAGGGACAGGAAGAATTATTGTCTTAAGAGAGAGCTAGATAGATAGACAGGTACAAATAAGAGTCTGAGGCAGACACAGAAACTGAGTAAAAAAGAGACAAAGGAATAAAATAAAAGAATTGAAAAGACAATTACTTTCCACAATTGCCTATTTGAGAAACTTGGATTAAGTACCAAGTGATTCCAAAGCCCTTTTGTTTTCTCCACTTCAGCAATGGTCTCTTTTAAACATATGTTAAAATGTGCTGCCTTGTATTTTTAATTAATGTTATTCATAGTTTGCATTTTTTCAGTTTTGACCTTTAAGGAATTTATCAAAAGGAGTATCTTTTTAGTAAAAAAGGAGTAATTGTTTAACATGGCAGATAGATCCAAGATACAAAGATACATATGGTTTGAGCAATGTGTCTACATTAATGAGACTATCTTAGAGTTAAATAATTTAGCATTATTGTTGCTCAGTTGTTTTTCAGTCATATCCAACTCTGCGAACCCATTTGGTTGTTCTAGAAAAGATGCTTGAATAACTTGTCATATCCTCCTTTTATATTTTACATATGAAGAACTGAGGCAAACAGTGTGACTTTCCCAGGGTCACATTGCATGTGAGCTTCTGAGGTTGGATTTGAATTCAGGAAGATGAGTCTTCCTGATGGTCAAGCACTCTATTCATTCCATTATATAGCTACCTGACTAATTTAGAATTATAATTTCATATTATAAATTTAAAAAATTTCAACTTAAGTTGAACATTTAAAGTTAAACATTTTAAAAATTAAATTAAAATTAAAAATTAAAAACTCCACAAGTTTTAAAATTTGAATTATCTTTGCACATATGTGGGTATCAGTACTCAATACAGTGTCTGACATATAGTAAATTCTTATTAAATGCTTGTTTACCTTCTAATTGATCTCCACTTTGTCATAGTGCAATCAGAAAGATTCTAGTTCACTTACTAGGTGTTTCTAGACATGTCGCTTAAACATTTTCAGTCTCAGTTTCCTCATCTATAATATGAGGCATCAGCTAAGGCTGTTGTGAGGATCAAATGAGTTATCATCTATCTTTAAAGCACTTTGCAAACCTTAAGGTATATGTGAATTCTGCCTATGATTGTTATTTATGACATATAGATGCATCTAAATATACATGCACTCACATAAATGCATGGTGTCTCTCTGTGATTTGTTTTGGCTGTGAAGATTTACTGTCCTCATTGCACCATTATTCTAACTTCATAGATCACATCTAATGGTTGCTCAAACATCTACTAACATTGACATCTTATCCACCACACAGGTGAAATGCAGAGGAGAAACCAAATGTGTCACATCCATTTCTGACACTCCAGAAAACCCAGAAAAACATCAACAATGTGTGATCTTTCTAAAAGCATTTCCCCCTCCATGAATTGTCCCAAGGGGTCTATTTAAGTGAAAGGATTGGGTTTACTGGGGTTATTCAATTGTTTTATGTAGTCAGAGAAAACAATCATAAAAATACAGAGGGCATGTTCTCGATCATATGTGATTTTATATTCTGATGCATGGTTATCTCTAGGATTTGCCTTTATGTCTACTAGAAAGAAATCTCTCCTCCCAATCTCTCCACCCCCCCAAACCCAAGGTTGATAATTTATCACCACTGCCATCATAAGACTTTCTTTTCAAATGGCCCATTTGGGTTATCTTCCAGAACTATAACTTAGCTCTCTCTTGCTTAAGCAGTCTACTCACACTTAACATTTCTCTCATAGGGGTTGTCATTATGCAGTTGATTTATTTTCTTTGACTCAGGACTTAGGACAGAGATCCATAAACCTATACATGGGTAAAGGAGAGTGGCTTTGTTCAGGAGAGAAGTTCAGAGATTGCGTTAATAACAAAAAAAATTCATCATAGTCCATTTAATCCTCTCCCATTTTCAAAAACCATGAATGTATCTGACCATCTTTAATTCCATTTTAAGTTACTAATATCCACTTTACTTTTCTTCTTTTTTTTTCTTGGTGGTGTCTTGGGTTAAATGACTTACCTAGGTTTACAGAGCTAGTAAGTATTTTAAACTTGAGTCTTCTTGACTCCAGGACTGGTGCTGTATCTACTGTGCCACCAAATTCACTACTATGCTACTACTATGTTCTTTTGATCCATAATTTAAAAATATATTATCTTCTAAGGAGTCTTTGATTCATTGAAAATCATTAGGAAGTTATTTTAAAAATGGATTATTAAATATACTTTCTAATAACTAATAAATATACATATCTACATTTATATCTATATATAAACTTACCTATATATGTGAATTCACCCTACATGGCCCCTATTTTCTCTCAGTAAAGAGTAGAGGGTGTGATGATGGAAACTTAAATTGTTATAAGTATTCCAAAAGTCTCTTGCCTTTTATGGATAGTGCAGGGGGAGGGATCTATTTAAAATCATACCTTATTCAAAATTCCTCCTCTGTAATTAATTACTTATAATCTACTACAGAATAGTGCTGAATAGATAGTGACAACTTCAAAAGATGCCTCTAATTATCATTCAAGGAAAAATGGTTCCATGTTCATGGAATAGAGCCTTTTGTGATTAAATATAAATGCTTTTTGGATTTGCTATGACATGCACACATAAGGAGTATATCCACATACACATGGGCAGGTTATCAGGAGTGTTGTGGGAATTAATAATTCAAATAGATGATGATTTATGATTCTGACTGTAAGAATATGTGTCTGCCCCAACCAGCAGCTTTCCTTTTTAACTTTCCCTTCCTCAAGGGTTCTCTGAAAGCAAATAATGCTTTTCTGATAATGTATTGGTTAAATTAATGTTAAGAATCTTCTTTTTGTTCTATAAAATAATAGGTTCATTATAAGGGACAACTGGGCAGAGCAACTGCCATAAGCATCACTCCAGAGATGGAAAGAGTCAAGAAGAATCAAGAAAATATTAGCTCGGCAAGTGGTGCTTTGAAATCATTTTTTGTTTCATAGAACATTATTTCATGTTCCCCCAAATGTAAGCAACGAACTAGAACTAAAATGAAATAATCCTTTTTTACTGTTTACTCTTTAAAATAATTTTGAATTTGTAATAGTATTGTATTTTCAAGAGCATTGGGTTATATGTCTCTCTCTCTCTCTCTCTCTCTGTATATATATATATATATATACATATATATATGTCTTTTCAGATTAATAGAACCTCAGATAATTGAAGAATTTCCTAAATGATATACATATATATGTATATATATATATATATATATCTTTGTGTGTGTAAAGTGTAATATGTATATACATATATATATATATATATATATATATATATATATATATATATATATATATAGACATATGTATTAAGGAGAATTAGTGAAACACCAAGTAATGACACTATAAAATAGATGATATTATGACCTTGATAGTCTGGGCAATTTGATATTCTAATTAATTTGGTACTTTGAATGTCTCCTTGATTCTTATTTGATTTATCATAAATGCAATGTATCTATACTATATACACATTTTGGTAAGTATATCACATACAAGGAAAAGAGAATTTATGTCTTTGTTTGAATGTATGCATTATGTGAGTATGTGGGTGTCATAGGGGTTAGAGCAGTGGCCTTAGAGTCAAGAGGATGGGATTTGGACTGCAACCTCAGACACTTACTAGCTGTGTGACCTTGGGCAAGTCACTTAATCCTGACTGCTTCACATACAGGATCATCTCCAGTCATCCTGGTCCATATCTGGTCACTGGACCCAGAGTGAAGATGATGACTTAGTGCTTGTTATGGTCTTCTGATGTCATGGTCTTCTTCGAGAATGAAGGACAAACATCATCAACATCATATTAAAGCATGTGTATATATGTGTGTTTGTGTGTGGGAAAGGAAGAGAGAGTCTGTCTCCATGAGGAGATTTTCTGTGGGAGAGAAAGTGATAGAGTGAGGGATCTGTGTTTTGTGATCCTCTTTTGAAAGTTCACAGTTATCATATAGAATGCTCTGACTTGTTATTATCAGCAGAAGCATCTGTCAGATCTCTCTGTTTCTGTAAAGGTACAAAACATATTTACATATGCAGAACCCATGAGAGATGCAGTGGAATTGTGCACAGTGAGCCAGTGGGAACCAAGTTTAAATTGGAGCTCTGACTCACTTTGGTTGGACAATTCTGGTTATGTGATATTTGAACCAATTAGTGCTTGAGATCTCTCTTTAATGTTATAAGAGTTGCTAATGCATTTCCTAACAGGGAATGGCTTTTATTTATGAATTCCCCCATACATCCCAACACATACACACTTATAATGGTGTAGACATGTATTTGACCACGTTTCTCCTTGTCTTAGTTGTGGACCATTTGTTACAGAGAAAAAAATTGTGCAAATAGGAACTTGCCTAGCTAGAACCCAAGTGAATGATATTCCATTAGTGCTGTAGGGTAGAGTTACTTGTTTGGCCTTGTAAAATGGTAGTATTTTTAATATATTAAAATTTTCAAGGATGTTATTCTAACTAAAGTGTCTAAACAATTTTATCCTTCATCTTAATATGAACATATATTGCTACACCATCTATGCAAAACAGAATAATTAATTAGTCATTGGTCTTGACTTGGGAGTCAGAACTCCCAAGCAAAAAGCCATTTATAAAGGTATTAAAAATAGGACTATATCAGTTGGTACTCACATAGCACACATGTAGGAATGTCTTGTTTGAATGGTATTTTTTTTTGAGTAGGACTCATGCTTCAATATTGAATTCTATACATGCCTTCAGGTCTGCAATAGTTGACTCTCTAATCCCACAAATAATCTATCTGATAAATGGTAGTATTCCATTTTTAAGTGCCAGGAGTACAAGACTTGTCCCTGGCACATCCAGAAGAATTTCGTGCCTGAAGAATCATCTTTTAAGCTAATTTTAAGATTTTAAAGCCTGCTGATTCTGCTAATGTTAAGAGAATCTAAAAATGTTTTCCACTTAAATTGCTTTTAAGCTACTGTTGGGAAAAACGTAAAAATGATTGAATCATGTAGCTATATTTAAGAACTGTTCTTCCATTGGTCCTTATTCCTAGGAGCTGAGGAGACAAGGGAAGTGAATTGCAGTTGAGGGGTTACTCTGTGAGTGTCCATCATCTATGTTCTAGGAGATACCAGGATAACAAATCAGATGCTTTTTAGGATTAGCTTCTCCCTTATCTGTCTAAATCAATAACCAGTGGAACAGATGATAAAGATCATGATTGGCAGCCGCATAACTGTTTCTTTAGGAGAAATAGTTCCAGATCATTTTGTGTGGGTGTCTGTGTGTGTTTATATATACAAGGTCATTTAGAATAGTTTTTTGGGCCTCTTGAGATTATTAATCTGAAAAAACAAAGTTCTTTTGGCAATGAGTGAATGTTCATGGGCAGTTTCTTGAACCAGTCACTTTGTAAAAAATTTTATAAATATGTTGTATGTCATTTGTCCTTTGAAAGGGGATAGGGTGGAAGAAGAAAATGTAGAGTGACATATCTATATATCTATATTATAGATATAGATAGATAGATAGATAAATTTTAATTTTATTTTATTCTAAGTTTTTCTTGGTTGTTATTGCTTTACAGGTTAAATATACCCAGGATCAGAAACAGATGAAAGGTAGACCAAGTTTGATTGTAGATACCCCTGGACTGAGGCATGTTAAAGAAGCTCAAAACAATATTTCCATGGTAGGGTACTACTGCCCAATTCTTGTTGCAACCAATATGTACTAAAGAACAACACTACATCATACCCTGGAGAGATTAGTTCACCCCCAAGTTGGATGATGATTAAAACACAGTTGTTGGGATCGCTCAATTTGCCTCACGGTGAATTTTCTAACTTCACTTAAATGTAATGGAAGCACTTTGAGTTTCAATAAAAAGATTTTATCTACCAGTTGATTTGTGCCTTTTTATTTTCAAATTTCAACTTCCTTCTATCCTTTGAATGCTTTGTGTGACTGACAAACTGTTTGACCTTCCTCTGTTTGGTTTTGAGTTTGTGTTTGGCATGTTTGCATGTTGCAGAGCATATTTCAAGGTACTGTTTGTGTTTTATTACCATATTAAGACCATTCAGATTTACAGTCCAGCTGCTCTAGGGGTCACTACTATTTTTTTAGATAACTGTATAGCAGGATGAATAAAAAATGGATGATAGAGGTGTAATTCACAGGTATTGTGTTAGTGAGAGCTTAAAAAAGTAATTATAGCAATATATGTACAACTTAAATATAGATCTGTATATTTTTAACTTAAAAAACATACATATACATATACATTTAAATTTGTATATTTATAACTTCAGAACACACTTTTTTGAAATTATGAATATACAGGTTTGAATATATGTGTAGATATAATTTTTGAAATCAAATGTAGATTTCAATATATATGTACATATATTTGTTATAGATATGCACATTTATTACTGCACTAAATTTTAATCCATAATTTCAAAATAGTATATATTTGAAGTTATAAATATATGGATTTTAATATTTTTATATATCATAATTTCATTACATATATAAATACATTATACTTTATATTATCTATAGAGATGTTATTCATAAAGGCTTAATATAATATATAATATGTATATAGGCTTAATATAATATATAAGTTTAAATGTAATTTTAAGTGATTCTCATGAGCCATGGGAATAATTACCTCAGTAATTAAGACAGTTAAAATCAATAACATCATTCTAATTATGAAGTTAACAAAAAGGTTTATGACTAATGCTAAAGGGAGAAACAAAGAAGGATGTTGACTTAGGCATTTAGAAAGAGGCACATGGAAACCTAGACAGGAAAAGTGATTAGTTTTTACCTGTGGAATAATTGGAGCAGGGTGACCATATATGGACATATGTAGAAGGACATTTTTGCCTTACTCAGTACACTGTAGAATATCAATTCAGTGAAGTTGCGGCTACCACCGTCTGTTTCTCTTCCCCTTTTTCAGGTAAAGTATCATGAAGACTTTGAGAAGACAAAGGGCAGAGGTTTTACTCCAGTTGTGGATGACCCAGTGACAGAGAGGGTGAGGAAGAATACTCAAGTTGTCAGTGATGCCGCTTACAAAGGTATACATCCACAGATTGTGGAAATGGATCGGCGGCCTGGAATCATTGTGGGTAAGCCGACCTTCTGTGGAGGGACTATGTCAAAAGTTACATACTTGAATGAGATTTTTGTCTCCTTCAACACTTACATTCAGCTTTAGTTGCATTTTATGTGATAGTCCACTCCAAATGGGTCCTGTTTACAACTATTGAGGCTGTATTTTTTTTTCTAGATGATACTTTTCAGAATTCTTTGCATATAAGAGCTAGGAAAAAATCTCTTTAAAATAAGTTTCTTTTAATATTTAATATCAGAAAACCCATAACCCTTTTACAAGTCTATGTGGAAGGGATAGTTTTGATGACTTTTTGATATGTCCACATTGGTCTTTGCAAATGATAATTACCTTGAAAAAATACTCAAAACTATCTTACTTGGATAGCTATAAATGTATTAATGTATTAATTAAGTCATGAAAAGATATTCTGCATGAGCTTTTCCTTGCTCTAATGGGAGAAGAATTTTCTCAAAGCTCCCTTTAATCATCTTCAGTGTCGGGTTCCTGCTAAGAAGGAACATTACAGTGGCAGCATCCTCAGAGAGGCTATTTACAGGGGTGATAATTATACACATTTCTAAAAAAAGCACTTTAAATTTTCAGTTTTAATATTGCATATAGAAGGAGTAAGTGAGCTGTACTCTAGATGAATGTAAATAAAACTGACAGTCTTTATCACTGGGACTTTTAAGATTAAGGAGAATCATTTACTATCTTAGAAGATTCTTGTCACTAAAATATGAAGGCTTCTATTGACTTAAAAATAATACCTGCCAAGCTTGGTCAGAAGAAAAATCACTGGAAGCTATCCTCCTTATTCTCTTTAATGGTTTTACTTGATATAAATAGAATTACAAAGTCAACATAGTGTAGGAAATAGAGAGTTAGCTTTGGAACCAGGAAGATCTTGGTTCAAGTCTTGCCTCTGATACATACTACATGTGTGACCCTAAGAAAGTTATTTAATCTCTCAGTGTTCTAGGCAGTTCTCTAAGATTCTAAACTATAAAGAAGGTGTAGATTTGCGTTGGATCTTTATTGGGAGCTTTACACCAATGAAATTAAAAAATAGGTGTTTCTACCCAAATCCTACTTCACTGACTCCTTGTCAGTGAAGGTGACAATGTGTTCCTGAAGATTTTGCTAGAGGAATATAAGATCTGACAACACTTGCCAAGTTCAATGGATTCTGAGATATTGATGTGTGTTATTGGAAGGGATTGAGTATGAAGAGAGTTTTTGCTGGGTTGATCACAGGGAAACATCTTCTTTTGCTAAAGCAGTTCATAAAGACCCACTATTCAAGTGTGTGATGGGGTTCAATTTATATTAACAGAGGGAAGGCTCACTCAATGAAGACCATAGATCTTTGAAGTCAGGAGAAAACTTGCTATTAAGTCTCTGCACAAGTCATGAAGCTATGAATTATTTACAAGATGTAAAAATGCCTACAAATGACTTATAAATATCTCATTTCCCTAAGTGAGAATCCCAGTCAGCAAATATATTAGTTTAATTTAAATGGTCAAGTAAACTTGATTCTTTTTAACTTTCTATTTTCTTTTTGAAGTTACTTGCCCAATAGGAGGAGAACCAAGAAAGAGAGAGTGTCTTGAAAATCTAGGGAGAGGAGAGTATTGAGGACAAGAGAGTGATAGTATCAAAAGAGGCAGGAAGGTTAAGAAAGCTGAGGATTAAGCAAAGACCATTAGATTGGAATATAAGAAAGTATTAGAAACTTTGGAGAGATCAATAATTTCACCATAATTTATACCACTCTAGTATTACTTCCAAGACATTTGGAAGATGAATTGTCCAAGTTATACATATCATTATGTGATAGAGGTAGGTCTTAAACCTGTTTTTTTTCCTAATTCAAGAGTGACTCTGCTTCTATGATGCCATTCTGCTTTTCTATTACTAGTTTAAAACGAATAAAAAAAATACAATAACTAGAGGGAAAGTTTCTGGAGGTGGTTCTTCTGGATTTGACCTTCATTATTTTAAGATCAATTGAAGAGACCATAGTTCCTGCTCTTTACTATTGGGTCAAAGAGAAGTGAGCATCCAGAACTTCTTGAATATATCTATTTTGCTGAATTAAAATTGCATTTATATTTAATTTCAAATATTTGATTGTCTTATACTTCCTTTCATAAATTTTAGCAGTGAAATTCCTTTATTAACAGCTTATTTTTTCTGGTAATGGTAATATTATAGTGCCAACTTAAATTTATATCCATGTTCTACAGCTAAGGAATAGCCTTAAATGTGGAACACTTGGTTCCAGAATGGCTGAAGTCATTTTCCACCACAGAGACAACAGTTCAGTTGAACCAGTGATATTTCTCTATTCTTTAACTCACATCTTTGATTACTTAGAGTCTTCAAGAAGATAATTTCCTACTTCTGACACTAGCTATGTGCCTATGATCACATCATCTAACCTTCTTAAAACAGAAATAGCAAATATTTTTTTTTTCAATCTCATTCTCCTCCATAGCAACATTAATAGAAAAGTTCACAAACATTTTGTAGAAGGGATGTATGACTGATCTTAGAGGTAGGTATAGTTTTCTTCTATGAAACATTTATTAAAGTGAACATTCTCAGAACATTTAATTCTGATACAGCAGACAGGATTTTTTCCCCGGACAAAAAATTTCTTAGTGGTTTCTTATGAGTCAGTAAATTCATTCTACCTTTAATATTTCATCAGTGTGTGGTAAGAGAAAGATTTGGCTTTCAAACAATATAATACAATTAAGAAATAGATGCCTTATGTAGTCCTGGGCCATGCTATAGTATTATGGATGATTATGATAAAAAATGCTTTAATTGTCCTCCAACTTAAAAATACTAATAAAGATAAACTGGGGAAAATAAATTTAACCACCCAGTTCTCTTAACAAATAAGTGTGAAAATGATTGTTACCTTATCTCATAAATATCAAAAAATATCTCAAGAAAGCTCCTGGGGTCTTAAAAAACTCAACAACAGGACATCACTTGAGTTCATATTTACTTTTCTTTGCTGAGTCATTGCTTTTTTCTCTTCATTTCTTTTATTCCTTTCTTTTGGGGAAAGATCTTAAAGTTTGGCGTACTGATCCTGGTTCCATCTTCGACATTGATCCGTTGGAAGACAATATTCAATCTAGGAGTCTACATATGCTTTCTGGTATTGCTCATGTTTTGAGTTCTTCCATCTTGGCATGGTTTTATCCTGAAAATAACCCCCCCCCTTAAGCATTCAGAGTCAATTAGTCCACTGAGAACTTTAAAAACAATTTTTAAAATATCATGGCTTTGAGATGAATTATTATTTAGTTACATATGACTTGAAAATAGATTTTAATCACTGATGTAAGTGAAACTTGATAAAAGTACTTTTATTAAAAACTAGATTAGAATGTCCTATTATTCCTTGATTCAGTAAAGAGTGTAGAGTTCCCATTCATCTGCTTTTTATTAGTAAATACGATTTCAGTAGACTTTGTGGGTTCTCAGATGCACTTATTTGAATTTCACTAAACTTTTGAGACATAAGCTGGGTTTAAATTTTGAAATATATGACAATATTTTCAAGTCCTATTGCAAGAATTTCAAGTGAAATAATGTAAAGATTTTCTATAACCTGGATAATCTTTTAACATAAAATAAAATTTATTTTTGCCATATTCAGTATTTAAGCATTTTAAAAAGAACAAACTATATTTTCAATCTGTCATAAAAGTTTACTCTTGGACTTTGATTAACTTAAAATTAATAGCTTATGAGTAAGGTTTATGTATCTTTAAACTTATGCTGTCATCTCTAAACTAAAGGTACAGGAAGTGCGAGTTTGTAGTGATAATAGTTTTTCAGAAACTGTCATTTTGCATTTTAGTTCCAGACTATGTAGGTCTGACAGTCAACCCAAACAAAGAAATGAGTCAAACTAGTGATTCAGATCAAGGATCCAATCCTCTTTGCTAGATTTGAATACTGACTTTGATCACAAGAACAGTCACAGATTAAGATCCTCTAGTAGTTAATGTTATTAAGTGTAAGCATCAAGATTCCAAATCTGTAGGCAACAAACTTTTTAGACCTGGGAATATTTTTTTAACCATTGACTATTTGTTGGTACCAGTGTTTTACTAGTTTTTTAATTATAAAAAGAGGTCCTGGCCATCAAAAAATAAAGATAATGAAATTAATTTATTGTATGATGTTCCATAGGAAGGTAGTTTATTATAATGAAAAGAGGGTTGCCTTTAATGTTAGAGGATCTAGCTCCAAATCCTGAATCTGTCAGTTAGTACTTGGCTAACCCTAGGTAAATCATATTATTTTTCTTAGCCTCATTTCTTTCTGGAGCAACAAAGAAGCTAAACTGGTTCACTTCTACAGTCCTTCAATCTCTCAGTCAGAGATATTGCATTCACTAGTACTTGGGAATAAAAACTGGGACTTTGATACATATATTAGGGTATTTGTCTTTCAATGTTAAAAGTTTAATTATTTTTCCATTTCTTTCTGGTCTTCAATTATATAACCATCCACATGAATATATTTTTCCTCCACATAGAAAAGGCAAGTCTCTACAGTAGACATCGATCTCATTCAACCAGTACCCTTGGTGTAGGCCTGGGGGATGACAAGTCAGAAATCTCTGAGACAAACCCTAGCTTTTCCTTCTGCAGTGAGATAACAAGACCATCTGATGAAGGAGGTATCAAGTCTTTCCCAAGTAGACTAATTCATTGACAATTGTGGAACTGTGCATGATTTTTATTCTTAACAAATTTTCACATATTTTTATGTGCAAATGAATTAATATTAGACCATTGTGAAATTTGGAATCTTGAAGTAAGCTTCTGTAAATCTTGGTTTTTGCTTTCTCAGCATGCTCTTTGACTCATACCTTCTGCACTCCCCTTGTGTGTTGTTACTAAAGGTGGAGCTCAAATAATCAGTCTCGAGATGCCTACTGGGTATATCTATTATAGAACATTAAAATGATTGACATGAATATTAAACTTTAGTGTGTGACAAATAGACCCATCAATAATATCAAAATCAACCAGGAAATAATACAAGTTCATTCTTCATTTCCAATTTACAAAAATCTATGTTTCAATTATATTTAAATGTTAAATGCTTCTAAGTACATGGGGGAATATTAACCCAAAGTTAGAATAGATTTAATTAGATCAGTGTAATAAGTTGTAATTATTGGCATCGTGCACTTTTTTCAGGCATAGTAAGTAGAAAGGTTGCTTTCTTCCTATCTTTCCCCTTCTATTCTTCACTGTTCCTTCTAAAATTATAATTATTTTTGGAGGGGGTAAGGTACTGTTTTTTTCCCCATTTTGAAGATCAATGTTTCACACAGAGAGATGATGGAGTTTTGATAATTAATCCCTCCATTTATGAACTATGACACCTGCATAACAATAAGCTACATGGAGCCATCTTTTTATATTGAAATAAGCAAATACACAGTTCTGACTTTAAAAAATTATAATAGTCCTGTTAAGAGTAAGTTTCTGGTGTTTAAAAAGATTCCCATGAAATCGGTGGATTTGTTTTCTTTTTTTCCTTTACCATTATTTGGGAGGTTTTTTCCTTTATGACATTAAAGCAGAGTTGACAAAGGAACCTAAAAATGGAAATAATTTCCTTCATTTCTTCTCCTGGGCTCAAGGGGAGGAAGTCAAACCCCTGACTTTTTGGTTGCTTTGAAATTGACTATATCTTGTGTCTGTGTTGGGCTCTGATGAGGAGGGGTTGATTGAAATTTTTACAGCCTAGATGCTTTCTGGTAATGACAATTTTTAAAGTATCTTTGTTTTTCTCTGGACAAGTTATCAAGCATTTTAAGTGCATATTCTAAAAAATGGAGACAGTTTTAAAATAAATAATTTTATAGCTGTTCAGAGAAAAAAAGAAAGAAAAGACTACGTATTGGAGGACCTTTGGTTTCAGATGTCATGGTTAGGAATTTAATAACCTTTTTTCTTTCTTGTAGATAATATTGGTTTTTCAGGATTTTGAAGAAATATTAGATCATAGCCTATATGGTAAAAATTGGTTTCATGATATAGAAAAGTACTTAACATTAACTCTTGGTATTCAAACCACCCTCTCCTCTCTTTTTGGATCCACACAAGAGAGCCTTTTCTTATGTCCTGAATGCAATCCATTTTACTTTTTAGATTAAAGGGTACAATATTTTCATGAGTTTCAGGTTTATTGGATTCATTGTAGAGTAGAAGAAATCTTGATTGTTAGCACAAGGGTTAAGACATCAGGATTTTTTACTTTTGTGTCTCTGATGCAAAAGTACCTCATTTTGAACTTTCCCATTTGGTTTTCATGAGCATTCATTCACACATAGGAGCTCTCTTCTTTGTTTTAGTTATGTGTCGCTTATGATATTTTCCCATCTTGCTTTGATTGTGGAATGTTTTCATTTTCAAATATGATTTGGTTGGGGTTGGGAAGCTGCTCTTTGAGTTTTGGTCCTACCTTCTAATGTCTTAGATTTCCAAACGGTTTGCATTTTAGTCCACATTTCATTGCTCTGATACAATAAAGGATAATTTTTTTAAAAAAAACTTCACTCAGTTTTTTAAAATTTTGAACTCTTCCTATTTTAAATGATCATAGCTGTCTTTTGCCATTAGATTAACTTAACATATTTAGATCTGACGTGCCATTTCTTTGGTAGAAATCTACCTAATGGCTTCCTCCCCTAAGAGTTTCTTTGATCTCTCTATTTTTTGTTTTAAATCAACTTGTTTATATGAGGCATTTGCCTCCTAGTCTGTTTGAAACTGAACACAGTGTTTATACTATCTTTAGTTAAAAGCAATTTTATATTTTCTTTTTGCTCTTTTATTTGCTTCTGTTTATCAAGCTAAGTAAGAAGGGGTGATGGTGGTAGAAATAGCCAGAATAGAGTAGTGAAAGGATATCCTTTCAGGGAATCCTATAGAGTTATCTTACAGGGAATTAGAAACAGAAACTTTACAAGGTTGATATTTTCCTGTTTACTATATTGTGATCCTTTCAGTTTTGAAAAAATGGGATGATCTCTCCTCTCATTTAGCTGGCCCAAAGCAAGACCTATAGTCCATGACAATTCAAACCATCCCTCAACCAGTCTGTTTTTTTGTTGGTCCTCTGCTCAAACAGAGAATCAATAAACAATTAGAAAGAACCTACTATGTGTACTTGGAATACAAGGAAAGGCAAGCTTGTCTCTGTTCTAAAGAAGCGTACTGCCTAATAAGGGAAACAACATGGGAAAAAAGTCTTTAAAAACAATATTTACAGAATATATTGGAAGTGATCAACACAGGAAAGGAACTAGATTTAAGGGGCTTCAGGAAAGGTGAGTTACAGAAGGTACTAGGTCTTAATTGGGACTTAAGAAATCCTGAAAGCAAAGTTGAGGAAAGAGGGCTCTCTGGGCATAAGAAATAAGCCAGTGAATATTCATGGTGTTTAAGATGGGCTGTCTTGTTCTAGGGAAAGGAGGGAGGCCAGGATCACTGGATCATAGTGTATACAGAATAGGGAGAGAGAGAGAGTAAGGTTTAAGATTATAAAGAGAGGGGCATTTTATGAAGGACTTTGAAAGTCAAACATCATTTTATATTTGATCCTGGATGGCATAGGGAGCTGCAAGCACAATCTTTTTGTTCTCTGCATTTTTTTTACCTTGAAATACACTTCCCATTGTGTCTTGGTTATCTAAAGAATAATGCTAAGGGTTCTGCAGCATCATCAAGACCTCCCAAGAATGACTGGAAACACTGTGAATCAGATTAGGGCTAGGTGAGCAGGGGGGAAATAAAAGAACTTGTGGCATAGAGACAATTATAGGTTCCTATATGGATCAAATGATACAAAGCATGTAATGTACTTTGTAATCTTTTAAAGTGATCTATAAATGTCAGCTATTTATAGGAGTTATAAGAAATATGATTGTAAAGTATAACCAATGTGACAAGCACCAAGAAAGGCAATGGGGAAGAAGGTAGCACAGACACATACAGAGATACACAGGGACACAGAGACATACACACACACACACACACATACACAAATACCTTTGGAGTCATTTGCTACTTTTTTTGGCCAGATGGCATGAATCGATTTCCTTACCTGACTTTCCTAGACTCTGACGTCTATAATATTACAGATAGCAAAACATATAGCAAGAGTGTCTCAATTTTGTCATTTTCGATGCAATAAAAGCTACTGGAAAATTCTTAATCCAAGGAAATGACATTTTAGTATTTATGTTTAAGGTTGATTCTCAAATTTATGAAAATTAAAGAGCTGATATATGCAAGACCAGATTTTCTTGGTGACGAAAAATTGCCATGAAAATGGAAATTTTTCTTAATGAAATTCCACTAATGGAATCATACTGGGTTTCTATTTAATTATCCAACAAGTCTGACCTCAACTATTAGACTCCCAATTAGCATTATACACTCCCCAGGGAAGAAAACTCCAAATCATCTTGATGGAATACAATCTCTCTCTGGAGAATAAGAGCAGGAAGTGTCCTAAGCTTGCTATTCTAAATGTGAAGTTGAGAAAAAGACCACAATATTAGTGGAAAGCTTGTTTGTGCAGAGGAGCACATGTGTCTTTCATTAATTTTTCCAGATTTATTCCAAGCCATCCACATGTATATATGAAGCACAGTTTTGATCTTAAAACTTAAAAACAATCAGATACTGAAAAATATTTTTTCTATTTGGGTGGGTCAGTTAAGAGTAAGTGATGTCTAGTTGTCATTCTTCGGTTTTGAAGTGTCTAGAGAAGTCCCTAAACCAGAGATAATAAGAAAAATGATACTGGTTTTTAAAGATAAGAAATGACTTTCTAATTTTTTTTTTTTTTGCAAGGCAATGGGGTTAAGTGGCTTGCCCAAGGCCACGCAGTTAGGTTAATTGTTACGCGTCTGAGGCCAGATTTGAACTCAGGTACTCCTGACTCCAGGGCCAGTACTCTATCTACTGTGCCACCTAGCCACCCCTCTAAATTTATTTTTAAACCAATCATATACACACACATTTTTAGACACAGACCTACAAACTCAACCATCTAAGATATGAAAGTAGACAAAGATTCTTGCATATGCTAAAATTCAGTTTTGGATATTGAGTGAACCTTTTTTGGTACTCTACATTCAGCCAGGTATCCCCATTGATTGACAAGCCACAGGATAATTGAACTTGGCTGATTAGTTTTTGGCTTCATAAGCAATATGTAAAAGGAGCTAGGTGGTGCAGTAGAGAGAGCATCAGCTCTAGAGGCAGGAGGACCTGAGTTCAAATCCTTCCTCAGACAATTGATACTAGTTGTGTAACCCTGATCAAGTCACTTAACTCCTTGCCTTGCCAAAATATCTAATATACCCATACACACATACACATATACATGGTTAACACATATGTATATACACACATCTGGTTTTAGAACCTGTTTTGATATTGCTTGGGATTCTTATCTGCATTCTTTGTCAATGACTAGACTCATTTTTGCTGAGCATCTTTGTCCCAATGGCTGATTATTGCTACCACATAAACCTGTCAGAATTTCTCCTCTGTTCCTCTGATATTGTAATTGCTTCTTCCTTGTCTCTTGGCTTGGTGCTTATCTGAGGACTATCTTAACCTGTTTCCAGCCTCTGCAAATTAATCTGAGTCACCTATCTTGCTTGGCTTTCTGTGGGACTCAACCATAGACGCCCCTTTTACAAAAACATCTTTCTGGTTCTTGCTTAGTCCTAGTGCCTGCCTTCTCGACTTGTTTTCAGTTAGCAGTATATCTGTTTTGCTTGTACGAAGTTGTCTTCATTGTTGGTTACTCCTTGAGTGGGATTCCTTGAGAACAGGGCCACTTCTTGTCTTTCTTGTTGATGTGACCTGATTTTTCATCCCAGGTCTAACTTTGATCCCTCTCAGTCCTTCCCAGTTCTTTGTATTGTCATACCAATTCTACAGCTAGAAGACCCCCGAGGCCATTGTCCAGTTCTTTGCTCTGCCCCATCCCCAAATGAAGAACCTGAAGCCCAAAGAAATTTAGTGACTTGCTCAACTTCCTAAATTGAGTACAGGATCAGAGCAGGTTTTGAATCTGGATCCCTAGACTCCAGAAATATTTCTCTTTTTACTATACCATCTTGTTTCCTACTTTCATGCTCATTTTGTATTTAGAACCTGAAACCCACCTATGACTCAGCTTGCCATCTGTATTGTATTGAAAAAAATTCCAGTGCTCTGACATCAGCATTATATCTGACTATATAATACATTATAAACAATTATAGATCATAGATAATTATATGTGCCTATATAGTCTAAAAGATGGGGTTTCTTTGTAAAATAATAGATTTGCATAATACATTATAGTTTGCAGTCACAAAAAGGTTCATAGAATTATATCAGGAAGGAGCCTTAGTGACTATTGAGTTCAGTCCCCCTATTTTACAGAAGACAAAAGTTAAATTACAGAGAAGTTAAATGACTTTCCCAGAGTTAACAACTAGCAAGTATTTGAGGAGGGATTTGAACCCCTCCCTTCCTCATTCCAGTTCAGCATTGTATTCATTGTACCATGTTTGCAGTATTCTTTCACATGATCTTTTAACCTTACAAGACCTCTGTGCTGAAGATTGGAATATATTATCAAATGAGATAAAATGTTTGGTTTCTAAAGTGCTATTACAAATATTAGCTATTGTGATTGGGGATTAAAAAGACAAAGCTTCTTGCCCTCAAGGAGCTTATATTTTCTAGGAGGCAACAGATACAAAATATTTACCAAATAGCCACATGCAAAATGTATAGGAAATGAATACAAGATTATTTCAAGTCTTCTTTGCCAACCCTTAGCTCCAGGTAGGTCCTAAAAGCTCTTGGCAGATATTCTCCTTTCAGATAGTTTCCCCAAAAGAATACTCCTCTCCTTTTTCACCCGGCCTTGGGAAGCATCCTTGCCTTTGATTCTTTGCTCCCTGAATAAAAATGACTCTTTCTGTGGCCTCTTCAGGATTTCTTTCCTTGGACTCCAGACTCAGCACAACTGCCTCAGTCATTTTATTGAATAACTTAAGACCTTGGCTTGAAATGTTTACTTATTCTCTTTGCCCCAGGTGGTTCACAATCAATTCTTTTAAACATTTGCAAAGCCCAATACCATCTTTACTAATGAGTTTGACATGTTAGACTAACTTTGATGTCTGGTATTCCTCTACTTTAGAGGTCTTATGACCTAAAATCACAAGTTCCAAGCTGGCCTACAACAGACTGTGGGCAACTTTTGACTCTTTTTGTATCCTCAGTGGTTAATACAGGATCAGTCACTGTACTAACATTAATAAATGTTTACTGATTGAACAGGGTCTTAACTGTGTATAAGATTGGAGATGCCAAGACTCTCTTTGGGAAGTTTCCTAACTGCTCGCCTCTTTCCCAATTGAGCTTCTCTACCCATTCAAACTCTGTGTCAGTGGCAGCCCTTTCAACAGTTCCTATTTTTATCTCAGTAGTTCCTAGGTCATACATGGAATCAATATCACAAATATTTCTGGGATTAATAAGATTATAGATCTATACCTGAAAGTCACTTCAGAGGACATGTAGTCAAACCCATTCATTTACAGAAGTGAAAACTGAGTCTGAGGGAGAATATGGCTTTAGCGATGCCACTGAGGTCATAATTCAGACCCAGGTCCTCTAACTTCAGAACCAATGCACTTCTCATTGTAGTATTCTTTCTTGGCCTTTCCTCTTCATTTCACTCCTCTCTCATTTTGAGATGCTGAGTTATCCCTTGTGGTCTTCCTCTTCTCCCAGGGATTTCTTTCTTCTTTCTAGTCTCTAACTTTTTTCTTTGATAAGGCAGTGAGTTTAAGTGACTTGGCCAAGGTCACACAGCTAAGTAATTATTAAGTGTCTGAGACTGGTTTTGAACTCAAGTCCTCTTGACTCCAGGGCCAGTGCTCCCTAGCTGACCCTAGTCTGTAGCTTTTACAGAAAACACAGGGATACAAATTCTTGAAACATAGAAAATATAAAATTAATCAACAAACCTACAAGGATTTATTAAGTCCCTCCTGTGGGATGTTCTGTGCTGATCTTAGAATACAAATACAGAAATGAAATCATCTCTAGCAGCAAGGAATTTACCCTATATTATCAAATCTATCTACCTGACTGCTACCTCACAGTGTGAACAACCTGGTGACACCAGCTAACAGAGCTTAAATTAAGTGATCGCTGCAAGGTCATGCAACTTGGATGGTAGAATCATACATAATTATAATCAGTCTAATATTCTCTATATCCGGTGTTCTTTACAGGACAAGCAGCTGCTGTATTAAGCCCTTCCACCAAGAGTATCTAGTGCCAGATTTGGAGCTTTTAAGATCCCCTCAGGGACTTTAGACATTGGGATACATTATTCTGATGGACCACATGCACGTTTGAATTTAAAATCTGTAACAAATGCAATGTAGGCAATAATTTTCATTTAATGTATTCCCAGGATACACATTATATTTAATAATGGTGTAGGAGGAAGTTATTTCATTCTATTTGCATGTTATAAAGCTCCATGAAAAATCCTGGATCCTACGTTAGTTAAGAGGTATTGGAAGGAAAACTGCAGGATCTTGTCAAAGGTACCATACCTCCAAGGAAAATGAAAAGTTTATCATGAGCTGGCTGACTCTTTACCTTTAGTCTGTCCATGTTGAAAAATTTAGGTCAGATGGATTACTTAAACTTATTTTCTGAATCTCTTTCATCCTGCTGAAAGCTCACCCCCTGTCAAAAGTAATGTATTACTCACTGTAAAAATATGCATTGGTCAAAGTTAGCATTTTCTTTGGATGCACTCACTTTGGCCTTGGGGGGGGGAGAGCATACTTATAGCAGAGGAATTATGCTTTTTAAGACTCTAAGGTTGTAAGGAGACTTTGGTTCATCCTCCCTAAATGGTATTCTTTTCTTTTGCGGTTTCTTATTTGGTCACAGCATGAAAAGTTTATACTACTTTGGACTATTGAAGTGACATGCTAGAGAAACAAAACTAAGGGAAAAAATAATAAAGAGAATTCAAACCTTAACATAAGGATAAATCAAATGTGCCAAGGAAAGAGATCGGATGCCGAGATTTCAGAGTTTGTGATTCAGCTCTATTCAAAGATGTTATGGGATAATTTAAAGCTCCATTAGGTTGTGAGCTTCCTGAAGGCAGGGATTACCCTGTTTGTGTCTTTCATAGTATCCCCATATTTTAGTGTCTCTAAATTAGTGCTTAATATATCTTATTTACTAAATTTGTATCCTATTTTATGAACCACTACAAATCTCAGTCTCCTCATTTGTAAAAATGAAATTTTTTTTACTTGCCTCATTGAATTTTTGTTAAGGAAATAGTTTGGGAGCCTTAGAATACCATATACATGTGTGATTAGGGATTTCTGCATGACCACTAATCTTCACCCAGAGCTCTTCAGCCCCAAACTGGCATCAGCATAAGGAGGGGGGGTAAAGGAAAGAGAGGACAGGGCTGGGGAACCTAATGTAAATTACAGAAGGAAATAAAATGAAAAGTGGACTGGAGGGAAAGATAGCATTGGTAGAAAAAAGAATAAGTACACATTTTAAAAGCTTTCCATACAAGGGAAGTCCATTTAACCAACGCTAAAATGAATTTTCACAGAAGAATTTGAAAAGTAGTCTTTTAGAAAGAGGATTTTTATGTGATGTAATTTTAATCTTTTCAAGTCACACTATATTTACAAGATGGCAGATTGGTAGCTGAATCACGAGATGCGTTGAATGAAATTGCACAAACGCAGTGGTCCATCTGAGGAAGGAGACTCCCGTTATGGGCCAAGTGCTAGACTCATTCCCAACTGCAGTATTATAGTCTTGGTAATGAGGTCTGGAGTTTACTCAATTGGGATCTTTCACAATCACTTAATGCTTATTTTAAAACTAACAGCATCTTCAGTCTAGTAATTTTTCAGTTGCATTTCATTAGTTTCATCTTAATTGTTTCGTGGGGGATTCTTTGTCCTTCTCAACAACTTTGGAGCCTCTTTGATGTGTATTAAATGAGATGTACAAAACTATAGCCATATGTTAGAAAATATGAAAATGATTCTTTGGGGTTATGCACTAAAAATATGTCCTTTTTTTTGAAGTGTATTCCACTCCCCATTTAAGATAAAAACAGCACAGATCCACAGCAGCAATTCTTAAAATGGTCTTCTTTTCATGTATGCTTTATCTCTAGAGGCCTTTCTTCAACTTGATTCTTTCTTGATCACTCTGCAGAGTTTTGACACTCTGGACACTCCTTCCTACTGACTTTGCTTTACTCAATTATTTTAGAGTTGTTATAATCTCCTGCTTCACTTTCTACTCCTCTAAGAATTCCTTCTTCATCTTTCTCATTGACTCTCCTGGTTTTTAAGTGTTATAATATATCCCAGCGATCTGTCCTTGATTCTCCTCTCTCTGCAACCTTTGTAATTACCTCTGATAATTCTATTTCTTCCTGGGACTGCAAATACAGCTTCTGTGCAAATGACCCTCAAATCTCTGTCTCCAATTTTACTTCTCAAATCCCACTTGTAACTCTTGGCATGGGGTGGCTAGGTGGCACAGTGGATAGAGCACCGGCCTTGGAATCAGGAGTACCTGAGTTCAAATTTGACCTCAGACACTTAGTAATTACCTAGCTGTGTGGCCTTGGGCAAGCCACTTAACCCCATTTGCCTTGCAAAAACCTAAAAATAAAAACAAAAACAAACTATTGGCATGGGACCCACCACTGAAAATTCACCTTGAAGCCAACATGTCAAACAACTAATTAAATATCTTCCAACTTATAAATTTGCTTGTTTCTTCTGTCTTCCCCATTTCTGCCTAGGATATTACCATTCACTATGCTTATCATCTTGGAGTTATTTTTGACTTACCTTTCTTTTTTCTTCAGTCTTTTCTTTATCTTCAGTTAATTCAGTTAATTTTCAAGTCCTCGGAAACTTTTCTTGCAATTTTCTCCTCTCTCTACTACCACTCTTTATCACCTCCCTTATCATTACTACCCAACTGCACCATTACAATAGATTGTTTTGAGATCTTCCTCTCCTTTGTCTCCTCCTTATATTGCTCAGAATAGCAGCATAAACAATCATGGCTTAAAATCTTCAGTGAATGACTACTGTCTATCAAAATTCATGCCTTTTTTTTTGTTCTTCATTCAATCAGTAATTTTTTTTAATTTTAAAGTAATATATTTATTTTTAATTTTTGGAATAAAACAAGAATTTCCATAACTATATCAAAAAAAAGATGATTGCAACTTGAAACTGCAAATCTGCTTTGAACAACTTGCTGTTCCTTTTAAATATCCATCAAAGTTATCTTGTAAGTTTCCTTTTTTCCCTTTTTTATGTATTAAGAACTATACTAAGTGCTTCAAGACTTTCTACAATTTCCAGTCTTATTTCATCCCTTGATGAATTCTTTGCTTTGCCTCCAAATGTACTCTATTTTCTTTTGTGTCGTCCCTTTCCCCCTTTTCTTTATACCCCACCATGCAGGGTTGTTGTAAGTATCAAATGTTGCCTTAGATTAACTCTAACGATTGTGCAGATGCTGTTACCAAAGTCTTTAACTTAAACTTCAGGACCACGAGATGGTTATGTTTTCATGTTTCATCCATTGTAGTGATGATCAGATATTTCATCTGGTTCATAAAATAGTTGTAAAATCACATAGTAGACACTATATAAATTCTTATATCCTCTTCTATCCCCCTCCTCATTCCTCTATTTTTCCTTATGCCTGAAATAAAGATCTTCCCCTGAAATTTCTAGTTATGCTGAAAGCTCTTTAAATAATACCCACTTCAGTTCTCTTAGAGGCTGCATAAATTGTTAGACTTGGAGTCAGGTAAACCTGAATTTAAGACCTATCTCAGACACATTATCTGAGTTGACCCTGGGCACATCATTTCATCTCTCTTACACTTACTTTTCTCACTTTAAAATTGAGACTAATCATAGCAGCTAGTTCCCAGGATTGTTGAAAGAATATCAGTATGCTTCTATTGGGCAGGTAGGTGGCATAGCAAATAGAGTGCCAGACCTGGAGTCAAGAAGACCTAAATTCAAATTTTCCCTCAGACCCTTACTGTCTGTGTGATCCTGGGTAAGTCATTTAACTTAGTTTGCCTCAGTTTCCTCATATATGAAAGGAGCTAGAAATGGAAATGACAACCAATCTAGTATCTTGGCCAAGAAAATTCCAAAAGGGGTCATGAAGACTTGGATCCAACAAAACATGTCTATATTTAATTTAGTTGATATGTAGTTATATAATAAAATATACACTATACACACACACACACACACACACACACATAAAAGGTTTTGCAAACCTCAAAAACTCTATATAAATGTTATGTATTATTATCACATTTCTTGCTCTGATGGTGACCTCTGGTCCCCATTTTGTTCTTCTTCAGTCATTTTAGTTTTTGTCTGATTCTATGTGATTCCATTTTGGAGGTTTTCTTAGGAAAAAATACTAGAGCAGTTTGCCTTTTTTCCTTCCAACTCATTTTACAGAAGAGAAAATTAAGGCAAACAAGATCACACAGCTAATAAGTATCTGAGATTAGATTGCTAGATTGAACTAAGGAAATGAGTCTTTATTCACTGGGTCACATAGCACCCCCCTACCTGTCTGGTCACCATGCAGGAGAGTAAATATTTACATGATTGTATTGACCAGTTGCTTATCAAAGCACTATATTTTCTTAAGCCCCCATCTGATCATGATTTAGTTGTTAATTCATAGACACTGTGGTAAGTGTGCTCATCTCAAGAATGATTTCTCTGTAGCAGCATTTTTGTGAAACATGAATATTCTTATAGTAAGGGAGATCAAGAGAAATGCATTCCCAAATTAGATTTCCATTTTTCCAACTCCTCATTGAGTAGATCCCACTTTGGCACAATGTGGTATATTTCTAGAATTATTTGACTTTATTCATATTTTCATATTTGAGCTGATTCATATTTATTAGGTCACCTTACCTGTAGTCACATTTTACTTTCCCCTCCATCCTTCTCTCATTGGAGAATTCTCTCTAAGAATAAACACTAAACAGGAAGTACCCCTCCCTCCAAAGAAGTCTATAAAATAGACTTTATGTATGTTTTAGTTTTAATACTTCAGAAGACTCAAAATAAAGCCCAAACTCTTGGGGTCCTTGGTCAATCAGCCTTGCTATAGTGAAATGAATTTCAAGTTCCATCTCTGTTTTCATTGTTGCCTTAGGTTAACTACAGCTATTGTCTGTTGTTTGTACAGATGCTGAAACTAAAATCTCTAACTTAAACTTTCAGGCCATGAGATGACTGTGTTTTTATATTTCATCCATTGCAGTGGCAGTCTAGCATGACACCTGTTTCATAAAAATATACCAGGGATTTTTCCACAGATGAATCTTTTAACCATTGCAAAAAACAGAATAGTCTCTTACTTTTCCCTATTTTAATGTATTCCTTGGTTTTGTGGGAGGCTGTGACACACATGGCAGATTTCCTTCAACACATATATATGTATATACATATATATATATATATATGTAAAATCAGCCTAGATTTTGAGATGCTTTGAAATTCATCTTTTTTCCCCATTGTTTCATTTGTTTAGTTTCTAAATGAATGCATAACAACAAAAACATCATCTGTATTATTGGTCAGTTAAAAAAATATGACTTAGAAGGGCTTCTAAAGTGACAATTTTCTTTTCTAGATGTTTACAAAGTAAATGCAAAAGCCGAATAGATTGGAAAGAGCACCTAGTTTCCCTGAATGAGATCAAATGATCTGCCAACTGAACTACCTTTTAGGCAGAAAAAAAATCTGGCAGTGAGATTACTGAGTCTTTGTTAGTGACCACTGAAAGATCATGAAAAAAAAGAGGAGAAATACTTCAAGAATGAAAAGGGAACTAATATTCTTCCAATTTGTATTGAATAAAAAGGAGTGAAGTTGACTAGCTACCCATAGATCAATGAATTTGATTTGTTTCTCCAGCAAAATTCTAGAAAGGGTTGATTTGTAAACATCTAGAAAAGGAAATTGTCGTCAATAAAAAGTCATTTCAATCTAACCTTATTTCCTTTCTGGATAGGACTAATGGAAATCAAGAGATGCATCCCCAATTTCCAGTTTGCTAATTCCCCCTTGAGCAGACCCTAATTTGACACAAATATCTCATATGGTTAAAGGCTATATTAAGATAAATATACTGTCTCCTCTTGTTCTGAATACTGTATAATGTCTATACAAATAATCATTATCTGTCAAATAATTGGATGGTTGACTGAATTAATAGTGGCTGCCTCCATTTCATATAAATACAGACTTACTTACACATGCATGTATAATATGCATATATAATATATATATTTATATTTATATCTAATCTTGTGCCCTAAAAGTCAGTTCAGTTTAAAGCTTCAATACTCAATTTAATATATAATTTAATACTAATTTAATATAGACAATATAAAATTTATATAAAAAGTATATATATTATATATGAAATACATGTAAATTTAATTAAATAATAATTTTAAAATGAAGTTTTATTGTAGTTACAAACTTTTATATAAATAGCTATTAAAGCTTAAAATTTGGGGAAGCTAGGTGGCACAGTGGCCCTGGATTCAGGAGGACCCGAGTCCAAATCCAGCCTCAGCCACTTAATAATTACCTAGCTGTGTGACCTTTGGCAAGTCACTTAACCCCATTGCCTTGCCAAAAAAAATCCCCTTAAAAAAAAGCTTGAAATTGAACAAAGACTTCTGGAATATTCTATATTTTATTCTTTTGTGTATAACATATACATTTTCATTATATACATATTCCTTTTAACCTAATTTATGAGAGAATCACTTTATAGTTTTTTATATTTTTAAAATGAAAAGAGTTTAATGACATTATGTTTTACTGCATACTTTAAAAATTGGTTGTTAATGTTATGATATCATTTCCCAAGGTTCTTGAGATGGTCTTCCAATAACTTCCTAATGTGATAATTCTGACCATTTTCATCTTAACCAAATGCCTAGTCATTTAAAAATAATTTATAACAACACTGACATATAGATTATCAGAAGTATTGGGAAAAACACAACTCTAACCACTTAATATCATGATCGTCTGGAGAACACATTAATGAGCTGTAATTTTCTTATGATTAAGCTGTTTTAAAGTATTCATAGTCTAATATTTCAGCAGAATGAACTTGCCAGTTATAAGATATTCATTATTAACAGCACCTCAGGATGACATTTGTCAATTTCTGCTCATTATAAACCTGTACACAATACATCAGCATTTTGATTCTTCTTAATTTGCCAAACTCACTTTAAGGTATGGTCTGATATTGTAGACCACCATGACCAATAGCTAGAGCACCGAAGTTGGAATGAGGAAGCCTCATTTTCAAAAGATCAAATTTAGTTTCCAGTCTAAAGATCTCTTTATGGATGAACTATTGTATAGCCATATCTGCCCCATCTTGAATTACATGGACTTGAGTTTTTGAATGCCTAATATAAGACTTGAAATTTACCCTTATTAAAATTGACCTTCAATCAATCAATAATGATTGAATACGTGCTTCCTATATGCTAAATATTATGCTAGGCTCTATAAATGCAAATAGAATTGTTTTAAAAAAGTCCCTGCCTGTAATCAACTTATGTTATACTGAGGTATGTGTTTGTGTGTGAGGGATGGAGTTGAAATACAACATGTTAATAGAAGAGTAAATTCTAGATAGATAGAAAATAAAAAATGATTAGGTGTAGTGGCACCTGCTACTGGGAGAGGCTGAGGTTTGGTGTATCACTTGAATTTGAGAATTCTGAATTTCAGAAAGGCAAAAGCCAATCCATTGCCTGTATGATCTGGCAATAATATGATGAACCCCTGGAAATGGAAGTCATCTAAGGAAGATAAACCAACCCATGTCAAAAAATAAAGCTTCTGTACAAATCCATGAATGACTACTTTATCTGGATGGGATAGGGAAATCCAGTCTAGAAAGAGAGGAAGAATGGAAGGAAGGAAGGAAGGGAAGGAGGGAATGAGGAAGAAAGAAAAAGAGGAAAAGAAGGAATCAAGGGGGGAGGAAGGAAGGAAGGAAAGAAGAATGGCATGCAGGGATGAAATGACTTCAAGGTATGTGTAGAGAAAGGAACTGACAATGGGGAAAATCAGAAAAGCCTGTTGAAAAATATGACACGATATATTTGATTTTTGTCCAACATGTTAGCCCAGTAGGGAATATTTTTAAATCTTGAATATGTCTAGGGAGAATAAGCTAGGTCTCCCTTCATTCTGTCATTTTCAGATCAGGAATCCCTGCAGGGCAAACATTTGACATTCTGAAATATACATATCATAATACAGTATAAAAATCAATTTGAAATTTTGCTGAAACTCTCAGAAAATGGAGGAAAAAGTAGAGATAAAGATGTATCAATGGTGGCAGCTTTTTTCCTTTTTAGTTCTATAATAGTTTCTCTAGAATATGATGTCCTTGAATTTCAGTGGTTTTTTTTAATATGGGGGGGTGAATGGATATATATAAAATGTCCCAGGAGTCTTAGCACAATTTTAAGATTTAATCACTTAAATCTTAAGATATTTAGGAAATGCTGAATATGAACTGAGCAAACAATCTGATTAATGAAAGGGGAAGAAGGGGAAGAGATGCTTATGAGCTCAGTGAACATTATTCTGGTTAATTAAGAGGGAAAAGGAATACCTAGGAAATTTTAAAATGTTTTTAGCATTTTTAGACTATTTGCTTAGATGCCATAGTTAGACTGAATCTATATAAAGTTAAGGCTTTTAGGCCACTATTCTGTACAATTTATGGGAAAACATGGACAAGAAATGCTCAAAGTGAGAAGATCTGGCATGGTTGCTCTCCACATCAGTAAAGGAAGTATCTTTGAGGATCCTTCAAAGTATCTAAGTAATTTAATTAAAATTTAATAAGCATCTGCTTTTGCCTGAATCATTTATTATTTCCAGGAGACTAGTATAGTGTGTAAAGGACTTCTTTTAAATGAAACAGACTCATAATTGACTAAGACACATCACCATTAATAACTT
Source organism: Macrotis lagotis (assembly GCF_037893015.1). Lineage (NCBI taxonomy): Eukaryota > Metazoa > Chordata > Mammalia > Peramelemorphia > Peramelidae > Macrotis > Macrotis lagotis. The sequence goes on along the minus strand of NC_133664.1, from coordinate 59,576,224 downwards.
TGGAATAATAATCAACTAATCCATAGGGGTGCTAGTGACCGGCAAGTTTGAGATTGACCATTTATCATTTATCTAAGAAGTAGAATATGAAATTAGCCCATACTTCCTGATGGATTGAATTCTGTGTACTACAAATCTTTTAAAATCTTTGTTTTAAGCCAGTTAACAGAATTTATGAGCTTGACTTCCCTATTTATGTTTGATATACTGATCTAAAGAGAACGTCTAAGTATTGCAATTCTAGTGCTATATCATTATTGAAAATGGCATTTCATTTCTGAAGCAGCTTTCACTGGTGGTTGCTGATTAAGAAGTCACCTGAGGACTTAGGCAAGATGTTTTGAAACCATCTGTAATGATTTCTTTTGTCTGTGTCTGTTTAATATGCAGCCCCTGTACTTCCTGGGGCCTACCAACAAAGCCAATCCCAAGGTTATGGGTATATGCATCAGACCAGTGTGTCATCCATGAGATCAATGCAACACTCACCAAGTCTGGTACGTATATACATTATAAATTTACTCATTGTTCCTTTGCTAGTAGATATTAGCCCACTTTGGCCTTTAGTCTTGTCTTGCATACATTGACTAAAATAAAAATACATTCAATATACCAGTTTGCTTGCTCATCTCAACTCTATTTAAATTCTGTAACTAATGACCCACTGAATATTATAGGGAAGAGATATCTATCTCTTTACTATGAACCTATTCAGACACTAAATGCATGAATTGGAAGATAAGCCAACTTCCTAGCCATTGTAGAAATACTTTCCTTGCTTTCTTGAAACATGATCATGCAACCTCCTTTTTTTGTGGCACTTCCAGTGACAAACAACCTGTTATATTTTCAAGTGCAACAAGTAATTTAAACATTTTGTGTGTCTAGAACATTGTCTATTTATGGGAAATGGATAGAAGACTTACAGAAGACATGGTCCTTGCTCTTGTGGTATTTATAGACTAGTGTTTTTATTTTGAGGGCTTATTGCAGGCAAACCTTTCCTTATAATGAGTTGAAAGTTCTTAACCCATGAAATATTTCATCCAAATTAATACAGCTGGTGTTGAAGTTGACAACCATTAGCATTAGCCAGCATTAGCAATTAGGTGATGTGATGAACAGAGCACTCGACTTGGAGTCATTAAACCTCATCTTCCTAAGCTTTATTGTGGCCTCAGACAGTTACTAGTTCTGCCACCCTGGTCATGTCACCTGTTGATTTTAGTTTCCTCATCCATAAAAGTAACTGGAGAAGGCAATAACAAGCTACATGAGAAAATTCCAAATGAGAGGACAGTGTCAGACACAACTGAAAAAGTCTGAACAACAAGAGCAAAAATATTAGTCATTTTTTTATTTCAGCAGTAATAAAAGAGAGTAAAAACTCAGTTTAAAAGCACTTGATACACCATAAATTCAGAGTTTTTTTTAAAGTGTGCAAAAAAATCTTTATTGTCTTTATCACTGTGATCTAAAAACTTTCAAGGACATCATTACCTTTGTCCTTTGACACCAACTTTTCAAAAAGGTTTCTATTTGATAAACACTAGTCAACTGATCTAGAATGAATCTTAGGGAATCCCTTGAAGAGTTGAAATGAGACAAATGAGAGAGAGAAAGAGTAAAATGATACAAAGATCCCAAACTTGCACAGAGATGTAGGTTATAATTCATATTCACTTAATTCATATTCACATAATTCACTTAATTAGCTTCTTGGTATGTTAGGGAGTGAATTATATCTACACTACCCATTTCACTGAGTAATGATGATCAAATGAGATTTAATATATATCATATGTCTTTTATATATAGTAAAATATATAATATATAATAAATAATCCATGATAATAGAATGCTATATAATATAGTTATATAATAATACAATGACATAATAATATAAGTATATAGAATATATAGTATGTGACAGTATACAATATGATTAATATATAGTAATATTGTATATAATAACTAATATATTATATATTAATCATAATATAACATAATGGCATAATAACAACCATAATAATATAACTATATGGACTATGTAGTATGGTATATCTTTATATATTTTATACATAAAATATGCATTATATATTATTATATTATCATATATCACATGCTATATAATATAATATAATATAATATAATATAATATAATATAATATAATATAATATAATATAATATAATATAATATAATATAATATACTATATACTGTATATGAATGAATATTTCTATATTCGTAGTTATATTCACAAGCACACATCCATTCTTTTGCACAAAAAGACAAAGATGTTTAAAGTGCCACCTAGCATTATAAAGTAATTACTCTATGGTCAATGGCAAAGAAACAAGATCAAAGATAAGTAGCATTTCTGTAGTGCCTTAAGACCTGCACTCAGTCCTTACAGAACACTCAGAGAATGGTAACTAGGAAGATGGATTCATGTCATCTGGGCATCATTTGAAGGAACTGGGGTCATGGAGCAAGGAGAAGAAGCTGTTTTAGAATACCGGTGTTAGAAGAACTGTCATGTTAATGAGAAATCTGACTTGACTCTGAATTTTGAGAGTAGATCTTGGAGCACTTGGGTGGGAGTTAAAAAGAGACAAAGTGGAACCTGATATCAGGAAAGCCATTTAACCAAAAGCACAATGGGTATCTTGGGAGGTGATGGGTTCACTTTCGCTTGTGGTCCTCAGTACTACAGCTCCTAGATATCATAGGGGGCTTTCTGCTCAAGACTTGTTTGGACTGGGCACCCTTTGAACTCCCTTCCAATGTAGAACTTCTACAATTTTTTAATCCTTTAGGGACCATGAGCACCACTGATTCTAGCCCAGACAGATTTGTGTGACTTTGAGCAAGTCACAATCTCTGCTTCAGATTCCTTAATTGTAAAATGGGGATAATAATAGCACCTATCTCCCAGAGTTAGCACATTATAGGCATTTGAAAAATTTCTCCTTCTTCCCCTTTTCCCTCCCTTTCTTCCTTCTTTTCTTCCTTATGACAAGCAGAGAAATGATCTAAAGGAATATGCTATAAATCATATGAATGGACAGAATTCCTTTGATTCATTTCATACCTCTCTTGTGAAAATAGATTTTTAATATTACTATAAGAAAAACTCACTGTTTGACTAGTCTGTCAACCATTTATTAAATATTTATCATGTGGCATTCACTGGGCTGAGTTCTCAGAATACAAAGAAAGAGCAAAGATACTTCCTGCCCTCAAGGAGATTACATTTTAATGCATGAACAAAAAATAGATGTAGGCTCTCTCTATATAAAAAGTAGATGGAAAGTTATTTTAGAGGAGAATTATTTGCAACTGGGAAGAACTGAGAAAAGCCTCCTGGAGGAGGTGGTTTTTGAACTGAGGCTCAGAGGAAGGCATCCACTCTGACCTAAAGGTGAAGAAGGAGAATATTCCAAGCATAAGTAGTCAATATGAAATTTGGTGGATCATTTGTGAGCAACATCAGATAAATGCATGTGGCTATATAGGGGGTATAGATCTTCATATTTGATCTTAGGGATAATAGGAAACTGCTGGAATCTCTCTCTCTCTCTCTCTCTCTCTCTCTCTCTCTCTCTCTCTCTCTCTCTGTCTGTCTTTCTCTCTTAGTCTCCTTTGCTGAATCTTCATTCAGGTTCCATTTACTAACTTTAGGTATCCAATAACACTCTGTCCTGGGTCTTTTTCTCTATAAATTTAGTAGATTCTTTGCTGTCATTTAGTGAGTTCTTTCCGGTTGTGAGGAGAGATTTGAAGTAGAGACCTTCTAGGAGACTATTACAGTATTTCATCCAAGAGGTGATGAGTGTCTGAACTAGGACGCTGCCTGCGTGACCAGAAAGAATAGGATATGGTTAAGATATGAGTAAAAATAAATTAAACTTTGATAACCGATTGGAGTAATTGAAATCAAGTCAAGGTCATTAGTCCAGATGACTGGTAAAGCACTTTTGGGGGTAAGATACTTTTAATATTGGGAAATTAGCAAGAGAAATGGATATAGGAGGAAATATAAATGACTTTTCTTTTAGGTATCCAAAAATAGTTGAGATGCTTATGGGAGAAGTCTGTTCAAATTTGGCATTCAGTGATTTGAGACTGGACCTCACAGGAGAGATTAAGATTCAATAGATAGAAGTGGTAATCTTCTGTATGGAAAATTGAACCCACTAAATGACAGCATGTATAGAGAAAAGGGCCCGAGACAGAATCTTGTGAGATACCTACAGATAATAAATAGGATATGAATGAAGATCCAGTAAAGGAGTGGTCAACAAAGGAGGATCACAGGAAAGTGCAGTCACAACAACCAAAATCCCGAGAGCAGAGAACATCCAAGAGCAAAGGGTTCTCAGTGAGAAAATCAACATTATTGCTTGCTGTAGTAGAGTGAACAAGAAGTTGAGGCTTGAGAAAAAAACATAAGATTTGTCAAGGAAGGCGTCACTGGGCACTTTAGAAAGAGCTGTTAGAGTTGACCGGAGAAATCTGAAACCAAATTGCAGAGGGTTTGGAATAAAGTGAGAGTAGGGAAAGGGGAGGTACAATGAAGAAGAATTTTTAAGCAAAACCCAATATGTACCAATGGCAGAGCAGGCACTGAATATAAAATGGCTTTCTAATACCACAAATGTTATCTTGATGATTAATTTTAATGCTAATAATAGTTATAATAATAGCTAGTCACATTTATATACCACTTTAAGATTGATATTAATATGCTATTTTAAGTTTTAGAAAGCCCTTTACATATATTATTTCACTTGGGAATGAAAGTGTTTATTTTTTCTATATTTGGGAGAACATTCATATCTGAAGAAGAACCCCTGGCTTATCCATTCTGAATTCACATTTTAATAAGCTGGGTTGAGTTTAGATTTAATATAAATAAAAATACATATATATATGTGTGTGTGTGTGTGTGTGTGTGTGTGTGTGTGTGTGTGTGTGTATACGTATAGACCCATTTCATAGTTCTTGGCACCTTGTAAACACCTAATAAATGTTTGTTGAACTGAAATTTTGTTCTGTACATTCTTGTACAACTATTCAGGTTGACACTAGTGAAAAATCATGATAGGACCCCAGGGTAATATCATGTCTGCCAAGTGCCGGGTCTGCAAATATTTACTCTCTGTTTGGTCTGGCATAGAAGTGTCTACCTGAAGCTACTTCTAGAAATTTTTTCTTGCTGTGGTTGTTTTGATGTCATTAGAACTCCAGTGTGGCTTACTCAGTGAAATTCTAGATTTGGAGATGAAAAGGTTTTGGTTCAGATCTTATCCAGGACACCTGCCCCTCTGTAGGTATGAGAAATCAACCTATATCTGTGAACTTCAGTTTCCTAATCTGTAAAAATGGAAGGGGGTCATACCTGCAGCATATAACTTAAAGAGACATAATGAAGCTAAAGTGAGATCATGTTTAAAATTCTATAAATGTGTTGGGGAAGCTGGATGGCACAGTGGATAAGAACACCAGCCCTGGAGTCAGGAGGACCTGAGTTCAAATCCAATCTCAGACACTCAATAATTACCTGTGTGACCTTGAGCAAGTCATAACCCTATTGCCTTGCAAAAAAGCAAAAATAAACAGTTGTGGCCATAGGATAGAGTAATTTCCAGTAGAATATTACTTCAAGGGATACTTCCAGGCAAAGTCTTACTTCCATGCTATGAGAGATGACTCTTGATTTTGCAAAGGTTTTGCCAGCAGAGAGTAAGCTCTGATGTGTTCTTTGGTGCTGGGAAAAAATCCAACTTCAAATTCAGACCTGGCAGCAATCTAGAGTCCCAAGAGAAATGGAAAGATGTCCTTTGATGATCATAGCATAAAGATCATCTACTAATGGTGAAAAATTTTGATCAAGTGAGGTTAAATTCTCCATTGGTGAAATCACAGGGCCTTGGAATTTCCAATAAATAAATAAATAAATGATATTTATAGAGTGCATTAAAACTTGCAAAGTACTTCTTATTTATACAGGATGTTCCAAAATTTATTAATGCTTAAAAGTGCTTAGGAATACCATGGGTGAGTGTGTGTTATTCTTGTCGGTGTTGTTTTACAACAACCCTGTGAAGCAGAGCCCATAGGAACTGTGATCCCTATTTTATAGATGAGAAAACTGAATCATAGAAAGATAAAGTGACTTGTCTATGATCTTGGGGGTTTGTCTGTCCAGCTAATATTTGAACCAAGGCTTCTTCCTGCCTCCCAAGTCTTTTGCTTGATCCAGCTATGATTTTTAATTCTTGGTACTCAAAGAACATCCCTTATTTTCCTTTGACAGAGGACCTATCGAGCGATGTATGACTACAGTGCTCAAGATGAAGATGAAGTTTCCTTCAGGGATGGTGACTATATTGTCAACGTGCAACCCATTGATGATGGATGGATGTATGGCACTGTGCAGAGAACTGGGAAAACTGGAATGCTTCCAGCTAATTACATTGAGTTTGTTAACTAATTCTTTCTCCTCCTTCCCTTTTGAGCTTTATTCTAATATATTCTAAAACCTAACCTTTTTAAAAAGATGAAAGATACTTTTAAGACCACTTATTAGCTATTTTATCACTGAGATAAGTCAGTCCTTAAATTGAAAAATAGACACACAGGTCCCAGGAAAAAAAGGTGGGCTCTCAGCCAAAAGTAGCAGTATATTCTGTCATTCTTAAAACCAACCAACCAACTAAGTTACTGTGACTGTGCTGGTAACTGTGTTAATGGTTTCCTCTGGTTCCCTCTTGATCTCTTATGTAAAATGTACTTTTCTGGTATTGAAAAGAGACCTTGCCTTCTCCCTCTAATCTGATAAATAAAGGAAACTTCTTAGCTGTCACTCTAGAATTATGAGAGATCCAGTCCATTCAAGTAAAATTAATATCCCCAGTAGTCTCCAAGCTGTTTAAATCTAGACTCATGAGGCAGGTACCCAATTCAATTTTGATCATCCAGTTGGATATTTTTAAGGACTGGCATAGAACAGACTGGTTAAAATCACATTGTCTTATCCAGTAGCCATAAGGGATAAATAAAGTTTTGCTCACACAGTAAAAAGATTCCCAGATTTCTCAGCACAATGGCACCTGTGCTTTCCATATGAATTCCCAGCTATATCCCTCGCCTTCACTTACATTTGGTGGGGCAAACTGGTTAAGACTCCCTTTCTGCTTTCTATTATTATTCCTCTAAATCTAATTCAGGGAAAGAAATACAATATTTGCTTGGCCTCATAAAATGTCAGGGCCAAATAACTCCATAGCTACTCTGCAAAGGCCTAAATTCAAATGCTGCCTATTTTCCTTCCCTAATCTCCTAATTACCCAAGACAGGCTTAAGCTTATATACCATATGCAGCCTTACTGCATAGCCCATAAACATGCTTACTCCTGTCATAACAGCCAAATGCATAGCTGATTAAAAGAAAAAAAGCAGCCTCCTATTTGCCAGCTCATCACAAAAAAAAATTACATTTTGAAAATTTGCTTGAGATTCTTCTTCTGTGCTGCATTCTAATTTTGAAGGAGTTACAACTTTAGGAAATAGATTTATATTCTAGTAAATAAATAATTTAGATATTCCTTGAGCAGCTTTCACTGACAATGCTTCTATATTAAGGAAAATAAAAAAAGGCTAATAGGATCTGGTGAAAAATTGAATTTGAATGAAAAGTTTTGAAAATTATAAAAGAAAAGTTATTGGAAAGACAGATTCCATTTAAAATATAATGAATGAGTGATTCTCATTTGGCTTCTGGCATAGTAACTCATCAACCTAAACTGGTTAGGTCAAAGATTCTCTTTCAACTTTGTATTATGACTCCTCTAGACTTAATTCTGGGGTGTTGAGATGGGAATAGGAAATTCATTAGAGATTTTCAGCTTAGACATAATGAATTGTTCTTTAGCTTAGGAGTGATCATAAAGGCTGATGTTTCCCACAGAAAATAGTAAAAAAAATTCCCATCAAACTATTGCTTCTTTTACCTGGGGGTCACAGTGTCTTGAAGCCAAGAGATAAATGCAGGAGCGAAGGTGTAGATATACCTACATTTTTTTTTTCTGATTTTGTAGTTTCTTGGCGTCTTCAGTGAGATTATTCACAAAGAACATCTGGATTATTTGCACCAGTACCAAGCTTTGCTTAATACTTTATTTTTTTTAATTCTCCAAATATTTAGTAAAATTTACAATGCTTACAGGGGATATCTATAGCACAGAATACGTTAGAAAATTTAAAGATAACAATAAGCCCAAAATAATATCTTGTAACTGAAAATCTAATGGGGCCAAAGCTAAATGTCTGTTGAGATTTTATACCTTTAAAAATCTGCATTGTCTTAGTTGGTGAAGAGGGTGGAGCCACAAAAACCAATAAGCTATATTACAATCGAATCATGTCTGACTTGACAAGTGAAAATTTCAATCAATCAAGCTTATTTTGAATGGGGGTTGTGGTGGTAATAACATCACCTACTAATGGATTTGACTGTTTTCATTTGTCATTTACTTAGAAAGTTATTTAACTGAATCAATGCAATCAGCCAACTGTTTTGAGGGGTTATTGAGGCACAGTCTAAGGAAAACCTAATATGTAATTGAGTTGAAGAATGTGCTTTAACAAAAACTCAATCTAAAGGAAATAAGCCTCGTCATTTCCATTTGATTTTTAAGTAAATATGTAAGTTCCAAGGCTCACGATAGACCATTTTCTGTGATAAGTTAGAAAAAAAAATAGTAAAGGAAGACAGCATTTGGTGACTTCAATTTCAAACTAAGTAGAAGTTGGCTATAATTTCTTACAAACTCATATGGAGGACTCCCCTGGAAAACTGACATTAAGTGATCATTAGAATCAGGGCTACAAAGTGACTATAAAGTGATAACTTAGTATTTTATATTTATTCTGTGGTTTCAAAAGTCAAATTAAAAAAAAATGTAAGCACTTACATGAGAGCACAAGTTTCCACAGAGATGCAGTGTTCTATTTCCAAGCTTCACGTAAGATCTAGCTATCAATAAAAATTACTTATATTCTTCATGTATTATCAATTAAGAGGCAAGTGTCAGCCTTGAACTAATTGACAGTGTTGTAGATGAGGCAAAACAAGCTGCTATGTACTCTGAAGATCACAATTTGGTATTATTGTTCATGGCTACCAAATCTTGTTCTGATATTAAGTATCTCTGACGTAGGCAGGAGGAATGCCGGAAGCAGAGAAATCTTATACCAAAGCACTATTTCTACAATGTCACAATATTTTTAGAAAGTGCATTCTTTGTGTTCTGCTCTTCTTTATAAACACTCCTCTTGTGCCACCCCCACCCCCATTCTAATTCAGTTTGGCGGCATCTCTCTCATTTAAACACTGACAGCAAAGGAACAAATATAGGTATCTTATTTTATCAAGTCTCTGAGAACGGCAGCATGCCAAAAAATAGAAAGGGTGAATGTCCCTACCTTTTGACCATGGGATGTTTGCAAGAGCGATAAAAGCAGCCAGACCAGTTTGATACATTTTTTCAAGGTTCCCCAGAACAACAATAACAACAAAAATTCAAAACTGTGTGTGAATCATTCTTCTCTTGAGAATGATGTTAACAAGGACATATTTCTTCTGTTGTAAGTAAGGTTTTGTAGTACAAGTTTTTACTAATTCTTATCTAGGAGAGCTTTCTATTTTTAACCTGTGGCAAAATGAATTCTTCTTTGTCATCTTGTTATCATCAACTCTAATTAGCAGCATAATCCAGTTTGCAGTGTTGGGATCCATATCTCATGTCCCACCAAGCTTGGCAGAACATGTAAAGTGTGTAAGCACAATTCTCAGAACCACCTTGTATAGACCTGCTATTTTAGCAGGGCATGACTCAGTCTATGTTTTTGCTTCTTTCATCAATTAAGTGAAGTGATGAGCTTAAAAATGTTATTTTGCTTGCCCCCCCCCCCCAATAGACTAACCTGTCTTTGTTCTGCTTTGGTGCATTTCAAAGATTAGGAGAAGTCCCTTCTCAAAGAGGCAATGGAATGACTCAAGTTGCCAATCTAGTTCAGGTTCATTCACCTTCACTGGAATGTTTTAAATGCAAAGATAATTAAAATGTGGTTACTCTTTAAAAGCACACATGTGTAAACATGGAGATTGTAAAAAAAGATTTTATTATATATTTAATAAGATGGGTGCCTTGTTGATTACCCCCATTTGTCCACATGGCCTTTGAAAGAAAACCAAGCAAGTTTCTGTTGCCAATTCTACAGGAATGCTCATATAATATATATGATTTGTATTTTAGGAAATGGGAAGCTCTGGAAAAAAGGAGAGCTCTCTTTGCCATTCAACCATATTGGAATTAATAACTAATTGCATTCCACTTTCAGAAGATTCAAACTCATAAAAATGAAAGGGCATTTTTAAACTCTTCCATCTCTTCCTTGAGAGTTCCTTGGGGACTTAGAATACCTCTAGGTCTTTATAACACAAGGGTTAAATTTAGTTTTGGGAATTTTTTTTAGTATCTCTTAGACAAAAGAATTACGAGGCACAAGCATTTGGCAGAATTAACTCCATGCAAAGAACATTGTTTCATGAATTCCTTGATCATTCAGCTCTTTGCCTCTAAAAATCAAAAACCTGTGTAGATAGGTAGACCTGTAAAAGTTGCAAGATTATGGTTGTCCTGAGCAATATGAAATATGGAAACAAAAAACGTTAGTTAAGTACTGTCTTAGTAGTAAAGCATATAAATTAGGTTAAAATGCTAAATGAAAGTAGCTCTTTGAAATACTCTACGCCCTTCAGGGCTCTTTGCAGGCAATTGCCAGCCATGGGTGATCTACAAAGCTGAAACTTTAGATAAGCTGTAGCAATTATTCCAAGATGCTTTAGACTATAAGAACCCCACATCCACAGGTCTGAAAGAAGCCTCACGGCCATCTGTTGCCCCTCAAACTCTATGCTTCACTACAATCTATTTGTGGGGATTTCGTATGCTTTTTGTGTCATATACAATATAAAGTTTGCATATTACACTTAAGTTGTAATCCATTTGCTGTTGAGAATGAACTATATTGAAAGATGAAAGAATATTGCACGACAATCAGGTGCCTGGACAGGGTGCTGGATCATCAGAAAATAGCATTGAATGTACCGTTAACATGATGTAGAAACTATAAGCTATTGATTTTTGCCATATGATATTAAAAAAATAGTAAAAAGGACCACTGGGCAGTTTGGCTTATATTTGCTTTAAAGTCTGTAGAATTTGAATTTGTTATCTTGCTTTTTTTAAAAACAGAACTGTATTTGCTTAAAGGACATGTAGTTAAGAAGGAAACAATGTTTTTTGAATGGAGGGGCTTACAGAATGATGTCATGTGTTGATATAATTTGGTTTTTGTTATGCAGATTGTTAACACCAGCTATTAAAATATATTTTAGTAGAAATGCTTTAATTCATGTTCTTTTCCCTTTACACTGTGAATCTTGAAGCCTTGGTGGACTACAACAAATTCATGCTAACCCAAATACTAACCTATGCAAACTAGATCACATTTCATTTGATGTCACAGTGAATGTAACTTGGTATTTTTTCCCCTGCCTATTGTACAATGGCATTTCAAACAAATGGTTGAGTCTCACATCATGTATGTCCATCGCGGTCATTGAACGCAGTCCTCAATGCAACTGTCGTCATTGGGATCAGTTTAGCAGCAAAGTACCAGTTCATTTGGATTGGTTGATGGATTATTAAAATGCAAATGTCCAGTGATGTACCCCTACTGTAGCTCCAGCTTGCTCACTCTGAGTGTTTTCCTCAAGTAGAACTATGTATAAAGATGCCCTACTTCAGGGTTTGGATATTATTTTCTCCATTCTGTATCTGTGAAACTTTATAAAAGCATTTATTTTCCATTCTTCCGCACTTGGTTTGCTTAAATAAATGCAGGTAATGATGAAATGGGGTCTAATGCTTGACTGTCACATTGGGAAACAAGATAATGGCTTATTAGGTTGGATACAACATTAAGCAGTAGCTGAGTAGAGTCATTAATTAGATATGAGAGGTGGACATGTTGGACCACATGGCAGTCCATCAGCTAGAGGTACATGTAACACTATCAATTATCTAAAAGGGCTTTTCCAATTAAGATGCAGTTAAAAGGAATTGTTATGGTCCTTTCCCAAGTATAGCGTCTCCTTATAACACAATAAAATGTAGTCTTGTTAATTTTGCTTCAGTGTTTATTTACCAGTATCATACTCAATAGTGCAAATTTTAACTTTTTACATTTATTCAAGGATAAGACCAATTTATAGCAAAGAATAGAAAGCAGGGATTAAACACATGATTAGAATAATACCATGATGCTCACATTAAGTGGTCTTCCATTTGTCAGATGAGATATTATTTTTATTTCTAATTTTTTCTATGATTTAAAAAAAACTAAATTAATTCTTAGGAAAACCTTGGATGCTCTTGTCTAAATTTCTTGTGGCTCACTATATTTTTATTTGGTAATATATGACTCAGGGCAACATGAAAAAGTGAAATGAAAACTGGATTTGAAGTCAGAGGACTTCAGTTCAAATCTTAGTTCTTTCATTGTGTGAACTTGACAAATTACTTAAAACATTGAACCTCAGTTTCTTCATTTGTAAAAAGAGAGAGACTAGATAGATAGTCTTTAAGATCCCTTCCAATTCCAATATACTATCCCAGAATCCTTTGAGTACTGAACTGATGAACTTTTCAGATAAATTTCAATATAATTCTCCTCAAACTCTTTGTTTAGGTGCTGCAGGGGATAGAATGTCGGGCCTGAAATCAGAAAGATTCATCTTCCTGAGTTCCTATTTGGCCTGACACGGGTTACATCACACTAAATGACCTTAACCTTGTTTGTCTCAGTTTTCTCATCTGTAAAATGAATTGGAAAAGAACATGGCAAACCATTCCAATAGCTTTAGACACCCTAAACGGATTCATGAAAACTTAGATGTGACTAAAACAACAACATTTTTAGAAAACAAATCTCAGTTGCTATGTAGCAAATAAATTCATTCTTTTAGTGATAGCAGTACTCAAAAATACTGAAGTTGACATTATCATTGTAAAGCAATTTCAGTGTGACTGTCTTATAATTTCTGCAGTATAGACAACTAGATAACATGGCTTGGATGGAGTAATTTTTTGCAACATTAGAGTAATAAGTTTTAGTTTGAAAGTTCAACATATTTTAATTTTTATTGTGATATGTAAAAAAATTACAAAATGAGTTACACAAGTAAGATAATCTACCATTAAGCATCTTTTCCTATTAAAATTTTAGAAATACCAAAGGATAAAATACAATCAAAATCCTATTTTTTCCTCTGTGAAAATGCTTTGCTTCTACATAGAAAGATCTGAAACTGATTGCTCAAAATTAAATATAGGCCATATGCTAACTTCACATATCTTTTGTAGTTCTAAGCAAAATTCTTAGATCTTTGTCTATTGTATAAAACATTATTTGGGAGTGAGTTGGACATAGTTGAGAATCTGAAAGATTAAATAAATTTAAAGGATAAGGAAGTTAGAATGAAAACAGAATCTAACTTCCTAGTTTCATATTTCTACCATGGAATCTCACTTTTCACCTTCTGTCAATTTTCCTTCTCTTTCTCTTTTTTCTTCCTTTCTTTCTCTTTCTCTTTCTTCCTTTCTTTCTCCCTCCCTCCCTTCCTTCCCTCCTTCCCCCTTCCTTTGCTCCTTCCCTCCTTTCTTTCTTTCTTCCTTCCTTCTTTCCTTTCTTTCTTTCTTTCTTTCTTTCTTTCTTTCTTTCTTTCTTCTTCCTTTCTTTCTTCCTTTCTTTCTTCCTTTCTTCCTTTCTTCCTTTCTTCCTTCCTTCTTTCCTTCCTTCCTTCTTCTTCCTTCTTTTCTTTTCTTTCTTTCTTTCTTTCTTTCTTTCTTTCTTCCTTTCTTTCTTCCTTTCTTTCTTCCTTTCTTCCTTCCTTCTTTCCTTCTTCTTTTCTTTCTTTCTTTCTTTCTTTCTTTCTTTCTTTCTTTCTTTCTTTCTTTCTTTCTTTCTTCCTTCCTTCCTTCCTTCCTTCCTTCCTTCCTTCCTTCCTTCCTTCCTTTCCTTTCCTTCCTTTCCTTTTCCCTCCTTCCTTCCTTCCTTCCTTCCTTCCTTCCTTCCTTCCTTCCTTCCTTCCTTCCTAGTTAAAATGAAAGAATGATACAGAGACTGAGATAATGGGTTGGGTGAAATGTGTGTTTGAGTTATTCCATCACAGATAATAGTAAACTTTTCTGCATTCCTGATTTGGCAATCAGCAAAATGGGTCTTCTCATCATTTTTCCCTTTAATACCAATTAGAGGTATATTTTCTAATCTTTGAGGATTTCCCCTTGATTTTAGTAAAATTCCCTATGACTTCAAAGCATCATCAAATTCATATAATTGCTAGAAGGTATTTTGAAAACTCCAAATAAGTAAGGTCATTATCTGAATCTTAAAGTTGAAGATGAGATGCCAGCCCTTATTGGTCAAAGGAATTTCCTCCCTGGGAACTCTCTATGACAATGAAATTCAAGATCTCCAAAAAAAAAATTAAATAAATCACTGTTTTCAAGTTGGAATGTTTTTTAAATTGGAAGAACTTATTCCTCCTGGTTTTTGTTGGGAATATGCCTGGTAAAGAGTCTATATTATGGAGTCAAGGAGGTTCTGCAATGTTGGTTTTGAGAAGCAGCATGATACAATGTTCTAAATGTTGGTTTTGAGAAGCAGCATGATACAATGGACAAAGGATGGAATTTAGCATCTGAGGGTCTGGAGGTCAAATCCTAGCTCTGCTACCATCTGTGTGACCTTGGGTAAGTCACTTACTTCTCTGGGCTACAGTTTCTTCATCTACAAAATGAGGGATTTGGCCTCATTGATCCCTCAAGTCCCATCTAGCTCTAAATCTGTGGACCTAGGAGTATGTATAGTATTTTCATGATAATATAGAAACATATGGAATAGAAAAATTTCTTTGGTAGAAATTAGCTAAAAGTGCATCCATTTATACTCATATTTTGGGAAGTATATTGATAAAATTATGCTTCTTTAATCCCACAGTCCAATTCTGGTTTGTTTGTTTGTTGTTGTTTGTTTGTTTGCATGGCAATGGGGTTAAAAGACTTGCCCAAGCTCACACAGCTAGGTAATTATTAAGTGTCTGAGGCCCTAATGGAACTCAGGAACTCCAGGGCAGGTGCTCTATCCACTGCCCCACCTAGATGCCCCACCCATAGTTCAATTCTAAAGCCTATATTGGGAGTTTTTGGCATGAAGTCCATAGGCTCCCAAGGAGTCTATTGGCTAGCTTTCAGAAGGTCCATGAATTTGCATGGAAAAAAATCATGCCTTCACTTTCACTAATTTACATTTAACCTTTCCTTTATGAATTTTAATATATTTACATATTTTATACATACATATTTGTATTTATACATACATATACACATATATAAAATTCTAGGAAAAGACATATAGTCTTCACCAAACTGCCAAACAATTTGATGAAACAAATATGGTTAAGAAGGTCTGCTGTAGAATCTCCTGTTGGAACCCTTCAGCACTATGCCCTCTTCTTGGCATTTCTTCCTTCCTGCTTCCATTTTGCGCACCACTGAGTAAACACGATGGAGATGAGAGGTTTTTTTTTTTTATCCTAGAGAAGTCATATCAATCACAATGCTATTCCATGAAGATCCAAAAAGGCAAGAGGCTGGTTTACTAGAATATGGAATCTCTAGAACCAACTCTTCCACTGCTTATTTTCCCCCCACAACTGAAAAGAAATGCTCATAGGAAATATTCCTATCCAGTACAGTCTAGAAGGTAAGTTTGCCTGGCTGAGTGACTTGATCTATTTGACAATGATATGGTCAGATCAATATAATGATTCACTTTGGTGACAAAGATAACCCAAATGGCTAATTCTATTCTCTGCAACTGGTGTTTTTCACTATGTACAGATAATGATCAATGCCATGTGGGGAAAACAAACAAAACTAAAAATCATGCTTACCCAGTAGGAGAAGTGACTGATGAATTACATTTATGGGGCTATAAATTTACTATTACTGACTGTTGTTAGCACAATGGATCAAATAGGTTACTTTTTTTAATCTTTATAGATAAACACATTAGCCCTGATTTCTTAAAAGCTTCCCTATGATAGCTTCAAGGAAGACATGGTACATTGAATAGATGAACCATTTTGCACATCAATATCATAAAATTTGGATATGACATCAGATTTTTTTTATTAGTGATATATCACTCCTCTATGTTTGGCAAAGAACAAAGGCATCCTATTGGTGGAAAAGTTTACAACTTTTCTTTAAACTTAGGATGAATTCTAGAGAGGTTCTTATTTGCTATAAATTATACTATAAAGAGAATAGTTCTCTGGGGATATCCCTATCATTAACAGAAAACTCTTCACCTTCAAAGTCTACTTAGAAATGATTTTATTGGCAAATTAAAAGTCTCAACAGGCCCTTTGCTTCAAACCTATTCCAGTACAAATGATAGGAAGTTGTTAATATCAGATAAATTTAGTAGATCAACAGATTTTATGTATGGAAAAATTACGGCTGGCTGGCTGCAATGCATTTACCTTTCAACAGGTTGGCAGAGCAAAAGATAAATGACATCTCTACAGCTATCACAAGATCATCTGCTTAATGGGGTCACTAAGAGTCAGACACAATTGGGATGATTGAGTAGCAGCAAATCTAATAATTTATATATTATGTGGGAAGATATGATGGGAGCCCCCAAATATCAGGATAGGAAGCCTCTGACTTGCCTAACACTAAATATGAGATTATAGAATATTCTACCAGAAGTACTCAGATAGATTGATCACATATCACGGAAGAAGAGCACAGCCATTCAATTGAGAATTTTTGTCATTTGTGTGGGGGTAGGAGTAGTGATGGGGGGAGAGTCAAAATGTAACTAGAACCTTAGAAGAGACTTGTACGGAGAAGGACTCAGTTTGACATTTTGTATAATTTAGTACTGACCAGTCAGGCAATTTCCCAGCCTGCACAGAATTATTTTATATAGACTTTGGTAACCATATCTTTGCATATTTTTCTAAATTTGCATGTTTTTATTGTGGATTGAAAAATACTCTCTGTGGGGCAATCCTGGTAAGAAAGAAAATAATGTATAGATACTGTTTCAAGGGCACCAGAGGATTGTGTTATTCACAAAAAAATGGGGAGGAGGACTCAGGTAATATGTGATCTCTGTTCTCTGAAAGTTCACTCACTTCCCCCCTTTCCCCTACCAAAGAGTCTTCTGATTTATTTCAAAATAGATTAAATCCCAGATGTTTTTTCTTGGGACTCTCAAACTTCCCCTTAGGGTGATCAGGTGGAGTCTCAGAACAAAAGCAACCTAGATTATATCTGAATGACTTCATTATGACATTGTTTCATCTACTTCTATTTGAAGGCTCATATGAGCATTGATTTAAAGCTTCAAGAGATCTTAGGAGTCATCTATTTGGTTGGATAGCTCCCTTTCATTTGGTTTGCCCAAGATTACAAATAGTAAAGTGGAAGAGCCTTGATTTGAACCCACATTATCTGATTGCAAAATGTAGCCTGAATTCCCTTAACTTCTTTCAACATGACACAGTGGATAGATAACCTGCCACCAAAATGTCCAAGATGAAATCATCTCCCTTTCAACCTCAGTTTCTTTTTCTGTAAAATGGTGAAAACAATAGCAGTTACCTCCCCTGGAGCCCTGCTCTTCTACACTTTTCCCAGACCACATTTTCTAGAAAAGGTTCAGTAATTCTTTACTTCCCTCCTGACTCTCTAGTCATCTCTTCCATTCCCTTGCCAGATGTCTCTTGCCTTTAGGAAAACTGTAGCATTTTGACCCTTCTCTCTTTTTTGGTGACTGGGTTGTCCAGACTGTTATTTCAAGTCTGCTGCCTCTCTATCTCCATAGCCTCTCACTGAGGGACCCTTCAAACTTCCTCAAGTTTTGGTGCCATTAATCATGATTTAATCAACTTTGCCTTTGCATCTGGATGGGGCATGTTCATTTGATCCCCTAAAGCCCCACTCACCATCCCTATAACTTTCAAAACCAGATTGTCCTCTTCTGTACATCATTTCCCTTTGTGGGTTGTCTCATTAGGATATAAAACCCTACAAAGGAGGGACTGTTTTTGCTTTTTGAACATAAATACAGGGAAGAAGCATTGATTTTTCCCCCCATTCATTAATATAAGGATCAAAATGAAATTATGTATATACATAACTTTTCAAACCTTAAAATGCTATTAAAATTATGAGCTGTTAAAACTTACCTCTCAGTCCTTTTCTTCTCTCTAGTGTCTTGATATATTGCCTCTCCCAATTGCCAAAGCTAAATCCTTCTACCTGTGTCTTCACTTTCATTCCCTCTGGTCTCCTCTGGGACTGTTACTGCAATCATTCTTTTTACCTCTTTCTGTCTCTCTGTCCCTTTTTTGTCTTTCTCTGTACATCTGTCTGTCTGTCTGTGGCTCTGTCTCTGTGTCTCTTTCTCCCCCAATTCTATCCCATCACCCTGCAAATATCTCCCCACAACTCCACCCCCAAAACTGGCAAAAAAAAAAATAGTGGAAGCTATCCTAAGAAAACTTTTCTTCAAACTGTCACTCCTTGAAGCTAGTCTCTTGTGCCTCACTTTATTTTTTTATTTTTTAGGTTTTTTTTTTTTTTGCAAGGCAAATGGGGTTAAGTGGCTTGCCCAAGGCCACACAGCTAGGTAATTATTAAGTGTCTGAGACCGGATTTGAACCCAGGTACTCCTGATTCCAAGGCCGGTGCTTTATCCACTACGCCACCTAGCCGCCCCTTGTGCCTCACTTTAGCAAGAGCTTAGAGTCAGGATTCAAAGCCACATCCTCTAAACTCCAAAGTATTAACAGTAGTATTAACAGTAAAACAAATCATTTATGCTGGTTCCACTGTCATAGCTGTGTGTTTTTGTATGTGTATCTGTGTGATTGGTTAATAGCCTTCATTTTAGAACCCTCTAATTCTCTTTTTGAAGAACGTACTCATGACATGAAGACATGAAGCTTCTGCATTAATCCCGAGCCTTTAGCCTTTTTCATTGCTTGACCTCTTGTCATATTTTCTGATATTTTTGCTGTTCTCTTCACTACCAAGTCAATAGTATAACTTGACAGTTGATGACTTTAATCCAGAAGTATGTCATTTATTTGGTTTGGAGACTTTTGTGAAGGTCTTGGTGGGTCTCTCCATTCTTTACAACGATTTTGGCACAGAAACAGTACTTGTGTTCATGGTGGTTTTTTTTTTTTTTTAAACTACAAAGCAAGATAACCATGTATGTCATTCTTGATATGTTGTGATAGAACCATTTCCCTTAGTAGACTCTCTAAGTTGGCCTTCTAGTACTTAACTTCAATATAGACAAAATATGAAAATAATGATTAATGAACTTTTCTCCCTAGAAGTAAGAGGTACCTCTCTACAAGACAGGTAACATAGCATAGTGAATAGAGAGCTGCCCCCAAAGCCAGGAAGATTTTAGTTCAGGTTCTGCCTTAGACTCATAATAACACTGTCCCTTCATCCTGCTGTGTTCCTATGTTACCTCACTGGAGAAGTTCCCATATAAATTCTGTTTTTTTTATTATTTTTTTATTTTTTTAAGGTTTTTGCAAGGCAAATGGGGTTAAGTGGCTTGCCCAAGGCCACACAGCCAGGTAATTATTAAGTGTCTGAGACCGGATTTGAACCCAGGTACTCCTGACTCCAGGGCCGGTGCTTTATCCACTGTGCCACCTGGCTGCCCCTCCCATACAAATTCTATCACACATCTGTCCCTATCCTATACCAGGAATCTGCTATTATGGGTGAGAAATTGATAAACAATTAACAATTCATTTTTCCTGAGGCTAAAGTGAAATGGTAGTTAAATGATCATAGAAAAGGTTAAAAGAAAGAATCAATGGAGCACTAAAGAGACCTTGATTTGGATGAAAAATTCAAATAAGCAACAAGTTGAATTTTTTGAGAAAGATTTTGGGATTAGAAAATGGAGAGAGCATTGAGGCTTCATCTGACCCTTCAAGACATGGGCAGCTTGAGTATTTCCACAAAGTAATGCAGCATTTCTACATCTTGGTTTCATCTTCCTTTCATAAACCATAGCCTTCTAAAACCCAGGACATCTGGAAAACATTGAGATTTTTCTTCATGGCTGTGTTAGCTAGGGTAGAATAATAGGAACTCAGGATTCCATGAAATACCCTAAACTTCTCTTTGTTCAAACAAAAATATCAGAGAATTGAGTTGATCAGAGGATTTGGAATGGAGCATGGAGTTCATTGGATGCCATGTGTGGTCCAGCTACCACCAAAGTTGAGGCATGTTTGTTAGAAATTACATCTGATTTTCCAGTAAAAATCATACTTGATATCAGAGATGTTAAGATATCATCTGATCCAGCCTACTGCTTTCAGGTTAGCAAGTATATCTCATTTGAAAGCTGAGGTAACTTAGCTCTGGAGAGGTTAAAGACTTTACTCAATGTCACATAGTAAATTAACGGGAAGGAGGGGAAAATGAATAGAAACCAGATTTGCTATCTTCCAATGTGGTGCTCTTTCCACTGTACAAACTGTCTCTCTTCATTAGCATATTTCAAATTTCCTTGAAGTGGAAAAACAGAGAACCACCACATATTTACAATTACCCTCCACAATCCTAGAGGCCACAATAACTACTTTGTGACTGTGAGTGAGGTAGTCAGGTACCAGCTGAACACATTAAAGAAAGTGATCACAGGAAAGTTGCCCATTTTGGATCAGGGAGTCAATAGGAAATGACCTTTGGAACAGTAGAAGTGTTGATGGTGTCCAGAACACTCTGAGCCCAAGTTGGCAACCTTCTCTGTAAGGTTCTGTAGTTGAAGATAAAAGGAGCTCAATGTATTCTGGCTAAAACTGCAGGGACCAAATATGCTTTTTTTTTTGCTTCTATGTTTAGCCTTCTTTTTTTCTTATTTCAGGATAGTGAACTGAGCTGCTTCATGGTCCCAAAGCAAAATCTCTTGTGGTCCTCCTATTGAACTGCTCTTTAGTGCTCTTCTGGCTGTGGCTGAGCCTTTAGGTTGCCCTCCTTTTAGAACTTTACTTATATTTCTTTTCAACAAATGTTTCTGAGACAGATAGGGTTCTCTCTCTCTCTCTCTCTCTCTCTCTCTCTCTCTCTCTCTCTCTCTCTCTGTGTGTGTGTGTAAAACTTCATCATGTATATTCAAGAATTCAGCTAAAAGAATGAAGAATAGTAGTGGGGTTAGAAAAATTTATATACAGGTCAGAAATCTAGAATTCCAAATAGAAAACTGAGATATGTCAATCAACAACAAGATCATTTTGTAGCTGAGCCTGGATCAACTGATTTGCCACTTTGTCCCATGTTCTTTCCACAAAGGATGAGAGAATTCAGTGGGAATTCTTTTGTTGACCTCTTTTAAGACAAGGACCCCTTTAAAAGTCTGGTTAGGTTTTGAACCCCTTCTCAGAAAAAAAAAGATTTTAAATTTATTAAATTAAATATAATTATGAAGGAAATTTACACTGAAGTAAGAATATCATTTTTCCCCACCTGTGGAAATTATGGGTCCATGTCCCCTAGATTAAGAACATCTTGGACTAGATGATCACTGAGGTCCTTTTAATCCTTAAACTGATTTCATGGAATTCATAAAAGGGTGAAGTGTGAACAAATCAAGACAATGAAGTATAATAATTTAAGGGCACTTTGGAGGTTTGACTTGGAGATAAAGATCAAAAGACTTGAAAAAACTAAGAAGAAAGACATTCATTTTTTTTAATATTTTTGAGGGACAGATAAAATCAAACTACTTTGGATTGAAGGTAAGATCATTTATCTACCAAGGGTAGGTAAAAATGATCATGTTTGGGAGAACTGAACAGAAAGCATCCTGAAATGAAAAAAAAGGTCACATTGAGACATTATTCCAGGACAAATATCAGCAATACTCTTAACTGCCTCTTCATCTCATCATTGCCAAATCTTGTTTGAGAGAGGTCAAGAGTTGGCTTTATTTTATTTTAGTTTTTAATTTTTTTTTAGGATTTTTCAAGGCAAATGGGGTTAAGCGGCGTGCCCAAGACCACACAGCTAGGTAATTATTAAGTGTCTGAGGCCGGATTTGAACTCAGGTACTCCTGACTCCAGAGCTGGTGCTTTATCCACTGCATCACCTAGCTGCCCTGGCTTTATTTTGTATTTGTACTTTTTTTATAAAGAATTTCATTATATCTCATTTTCCGAATTCAGTCTGAATTCTGGGAAGTTTAATTTTGGACTAAGATGGTGTTCTGAAATTAGGCAACATAGGATTCAATAGTTAGACTTCAAGGACTATGACTGACCAACTCATATTTTGTCCATTATTATAACCCAATACTCCTCACAATAGAGCAGAGAATGGTATCCCAGACTATAATGTTGATGATTTATCTGGGAGAAAATATACAGAGAATGGGCCATTTCCTGCTCTCAAGATATTTGTGTAAAGACATTTGAACCTTTGGCCTGGAGCAGCAAACTAGACTAGTTAAGGTAGAGTTGAGAACTCTTTTAGATTGTTCCTGTCATCTGTCAAAACAAGAAGGAATTTTTAAAAAAAATTTACTCTTGAGGGTGGGCATGTAGACCACACAATGATTAACTGGTTATGTGAAAACATCTTATATTTGACTCCATCTTCTAAAACTTACTACTTTGTGGTCATGCCTGAACCATTAAATCTCTTTGAGCTTAGTTTCTTTCTCCTTTGGTAAACACATAAAATCATTCTTGATATTTAGCTTACAGGTTAGTGTGAAAAAAAGCATTATGTAAACCTTATAAAGTGTGACTTCATAAATCCACAGGATCTCAGCAAATATTAGTTGATGAGTATAGGATTAAAACAATCATTTTTAAGATATTTGACTTGATTGACAGGAGGCCTGAGCAGAGAAAAATGATTTTATATTATATTTCAATGTTCTACATTAAAAAACATGCTTGCATATTGAGGTAGAGATAATTGTAACTTTTAATTTTTGTATAATAAGCTACAAAAAAGAATGATGGCAGATGGTAACCTTTACAAACTTTTAACTAATTGAATTTCCAATAGTTTTTTTTAAAACATATTAGATTTAATTATAGGAAAGAGACACAAGAGGGCAGCTGTGCACTACTTTAAAGTAGGTCTCATGGCCAAGCAATTGGCTAACATTGATAATATGAACAATCAGAGTGATATCGAAAAGCAGTTCAAATAATCAAATTTTCTGTGATATAGATTAGGCAAATTATGTAATTTAGAATTCATTAAATTGTCTATTGTGATGAAATTCAAATCTTTAGCAGCAAAAAAATAGGAGTGAAAAATAAAAAAAATTAGTGGTAATAGTGTTATTTATGCAAATCTATAAGGTTTACAAGGTACTTTGTTCATAATCCCTTATGGCAAAGCAAGACAAGGATTATTATGCCCATTTTAAAGGAAATTGAGGTTTAGGGGGGGCGAAGTGATTGACTTGCTGGAAGTCATACACATATGAAGCTAACTCCAAGTTTCTTGACTACCTTTAGCATTCTTTCTCTTATATTACATCAGTTTTTTATGACAAGATAGTCATATGATTGTTTGCTTCCCCATAGTGTCTGTATAATTCTTTGATTAACTTAAGAATTAAATCTTGAAAAGTCAAAAGATGGTTGTATCTCTTAGTTCAACTCACTTTCTAGATTTTCCAACTCCTCACCAACAGTCTTCTCATGTTGGGGAGTACCCTAAGGTCTGCTCTCAGGTTTGTTGAGTCTCTATCTCTCATCACTATTTTAAGAGAGGCTTCAGTCTTGATCACTTTCGTTTCTGGTTGAACATACTCTTTGCATTGTTCCTCTTCACCCCACTTTGCAGCTCTGCCTTATGTATTTTTCTTTCTCCATTAAAGACCGCAAGATCATCAAGAGAAGGAGTGTCTAATTTGAGAGTCTTTGTATTTAGCATCATGCCCTAATTAGGCTAATTATTGTGGTTGGGTCATTTCAGTCATATCTGAACCTTTATGACCCCATTTTGGGATTTCCTTGGCAAAAGAATGTTGGAGTTATTTGCCATTTCCTTCTCCAGCTCATTATATAGATGAGGAAACTGAAGTAAACAGAGTTAAATGACTTGCCCAAGATCACACAGATAGTAAGTATCTGAAGGCAAATTTGAATTCAGGAAGATGAATCTTTCTGATTTCAAACATATTATTATTCCAAACCTATTCCAAAAGCTCTATCCATTGTGCCATCTAGTTTCCTCAAGAGATCCTTGCAGAAAATTTTCAGCTTCAGTGCAGAAAAAATGATATTTTTACTTTAGGTAACTTCCCCTAGGATAAATTCAATCTCTGTGAGTTTAGGATATGCATAATGGACAATCGTTTAGTGGGGGTAGATGTTGGCATAGTAGAGGTACCATGCACAATTTATTGTGGATACAGTTATGCTAGTAAAGAGTACTCACCCCAGAGAGTCTGAAAGGGAGCATTTGGACTTTGGACTTTTGAGTGACTGTAAGGCAAGGAAGGGGTTAAGTGGGCAGTCATTATAAAAAGGGCTTATCAGTATGCCAGGGGAGCTAGGTGGTACAGTGGATAGAGCACTAGCCTTGAAGTCAGGAGAATGGGAATTTGAATCTAACCTCAGATACTCACTAACTATGTTACCTTGGGCAAGTCACTTAACCCTAACTGCCTTGCATCAGGTCTATCGCCAGTCATCCCAATTCATATCTGGTCACGGAATCCAGATGATTCTAGAGGAGAGAGTGAGGTGGGTGACTTAGCACAGCACCCCTTCACTCAAATCCAATTCATGTGCTTTGTCAAAGCACCACCTCCTTGATGTCATGGTTTTCTTAAAAAAATGAAGGACAACCATCACAAGCATGCCTCTCAGAGAGAGAGAGAGAGAGAGAGAGAGAGAGAGAGAGAGAAATTATCCTTTCCTCACTGTTCCCAAATTGTCAGAAGCCTCAGGTCAAAATGAAATTCACCCCATGCTAGTAGAAGCTCTGAGTTCTAGGCAGTTTATATGAGTATGTGTAGGTAGTCAAAAGGGAGGTATGGTAAGAGGAAGATCTTGGCTTATCTTTTTTCAAATATATTCTCAATTGTGTCACACTGAGTAGTCTAGGCAAGGAGTTTCTTTGCAGGAAATAAACACCTCAGATGATGCCTTTTGTCTCCTTTTTATACCTTACAAGTAAGACCTTGTTCTAGCAAGATAGGCAGATCCTCTCAGCAATAAGTGAATGAACCCAAACTTTAGGAGATGATGAGATTGTGAACTGAAGCAAAAACAATCTGGGGATTGTTGAGCTGTATATTTATTTTCCAGGTCAACTTGAATTGGTAGTAATTAAAATTCCCCCAGTGGATGCTGTGAAGAGAAAAACGTTCCTCCATAATGGAGTTTTTACTTATGCCTTTGAAGTCATTTAATATTTCTATGCTTTACCTGTACAAAGAGAAGGTTAGATTCAGTGGCTTTCTAAATGCCATTCCAGCCTGAAATGTATTATCCCATGATCCTATGATATGAACAAAATGTATATTAACAATCTATAGGGGTGTTAGTGAATATTTCCGCCCTCTTTGAAGGTTTAACAGATAGAGACAGTGATAAGCAGGAGGGAAAAGGACTGCATTAGACCCAAGGAACTTCTACTAAGTGCTTGTTTTGGACTCATCTCAAGGATAATTCAGAAGATCAGTATAAAGAGCCACACACATGAGAACAACAAATCCCACAAACCTTTTTCTTTTTGCTCCTAGGGTACTGTCCAAGATGGATCCCTCAGAGTAGTAAAGGAAACAAAGGATACCCCTAATCAGGCTTCTGTCCACCTTTGGTGCCCCTTTTTAATTGTCAGTAGTTACCTAGATACAAAGGATAATGAAATCCCTCAAAAGACCCAGCAGGTGGTTGGTTGTGTGTGTGTGTGTGTGTGTGTGTGTGTGTGTGTGTGTGTGTGTGTGTGTGTGTAGGGGGGAACTAGTAGATTGAGCCAGTTTGTTCTTAATAATGGGATTTAGTGTATCCCAAACAGGACTGTTTATCCGGTTTGTTCTGTTCCACGTTTATAGCTTCACAGCAGAATTCCATTCACCAGCTGCATTAATGAAAGAAGGAGAGAGTCTCATTGTTCTCCTGACCCAGAAATGCTTTTGATATGTTTGAGTTGCAAGTGTCTAACAGTAGGAAAACAGAGCCACATGATGCTTACATGCAAAGGGTCAGATCTGCCTAGCTCAGCTCAGATTAGTAGTGATAGTAACAGCATCTTCACTGTTGTAATACTAGAGGTAAAGTAATAGTAGTAGAAGTTTGCTTATTATGTGTTAGAGGCGGTATTAGAGATACAATAATAGGTACAGGCAATGGCTTGCTGGCTGTTTTGACTAGAAGAGAAATTTGCGTGATAGGAAACAAGACCAGAGAGAGAGAGGGAGCTGTTCCTCAACAATAATATTGTCAAGTAAGGGTCTACTAACATTTAGCATCTTTAATTTTGTTAGATGAGGAAACTCAGAGAGATTCAGGGATTTGAACAAAGATGCATTTTTTTTGTTTATTCCCTTTCAATCTAAAGACCATTTCCCTGACAAGAACAAAGAAGCTACATAAGAACTTAGTGGTTTTATCTTCTTTCTATTATCCACAATAATATTATAACTGGAATTTATATCGTGCTTTAAGATTATCCTCATTTTACATATCAGGAAACAATCAAATAGAGATTAATTAATTTGTCCAGGATCACACAGCTAGAAAGTGTCTGAGGTTAGATTTGAATTCAGGTCTTTCTGACTCCAGGTCTGGGGTTCCATCCATAGTAACACCTAGGTGTTACCTTTTATAGGACTAGTGAGTGTCAGAGAATAGGGACTAGAGTTTATGATTCTATCGGTTGAGGAAACTCTCCAGCAAAGCATGTTGACTGCTTTTTAGCAATTTATGATTTTTAGAGAGTTCCCCAAAGTACCAAGAAGTCAAAGA
Source organism: Macrotis lagotis (assembly GCF_037893015.1). NCBI lineage: Eukaryota > Metazoa > Chordata > Mammalia > Peramelemorphia > Peramelidae > Macrotis > Macrotis lagotis. The sequence continues at coordinate 59,549,024 of NC_133664.1, read as the reverse complement.
GGCAATATGTATCCAAGGCAGAAAACATGTCTTTCTAACTTTAAGAACAATTTTCTATTCAATAGGGCTAGCTAGTAATGGTAGTAGCAGTAATGATAGCAGAAGCAGTAGCAGTAACAGTAATGCTTTGTCCTTCATTCTCCAAGAAGACCATGACATCAGGCGAGATGAGAGCATGACAAGCCTATGAATTGCTTTTAGTGGGGGGTACTGTGCTAAGTCACCAACATCACATTCTGAATTAAATGACCAGATATGAATCAGAATGACTGGAGGGTCCTGCTGGATGTGTGGCAATCAGAGTTAAGTGCCTTGCCCAAGGTTACATAGCTAGTAAGTGACTGGTGTCAGAAACTGGATTTGAACTCCTGGCCTCCTGACTCCAAGGCCAGTACTCAATCCATTTCCCCACCTAGCTGTATTAGCAGCAATAGTAATAGTAGTAGTAGTAGTAGTAGTAGTAGTAGTACCAACAGCACTGATAGCAGCACTGTTAATACTAAAATAGTAAAGAGTAGTGGTATTATTATAACCTGAAGTTTTTCAATACCACAAAAATTCAAGAATTAGAAATTAAATATAAATGTAAGTTAAGGCAGAGCCCCCCTTATTGTTTGAACTCCTCTAAGAATGGCAACACACTTGGGGCTAATAGTCTGGTAATACTAATTTCCAGTGGGTACCAATTTCACTTAATAGAGAGCAATTGAGGGCTGGAATTCTTCAGAAGGGAGACCCAGTTTTGGGGGCTCCTCTTTCCAACTGAACCCAAACTGACTTACTTAGGATAATTGTAAAGTGCAATGACCAGGCTCTTCTGTATTAGGACCTCCTTCTGATTCAGAAGCTTCACTGTCTAGGTCATCCTCTCTCTCCATTTGTTCATTCTCAGACTTTGACTTCCCATTGGGCTGCCCTCCCAGGTGAGTAAGGGATTCACTACATTGGCAGCTGTTCCTAAAGAATTCCCCTGCCCCATGGTGTCCACATCTTCTAACAAAAAGACTGAAGAGAGCCAGAGATTCCAGAATACTGTGTCTGGTCCTCTGAAAGGAACCATTGGATCTCCACTCTGACAGGTTCTTACCTCATCCAATATTTCCACCACTCACCTCTTTATCTTTTTTGGCCTATGACCCAGACAATTCAGAGGAAGAAAAGCAAGCTCTGGAGGCCCCCTTCAGCAAAGGGTGACAAAATAATACAAATTTCAAGAAAGCAAGAGTTCTAATAAATGGGAGAGGGGTATGGGAACAGAGAAACTTTGGGGGCAGAATGGTAAAGTATTTGATAGAAGCAGTTCTATTTTTCTCTTTTTATTTCCAAGCATAGGGCTCAGCACATAGTAGACATTCAACAAGTGCTTGTCGATTGATTGCAGGAGGTAGCCTGGATTTTGCTTTGAAGAAATAGTATAAAAACTACCAATCATGCAGTCACTTGGCCTAATGCAGATTGGCAGCTTAGTCCACTGCTGAAATTTATGGAAAGAAGAAAAAGGAAGAGTTTCTTCCCCTCCAGTTTTATGAGTGCTCCATCACAATTTCTTGTCCCTCTAACATAAAATTTCCACAAAGGACCCTAAAGAAAACCTCATCTCAGGAAGTGTTTGGCTTCTAGATTATCAGTCCTTCCATGGCAGGACCCACATTTTTTTCAGACTCTAAAGCCCTTGGGCCTTTAGGCAAGGTTATTTAATATTGATGGGCAATTGACATCATGGAATTGCTCATGGGCAGTCTGGGTAAACCAAATTCTCCCTTGTTTTGGGGGCATTAAAGGTGCTATGGGAACTGAAGATTCTCAGTTTCTGTTGACCATAACAGTCAGTTAAATATGTCAAACAACCCGATCTGAATTCCAAGTTTTTCAGACATCTGCAAGAACTAACAGCTACGGGTCCCAACAAAACATCCTGGCCAAAAATTCTTTCAGGCTGACAAATGTGCTAGCCATTTCCAAGCATGAAATAACACTTCGTCATTTTAAATGAGAGACAGAAAGCCTAGCAGTCCAAACTTTATGAGCTTTGCACCCTTGCAGAGTGAGTAGTGACAGGGAAATACTCATCTAAATCAAGTAAAAGGGGCATTTGTCTTCCTGTTTTCTAGGACTTTTAAAAAACTGCTGTATATAATGAAGAGAAGGCAAAGCACTGAGGCATGTTTCTAATGATTCATTCTATCTTTAGCCAATGTCTGCTTGATGTAAAGTCAGGGCTCTCATCCTAATGAGTTTGGAGGGAAACACTGATCAGGAGCACTTTTGCACACATTTATGGGTTGTGAGCCTACACCAGAATTCCCCAAGAGATGAAATAAGTGAAAGACATTACATCCTCTGATTAGTACTGTTCTTGAAGGACAAAGTGACCCCTGGGTGATAGTGTGTGAAATTTGCTGAGTTGCTAAATTAGGTGGGGCAATTAGTTCTTAAAAATTACCTTTGCAAGTTTAAACTTTAATAAGAGCAAATGCAGAGGAATTTATAGAGGAAAGTAAAGTAAATCTGATATCTATATGTCACAGAGAATTTGCTTCAGGATGAGAGAGGACCAAAAGATTTAAGGAAGGATGGTAATAATTAATACCATAGCAACAATAGCTGGAATTTAAATAACACTGAATTCTGCAAAGCATTTATCATATATGTGAACTCATTTGATCCTTATTAGTTAAGAGAAGGCCAGTAGTATAGTGGTTTTTCAAAATCAGCATGAGATCCCTTTGATATTTGGATGGGTCCTAATCTTGGTTTATTCATTCCCTCCACTGGAATGAGTATCCATCTATCCATCCATCCATACTTTCTTATCCTGTGTGATTCATGGCCATGTTCTTTAGCTCTTCCATATGTCATTGGAAAACTTCATGTTTTTAAGAAATATTTTTAGATACCAATGCACCATTTGGACTATCCATATATTAACCTTTGTTCTCATTGTATGATCAACTCACATGTTTTTTATGTAATTCACACATGTCCTTGATAACCAACATGCATGACAGACTCAGGATGTAGAAAGATGGACTAACCTAAATAAGATAAACTTTATTGGAGATAAATATTAAATCCTATTCTGAAATTTCAAAAATCAGCTTCATGGGTTAGTTGGTTCTTGTCCTTCATTAACGAAGAAAACCAAAATGACATCACCATGTTTGAGATAAATTATAGTACAAGGATAGAGAAGCATGGATATAAAATACTTCAAGGTTTTAATGGTTATTATAGCTAATATTTATATAGCTCTTTAGGGTCTGCAAAGGTCTTTCTGGATACATTTTCATTTGATCCTTTCAACATCCTTCTGAGCTAGGGGTTATTATCAAACTCATTTTAAAATGAGGAAACTGAGAGTAGAAAGATCAAGGGACTGAACCATGTCATTTTATAATTGGTTGAAGGAATTGAGCATATTTAGCCCTGGGAAGAGAATACTTGTATTTTCTCCAGTTTGATAATAATAAAGACTGATCATAGGAGAGTAATGGGGTTAATGAAAGACCTCGATATTATGCCACATGATGATTGTTTGAAGGAACTGGGCTGATGTTCTAATATGATAAGCTGATATGATATCTGCCTCCAAATTGTTGAAGAGTTGTTATATGAAAGAGGTATCAGACATGTGCTAGTTGGACCCAAGAGGGTAGAGTCAGGAACAATGAGTAGAAATCACAAAAAAGTCAGTTTAATTTTGAGAATTGTGAGAAAGTAGAGTGGGCTGCTTCTGGAAGGGGTTGGTAGACTCTCCTTGCAGGCCCTCCAGCTGAGGTTGGATGTTCACTTGTTAGGAGTTTAGTGGAGGGGATTACTTTATGTATTAGTTGGAATGGCGATCAAAATTCTGAATGCCTCTCAAGATCTGTAAGTCTCAGTCCTCTGAATCTCTGATCCCTCATCTTCCCTAAACCACCACCAAGAAGGACATGATAGCTTTCTTCCACTATTTGGGGAGGGTTATAATGGGAAGAAAGTAATCTGAGGACAGAACAGGAAGCAGTAGGTAGAAATTGTTAAAGAAATAGATTTAGGGTAACCAAGAAAAAAAATCCTAAAAATTAGTTATCCAACAATGTGATTGGCTTAGAAGTGAATTTTCCCCCTTTTTATTTTTGATGGAATGTAGAGGAGCTTTTGCATTAGATGACCTCTAAATCCCTTCCAGATATAAGATTCTGTGTCTTTTTTTGGTATGTCATCCTTGGTAATATAATTATGCCTACTTATACACCACATACATTTTTCCATTGCTCTTAGGATCACACAGAGATATTCTTCACTTCTATAATTCTCAAGCAGCTCAGAAGGAATATGTAGAAATTGGTAAGTAAACTTACTACACTCTGTGAAGGCTGACATAACCACATAATCTCTTCTCTGTTTTAAAGTTTTGTATATAAAAAGAGGTGACCAGCAACTATTGTTGAAATGAATGAATTCCTTGATCCCTGAAACCTTGATCATACTTTCATTAAAGACCTTTCTGGTCCCTGTACTTTAAGTTGGATCTTGAAGACTGGGAGAGGACCCAAATGAGAGCAATAAGAAACATAAAAGACTTGCAAACTATATATTTATGGGAAAAGGCTAGAGAACATTTGAATATTTGACACTAAAATGAAGAATAATGGGATTTCATAGTGTCCATAAAAAACATATGTAGTATCAGTAACCATCAGAGGATATATACTAACTTTTCTCTATTACCACAGAGAGCAAAGTTCAAAGGAAATAGGTTTAAACAGGAGTATGCAGGATCTATTCATTTTTTCCCCTTCAAAAATATATTCTTTGCTTAAGGGATAAAAAAAAACTCTTCAGGCACAAGCCTAACAAAAATTAATCAATGCAACAATTAAATTAATGGCAACAAAAAAATAAAATAAAACCCAAACTATAGTCAACAGTATTTACTGCACACAATAATTTCTTTCTATCATGTTCCATCTAGATAAGCTAAATTAAAAAGGAAGGGTTCACACCTCACCTAATAAACTAATGGACTAGAATTCAATGTATCCTCCATATGAAATGTGCTCTTTGAATATTCAAAATGGCAACTGGGAAATATCTCTTGGAGTTTTTTTGGCTGCTATTAGTCTGATGGGGTTGCAAGGTCCTAATGTTTCTCCTTCAGCCTTGATCTTATGACTCCTCCCCCTTCTCAAAGATCTGAATATTGCAATTGCTCATTTATGAACACATGAATTTTTAGAACAGAGAACAATAGGTAAATTGACTGCTTCAGCCTAATATATTTCCCATTCACATTTAGGGAACAATGAGCAACAAAAACAATCTTTAAACTTGAACTTTCTTGTTGAGGCAGGAAGCAGTTCAAGTAAGTGGTGAACTGGATACTGTTCTACCAACATTATGGTCAGAAATAATTTTGCCTAAAATATTCTGATAAATGATCTCATTAGTTGCTTCAGTTCTTGACTTCATTTTGCTAATGCTGTCTTTTCCTGAGTCTAAATTTTTATTGTATCTCATGTTTTTTTATTGCGTAAAATTACTTAAAGGGATTATCATTTTACTGTAGTCTTATCATTGAGGCATTAGAATTAACTAAATATTTCTTCAACACAAACACACATATATATATTCATACACACACGTACACACACATATTTTATTCCAACAGATTCTCAGATGCAGCTGGGAAATTTTCCATGGGGAGTGAGACTGACTGAGAATCTACAAGATCATTAGATAAAAGTTGCTGAAATATCCAGTACACAATATTATTTCTCTTGATTCATTTGACTCTGGGTGCCAAATTTAATTTTCCCAGAGAGCAGTTTAAGACCCAAGTTCATTTTTGATAAAATTATAAATTTTATATATCATCAATAGTCCTCTCATTGGGACTTGCTGCCTAATAGATGACTATTGGAAAGAACCAACCCTAAGCCCCAAAGATAGTCCATCTTAAGACAGACTATGTTCTATCTTATACAATTTGGTAGAATTTGATCTGGAATTATTTTGCTTGAAAATCATGATGGAAAGTGTTCAGGGAATTCTCATTCATGGTTTGATAATGATTGATTATGATAATGGGAACATGAAGAAAAAATGGAGAGATTAATTGGGAATTGGGACACTAAGCAAAGTGAATGAGCAAAATAGATTAGTCTTATGCTTAGAAAGTAAAAACACAAGACAGGACCATCAAAGTCTAAGTTATAGATTTTATTCAAAAACTTTCTCCAAAATTTGAGCCTTCTTTTCTATGGCTCATCAATCTAACTTGATTGATTGATTGAAAAAATGATTATCTAGAGGACGTAATATAAGTCTGCCAAATTTTCTGAATGCTCTGTGGAGATAATATCCCTTTTTATTACCCTTTGAACACAATTTAGAATGAACAACCTGCCCTGTCATCCCTGTCCATCCTTAAGTTCTTACAAGTGAGATCAAGGAATTGAGAGTCAGTTCTGAGGACTAGGGTTTAGAGGCAGGTCTCCTGTCCACAGTAGGACTACAGACAGCAAAAACATATCCCTAATCTGAATGAGCAAGGGCTAGGATCATTGTGTTTTGCCAGAGATATGAGCATGAGGGAAGAAAATAGTAACTGTTAAAGCTCTTTACACCTTTGGGAAATTTTTTTATTATTGTAAAAACTATAGTATTTGTTTCAATCTCATCAGGATTTGCTATGAGGTTCCCTCAACCCTCTACATTCCAAACGATGGATTTGGTGATGAAATTTTTAGAGGGTACTGACAATGCTTGTGATCCTTTACCTGAATAAAAATTAAAGACTTTAGTTTCTAGTTAACAATTATATTTAGTTAAAATTGGAAGCTCCCAGATTTGGGGACAAATACACATCTCTTCCTCCAACCTGAGACTTCATTGGGCTAGTTTCCACTAGGGTTTCTATTTCTCCACATGGGGAAAATGTCATACACAAATTTAAAATAAAGTGAATTCACTTTCCATTCCATTTGGTCCCAGGTATATCTTTTGGTAATTACTTAGATACTTCCTGGTTATATCCATACCATGCTACCTCCAAAACTATCTTCATACCTACCTCTTCCTGATAAAAAAAAAAAAATGGGCTGTTCTCCAACCTTCCTGTATTTTCACTTATCTTGGCCAGAATCCTGGAAACAGAACCCCACATCACTTTGTGACACAGAATGACACTGCCTAATGCTTCTCACAAGACAATTCTCCCTTTTTCACTCTGTAGATTCCTTTCTTGTAACCAAGATTAAATTGACTTGGGAAAAGTTACAAGAGAAGAATAAAGAAGCAGTAATAGGGGACAAGTGAACTCACTCTTTGCAAACAATATGAAGCACCTTACCAGTTCTTTAAAACTTCTTGGTGGTCTAGTGCCCTGATCTCAGCAGCTTTGGCCATAGATGACTCTACTTTCTTTAACTGGGGCTTTGAATTCTAGTCATGAATGCCTTCCTTGTGTACCTCCTGATTGAGAATGGTGCTTATCCTTTCTAGTCCACCTCCAATGCTAGACCAACTCTGTTCAGTTTCCTGTATAAAATTTCATGCCATTCCTTCATCTAATCCCAAATGGCCTTGGATTGGGACTTGGCTTGCCATCCACATATTTCCAATACCATCTTGACATTCTTTTCTCTTTCATCACTCAAATGAAAGTAAGGTCAGGTAAAGAGGATGCCTACAAAAGCATGGCATAGGACTAAAAATAATATAAGGAATGCAAACATTCAGAATTCACCAAGTCTAGCCAACAAATTTAATGGCAACGAAAAGAGTGGAGTTTTAAAAATATATTGGGGGAAAGAGGAAGTTTAGTAAGGAGAGGACCACTCAGGATAGGTGAGATGATAACTAATAACAGACAGACGGAGCTTTAGTTCTCACTTAGTTTTTTTTTCTCTGCCCAGAAATATGAACTTCAGATAGGAAAAAAATAAAGCAAAAGTAGCTAATGGGGAATTAATCAAGCAAGGCAGCAAAAAGATTATGCAACTGCCTGTTATGAATCTGAGTCATTTTATCAAGATATAATACACCTTTGGATGTCAGTATATGGGACTGTCAAGCTATTGTCTGTGACAGTAGGAAAATCATGGAGAATGGAAGGGATGCCACAGAATTAGAATGCAACAGTTTTGCAAAACAAGAGCCATTTAAATGTATATATGGATGTATATACATACAAATATAAATTTATATGGATATGTATCTATATACTTGGTCAAAAAACTTTGTTTCCTTGATCTTCATTTTCCTTATCTATAAAATGAGGGGATTGGAATGTAGTTGTATGACCACACACTATATAGGTCAGAGAGTTTGACTTTTATTCCTGGGAAAATATTATTTGGATTATATAAGGCCAAGTTCATTCCTAAAAAAACAAAGTGGTTATCACATGTAGCTAGCATGACCTTGTCAAAGTGGGCCTTCTAGATGCCCTTTAATTCTTTGTTTAATGATACAAACATAGTTTACCAGTTCAAATCTGGCCTCAGACATTTACTAGTGGTCTGACCCTGGGCAAGAGACTTAACCCTCTTTGTCATTTATAAACTAAGTTGGAGAAGGAAACAGCACACCCCTTTAGTATCTTTGCCAAGAAAATCCCAAATGGGATCATGAAAAGTCAAATATGATTGAACAACCACAACATATTTTAGCAAGGCATTTGATAAAAATATCTCATGCTTCTTTTCTGGAAAAGATGGAAAAGTAATGCAATTAGATTTAGAACTCTTTGAATGACTAGCATACAGTTGTTATAACGGATTTGATTCCTATTTGGCAAAAGGTTTCTAGTAGAAATGTCCTAAGGATCTTTGATTGCTCTTGTCCTGTTTAACATTTTTCTCAGTGACTTGAATAAAGACATAGATGACTTGTTAATCAAATCTGGGAAAGATAATATACTTTATATGATAGTCAGGATCCAAAACATCTTGATAGGCTAGACCATTTTACTGAATCTTATAAGATGAAATTTGATTAAGATAAATTTAAAGGCATACAATTGATTTTTAAAAATCAGCTCAACAAATGTTAGATTTTTGGAGGCTTAGTTTGAAAAAAAACTAGATATTTTAATCGAATGCAAATTCAAGTTGAATGAACAACTGTAAGTGACAGCTGAAAGAGCTAAGTTGATCTTGGATTGCATTAAGAGACATTGTTTTCAAGAATAAAGATGTATTATTTCCTTTATACTCTGGACCCTTGCTCTCCTGGAGTAGTATGCTCATTTCTGAGTGCCACATTAGGAATTACTTGCCTCCTACCATGGCT